>NC_141875.1:84890357-85200178 GCF_056163025.1 Triticum urartu
GCTCCTGCAATCAGTCTGTCACCTAGCGGTGCATCAAGGGCATAATTTTTCTGTGCAGCAATGAGGATAATCCTCAGATCACGGATCCAATCCGCATCATTGCTACTAACATCTTTCAACTTAGTTTTTCTCTAGGAACATATCAAAATAAACGGGGAGCTACATTGCGAGCTATTGATCTACAACATAGTTATGCAAATACTATCAGGACTAAGTTCATGATAATTTAAAGTTCAATCAATCATATTACTTAAGAACTCCCACTTAGATAGATATCCCTCTAATCATCTAAGTGATCACGTGATCCAAATCAACTAAACCATAACCGATCATCACGTGAAATGGAGTAGTTTTCAATGGTGAACATCACTATGTTGATCATATCTACTATATGATTCACGCTTGACCTTTCGGTCTCAGTGTTCCGAGGCCATATCTGTATATGCTAGGCTCGTCAAGTTTAACCTGAGTATTCTGTGTGTGCAAAAACTGGCTTGCACCCGTTGTATAAGAACGTTGAGCTTATCACACCCGATCATCATGTGATGTCTCGGCACGACGAACTTTTGCAATAGTGCATACTCAGGGAGAACACTTATACCTTGAAATTTTTAGTGAGAGATCATCTTATAATGCTACCGTCAATCAAAGCGAAATAAGGTGCATAAAGGATAAACATCACATGCAATCAATATAAGTGATATGATATGGCCATCATCATCTTGTGCCTTTGATCTCCATCTCCAAAGCACTGTCATGATCACCATCGTCACCGGCGCGACACCTTGATCTCCATCGTAGCATCGTTGTCGTCTCGCCAACTATTGCTTCTTCGACTATCGCTACCGCTTAGTGATAAAGTAAAGCAATTACATGGCGATTGCATTTCATACAATAAAGCGACAACCATATGGCTCCTGCCAGTTGCCGATAACTCATCTCATACAATAAAATATAGCATCATGCCTTGACCATATCATATCATAACATGCCCTGCAAAAACAAGTTAGACGTCCTCTACTTTGTTGTTGCAAGTTTTATGTGGCTGCTACGGGTTGAGAAAGAACCGTTCTTACCTACGCATCGAAACCACAACGATAGTTCGTCAAGTTAGTGATGTTTTAACCTTCAACAAGGACCGGGCGTAGTCACACTCGGTTCAACTAAAGTTGGAGAAACTGACACCCGCCAGCCACCTATGTGCAAAGCACGTCGGTAGAACCAGTCTTGCGTAAGCGAACGTGTAATGTCCGTCCGGGCCGCTTCATCCAACAATACCGCCGAACCAAACTATGCCATGCTCGTAAGCAGTATGACTTGTATCGCCCACAACTCACTTGTGTTCTACTCGTACATATAACATCTACGCATAAACCTGGCTCGGATGCCACTGTTGGGGAACGTAGTAATTTCAAAAAAATTCCCTACGCACACGCAAGATCATGGTGATGCATAGCAACAAGAGGGAAGAGTATCGTCCACGTACCCTCGTAGACCGTAAGCGGAAGCGTTATGACAACACGGTTGATGTAGTCGTACGTCTTCACGATCGACCGATCCTCAGTACCGAACATACGGCACCTCCGCGTTCAGCACACATTCAGCTCAGTGACGTCCCGCGAACTCACGATCCAGTAGAGCTTCCGGGAAGAGCTTTGTCAGCACGACGGCGTGGTGACGGTGTTGATGAAGCTACCGACGCAGGGCTTCGCCTAATCACCGCTACGATATGACCGAGGTGGATTATGGTGGAGGGGGCACTGCACATGGCTAAAAGATCAATGATCAATTGTTGTGTCTCCAAGGGGTGCCCCCTTCCCCGTATATAAAGGAGTGGAGGAGGGGGAGGGGACCGGCCTCCTATGGCACGCCCCATGAGGAGTCCTACTCCCACCGGGAGTAGGACTCCCCCCTTCCAAGTAGGAGTAGGAGAAGGGAAGGAAGGGAGAGAAGGAGAGAAGGAAAGGGGGGCGCCGCCCCCCATCCTTGTCCAATTCGGACTAGAGGGGGAGGGGCGCGCGGCTGCCCTGGCCGCCCTTCCTATTCTCCCACTAGGGCCCATTAGGCCCAATATACTCCGGGGGGGTTCCGGTAACCCCCGGTACTCTGGTATATGCCCGAAACCTCCAGAAACACTTCCGGTGTCCAAACATAGTCGTCCAATATATCGATCTTTACGTATCTATCATTTGAGACTCCTCGTCATGTCCGTGATCATATCCGGGACTCCGAACTACCTTCGGTACATCAAAACACAAAAAACTCATAATATCGATCGTCACCGAACTTTAAGCGTGCAGACCCTACGGGTTCAAGAACTATGTAGACATGAACGAGACACGTCTCCGGTCAATAACCAATAGCGGAACTTGGATGCTCATATTGGTTCCTACATATTCTACGAAGACCTTTATCGGTCAAACCGCATAACAACGTACGTTGTTCCCTTTGTCATCGGTATGTTACTTGCCCGAGATTCGATCGTCGGTATCTCAATACCTAGTTCAATCTCATTACTGGCAAGTCTCTTTACTCGTTCCTTAATGCATCATCCCATAACTAACTCATTAGTCACATTGCTTGCAAGGCTTATAGTGATGTGCATTACCGAGAGGGCCCAGAGATACCTCTGCGACAATCGGAGTGACAAATCCTAATCTCGATCTATGCCAACTCAACAAGTACCATCAGAGACACCTGTAGAGTACCTTTATAGTCACCCAGTTAGGTTGTGATATTTGGTAGCACACAAAGTGTTCCTCCGGTAATCGGGAGTTGCATAATCTCATCGTCAGAGGAACATGTATAAGTCATGAAGAAAGCAATAGCAGTAAACTAAAACGATCAAGTGCTAAGCTAACGGAATGGGTCAAGTCAATCACATCATTCTCTAATGATGTGATCCTGTTAATCAAATGACAACTCATGTCTATGGCTAGGAAACTCAACCATCTTTGATTCAACGAGCTAGTCAAGTAGAGGCATACTAGTGACACTCTGTTTGTCTATGTATTCACACATGTACTAAGTTTCCGGTTAATACAATTCTAGCATGAATAATAAAAATTTATCATGATATAAGGAAATAGATAATAACTTTATTATTGCCTCTAGGGCATATTTCCTTCAATCCGAGCTAGGTCTATGCGTAGATGATATGCACGAGTAGAACACAAAGAGTTGTGGGCGGTGATCATCATACTGCTTACCACCAACGTCTTATTTTGATTCGGCGGTATTGTTGGATGAAGCGGCCTAGACCAACCTTATATGACCATGTTCATGATACGCCTATTTGATGTGAGACTATCTCCTTCTTTTTGGCTTCTCCACAACCACCGTCTATTCCACCCATAGTGCTATGTCCATGGCTCACGCTCATGTATTCGTGAAAGTTGAATAGGTCTGAGAACGTCAAAAGTATGAAACAATTGCTTGGCTTGTCATCGGGGTTGTGCATGATTTGAATATTTGTGTGATGAAGATGGAGCATAGCCAGACTATATGATTTTATAGGAATAAGCTTTCTTTGGCCATGTTATTTCGAGAAGACATAATTATTTTGTTAGTGTGCTGGAAGTATTATTGTTTTTATGTCAATATTAAACTTTTGTTTTGAATCTTATGGATCTGAACATTCATGCCACAATAAACAAAATTACATGGATGAATATGTTAGGTAGCATTCCACATCAAAAATTCTGTTTTTATCATTTACCTACTCAAGGATGAGCGGGAATTATGCTTGGGGATGCTTGATACGTATCCAAAGTATCTATAATTTTTGATTGTTCCATGCTATTATATTATCTGTTTTGGATGTTTTACATGCATTAAAATGCTATTTATATGATTTTTGGGACTAACCTATTAACCTGGAGCCCAATGCCAGTTTCTGTTTTTTTCCTTGTTTTAGAGTTTCGCAAAAAAGGAATACCAAACAGAGTCCAAACAGAATAAAACTTTCTCGACGACCTTTCTTGGACCAGAAGACACCCAAGAGACTTGGAGTGCAAGTCAGAAGAGCCACGAGGCGGCCACAAGGGTGGAGGGCACGCCCAGGGGGGTAAGGCGCTGATACGACTCCATCGTATCTACTTTTCCAAACACTTTTGCCCTTGTTTTGGACTCTAACTTGTATGATTTGAATGGAACTAACCCGGACTGACGCTGTTTTCAGCAGAATTGCCATGATGTTGTTTTATGTGCAGAAAACAAAAGTTCTCGGAATGACCTGAAACTCCACGGAATATCTTACAATAAATAATAAAAAATCCTCGCCAAAGATGAAGACCAGGGGGCCTGTCCCTTCTCACGAGGGTGGGGGGCGCGCCCCTACCTCGTGGGCCCCCTGGAGACCTCCCGACTCCAACTCCAACTCTATATAACTTCTTTCGGGGAGAAAAAATAGGGGAGAAGAAATCATCGCGTTTTACGATAAGGAGCTGCCGCCAAGCCCTAAAACCTCTCGGGAGGGCTGATCTGGAGTCTGTTCGGGGCTCCGGAGAGGGGGATTCGTCGCCATCGTCATCATTAACCATCCTCCATCACCAATTTCATGATGCTCACCACCGTGCGTGAGTAATTCCATCGTAGGGTTGCTGGACGGTGATGGGTTGGATGAGATTCGTCATGTAATCGAGTTAGTTTTGTTAGGGTTGGATCCCTAGTATCCACTATGTTCTGAGATTGATGTTGCTATGACTTTGCTATGCTTAATGCTTGTCACTAGGGCCCGAGTGCCATGATTTCAGATCTGAACCTATTATGTTTTCATCAATATATGAGAGTTCTTGATCCTATCTTGCAAGTCTATAGTCACCTATTATGTGTTATGATCCGTTAACCCCGAAGTGACAATAATCGGGATACTTACCGGTGATGACTGTAGTTTGAGGAGTTCATGTATTCACTATGTGCTAATGCTTTGTTCCGGTTCTCTATTAAAAGGAGGCCTTAATATCCCTTAGTTTCCATTAGGACCCCGCTGCCACGGGAGGGTAGGACAAGAGATGTCATGCAAGTTCTTTTCCATAAGCACGTATGACTATATTCGGAATACATGCCTACATTACATTGACGAATTGGAGCTAGTTCTGTGTCACCCTATGTTATGACTATTACATGATGAACCGCATCCGGCATAATTATCCATCATTGATCCGATGCCTACGAGCTTTCCATATATAGGTTTACGCTTATTTACTTTCCCGTTGCTATTGTTACAATCACTACAAAATACCAAAAATATTACTTTGCTTTCATTACTCTTTTGTTACCATTACCATCACTATCATATTACTTTGCTACTAAACACTTTGCTGCAGATACTAAGTTTCCAGGTGTGGTTGAATTGACAACTCAGCTGCTAATACTTGAGAATATTCTTTGGCTCCCCTTGTGTCGAATCAATAAATTTAGGTTGAATACTCTACCCTCGAAAGCTGTTGCGATCCCCTATACTTGTGGGTTATCAAGACTAATTTCTGGCGCCGTTGCCGGGGAGCTCTATTCTCCGAGTCACTTGGGATTTATATCTGCTTATCATTATGAAGAACTTGAGAGATCCAAAAACCAAGATCTATCGCTCAACTACGAGGGGGGGGGGGGTTAAGGAACTGCCATCTAGCTCTGCACTTGATTCACCTTCTGTTATGAGTAAGCTTGCGACACCTAAACCTGCATCTGCTATTCGTTCTGATATGTCGCATGTTATTGATGATGCTACTTCTGCTATACATGATACTTATGATGAAACTACCTCTATGCCTGATACTACTATACCACTTAGTGATTTTCTCGAGGAACGACTTGCTAGGGCTAGAGAGATTGAAAATATTGAATCTGATTATGAAGATGAAAGTGATGATGAAGAATCACTTGTTATTCCTGAAGGTTATTTATTTGATCAAGATGCTTCTTTAGCTATTTTAGCTTGCAAAGATAGAACTCAAAAGGTTATTAGCTAAATGGAATAAGCAATCTCTAAATGCTAGGATGAGACCTGACCCTGCTTTTGCTACTTCACCTATATGTGTTACTGATAAGGATTATGAATTCTCTGTTGATCCTGTTATAATTACTTTGGTTGAATTTGATCCTTTTCACGGCTATGAATCTGAAACTGTTGTAGCACATCTTACTAAAGTAAATGATATAGCCACCCTGTTCACTAAAGATGAGAGATCTCGCTACTTTTATATCCTCAAAATATTTCCGTTCTCATTAAAGGGTGATGCTAAGATATGGTTTAATTCTCTTGATCCTGGTTGTGTGCATAGTCCCCAGGATATGATCTATTACTTCTCTGCTAAATATTTCCCTGCTCATAAGAAACAAGCTACTTTAAAGGAAATATACAACTTTGTGCAAATTAAAGAAGAGAGTCTCCCACAAGCTTGGGGGAGGCTTCTCAAGATACTTAATGCTTTGCCTGATCATCCTCTTAAGAAAAATGAAATACTTGATATCTTTTATAATGGACTAACCGATGCTTCCAGAGATTACCTGGATAGTTGTGCTGGTTCTCTTTTCAGGAAAAGAACACCGGATGAAACTGAAATCTTATTGAATAATATGTGGACAAATGAAAATAATTGGGCACCTCCTGAGCCAGCTCCTGCTCCAATTAATTATCCTATTCCTAAACCAACTCCGAAGAAGAGAGGTGTTCTATTTCTCAGTCCTGAAGATATGCAAGAGGCAAAGAAATCTATGAAAGAAAAAGGTATTAAAGCTGAAGATGTTAAGAATTTACCTCCTATTAAAGAAATACATGGTCTTAATTTACCGCCTGTTGAAGAAACCTATGATCTTAATCCTTTATTTATCGAAGAACCTCCAGACCCCGATAACCCGACACAGGTAGTAAAGGTAAATTCTCTCTGTAGATATGATAAAGCTGCAATCCCTCCTGCTAAAATTGCTAGCCAATGCTTGGATGAGTTTGATAATTTTATGTTTAAGCAAGAAGACTTCAATGCTTATTTTGGTAGACAATTAAAACAAGATGCTGATATAATTAAATACTTGGGTGATTATATGGCTAATATTAGAGGTGAACTTAAACTTGTTAGCAAACATGCTTCTATGGTTACCACTCAAGTAGAACAAGTACTTAAAGCTCAAAAGGAATTGCTGAATAAGATGAATAGTAAGAAAAATGATTATGCTGTTAAAGTGGCTACTAGAACTGGTAGAATGACTCAGGAACCTTTGTATCCTTAAGGCCACCCAAAGAGAATTGAGCAATATTCTCAGAGAAATAATATTGATGCACCTAGTTCTTCTAAAAGGAAGAAAAAGAAAAATGATAGAACTATGCAAACTTCTAGTGAACCTATTGCTGAACCACCTGATAATCCAAATGATATTTCTATTTCTGATGCTGAAACTCAATCTGGTAATGAACATGAACCTAATGAAAATGTTAATGATGATGTTCATAATGATGCTCAACCTAGTAATGATAATGATGTAGGAATTGAACCTGCTGTTGATCTTGATAACCCACAATCAAAGAATCAACGTTATGATAAGAAAGACTTTGTTGCTAGGAAACATGGTAAAGAAAGAGAGCCTTGGGTTCAGAAACCCATGCCTTTTCCTCCCAAATCATCCAAGAAAAAGGATGATGGAAATTTTGAGTGCTTTGATGAAATGATTAGACCTATCTTTTTGCGTATGCGATTAACTGATATGCTCGAAATGAATCCTTATGCTAAGTACATGAAAGATATTGTTACAAATAAAAGAAAGATACCGGAAGATGAAATTTCCACCATGCTTGCTAATTATACTTTTAAGGGTGGAATACCAAAGAAACTTGGGGATCCAGGAGTACCTACTATACCATGCTCCATTAAAAGAAACTATGTTAAAACAACTTTATGTGATCTTGGAGCCGCTGTTAGTGTTATGCCCCTCTCTTTATATCGTGGACTTGATTTGAATAAGTTGACACCAACTGAAATATCTTTGCAAATGGCTAATAAATCAACTGCTATACCTGTCGGTATTTGTGAGGACGTGCCTGTTGTGGTTGCAAACGTTACTATTTTAACGGACTTTGTTATTCTTGATATTCCCGAGGACGATAGTATGTCTATTATTCTTGGAAGGCCTTTTCTTAATACTGCAGGGGCTGTTATTGATTGCAACAAAGGCAATGTCACTTTTCATGTTAATGGTAATGAGCATATGGTACACTTTTCGAGGAAACAACCCCAAGTTCATAGTATCAATTCTATCGAAAAAATTCCATCGATTATATTTGGAGGTTTTGAATTTCCTCTTTCTACTGTCAAGAAGAAATATGATATACTTATTATTGGGGATGTGCATATCCCCGTTGAGGTAACCTAGTGTTACTCGAAATTTCTCCGGTTCATGTTAATCGGAACGAGTTTGTTAACAAGACTTGATCAACCTTGTTAGTGGATTCCTTTTGATGAGCATGAGATGGATGAAACTAGAAGCACAACCTTCTGTACCCTCTCTATACTTTCTGTTATTTAGTTGAAATAAAGTAAAAATAAATATTTTCTGTCTGTTATCTGATTATCCGTGCAACATAAAAATACCTCGAAAATAAAAGTTCTCCAAATGCCTTGAAAATTAAATATGATTTTTATAGAATATTTGAGGATTTATGGAACAAAGAACACACCAGGGGGGCCAACCACCTTGCCACGAGGGTGGAGGGCGCGCCCACCCCCCTAGGGCGCGCCCCCCTGCCTCATGGGCCCACGGTGGCCCTCCTCCACTTATTCTTTCAGCCACACACTTCATCTTCATCCCCCAAACACGAAAAACCAGCTCAAACCCGAGTCCAAGCTCGTTTTGCTGCCATTTTCGATCTCCTTGCTCAAAGCACCTCTCACAAAACTGCTTGGGGAGATTGTTCCTTGGTATGTGACTCCTCCATTGGTCCAATTAGTTTTTGTTCTAGTGCTTTATTCATTGCAAATTTTTGTTGCTTAGGTGACCCGGTTCTTGAGCTTGCATGTCAAATTTATATGGCCAAAAGTAGTTTTGATGCATGATATAGGCTCTAGGCACTTGTAGGAGTAGTTTCTATCAATATTATTGAGTTTGGTTTACTTTTATTTTGAAGTTACTAAAAATTTAAGAATTTTTCTGAAAATGAGAGGAGATTATTGAGGGGCTCATCGAGCCAAAGCTCGAAGGAAAAGGCACCGAAGCCTATGTATAATTTTGTAACACCCACGATGCGGCTATATCTCCCACGTGTCAGGGCACGACTTAGAGGCATAACCGCATTGTAGGCAATGTCGCAAGAGGGGTAATATTTACACATCCCATGTAATGAATAAGGAAAGAGGTACATAGTTGGCTTACAATCGCCACATCAGACAATACATAAATATAGCATTACAATCATCGAGATACACTCAAGGTCCGACTATGGAACCAAAATAAAGACAACCCCAAATGCATCATGTCCCCAATCGCCCCAACTGGGCTCCACTACTCATCGTCTGGAAAGGAAATGTAGTATCGTCCTGAGTCCTCATCGAACTCCCACTTGAGCTCAGTCGCATCTCCTGGAACGGTATCATCGGTCCCTGCATCTGGTTTTGGAAGTAATCTGTGAGTCACGGGGACTCAGCAATCTCACACCCTCGCGATCAAGACTATTTAAGCTTATAGGTAGGGAAAGGTATGAGGTGGAGCTGCAGCAAGAACTAGCATATATGGTGGCTAACATACGCAAATGAGAGCGAGAAGAGAAGGCAAGGCACGGTCGAGAAACTATGATGAAGAAGTGATCCAAGACTACTTACGTTCAAGCATAACTCGAGACCGTGTTCTCTTCCCGGACCCCGCCGAAAAGAGACCATCACGGCTACACACGCTGTTGATTCATTTTAATTAAGTTTAAGTTTCAGGTTTTCTACAACCGGACATTAACAAATTCCCATCTTCCCATAACCGCGGGCACGACTTTCGAAAGTTCAAATCCCTGCAGGGGTGTCCCAACTTAACGCATCACAAGCTCTCACGGTCAACAAAGGATATTCCTTCTCCCAGGACGGCCCAATCAGACTCGGAATCCCGGTTACAAGACATCTCGACAATGGTAAAACTAAACCAGCAAAGCCGCCTGAATGTGCCGACAAATCCCGATAGGAGCTGCACATATCTCGTTCTCAGGGCACACCGGATGAGCGCTCCATACAACTAAAACCAAACCTCGAGTTTCCCCGAGGGGGCGCTGCAAAGGGCTCTAGTTTGGACCAACACTCAAAGGAGCACTGGCCCGAGGGGGGGGGTTAAAATAAACATGACCCTTGGGTTGGCCGACCCAAGGGAAAAAGGCTAGGTGGAAAATGGTAAAACCAAGGTTGGGCCTTGCTGGAGGAGTTTTATTCAAGGCGAACTGTCAAGGGGTTCCCATTATAACCCAACCGTGTAAGGAACGCAAAATCAAGGAACATAACATCGGTATGACGGAAACTAGGGCGGCAAGAGTGGAACAAAACACCAGGCATAAGGCCGAGCCTTCCACCCTTTACCAAGTATATAGGTTCATTAAAGTAAAACAAGATATAATAATCATATCCCAACAATAAACATGTTCAAACAAGGAACAAACTCCAATCTTCACCTGCAACTAGCAATGCTATAAGAGGGGCTGAGCAAAGCGGTAACATAGCCAAACAACGGTTTGCTAGGACAAGGTGGGTTAGAGGTTTGACATGGCAATATGGGAGGCATGATAAAGCATGTGGTAGGTATCGTAGCATAGGCATAGCAATAGAGCGAGCAACTAGCAAGCAAAGATAGAAGTGATTTCAAGGGTATCGTCATCTTGCCTGCAAAGTTCTCCGAGTTGACGTAAGCTTGATCCTCGTAAACGTTCTCAACGGGTTCCTCGATCACGCACTCGTCTCCCGGCTCTACCCAAAGCAAGACACAAGCAAAAGGGAGACACAATCAACCACGGTGCAATGTGCAAGCAACATGATGCAAAAC
This sequence comes from Triticum urartu, assembly GCF_056163025.1. Classification (NCBI taxonomy): domain Eukaryota; kingdom Viridiplantae; phylum Streptophyta; class Magnoliopsida; order Poales; family Poaceae; genus Triticum; species Triticum urartu. Next base: position 84,901,356 of record NC_141875.1, read on the forward strand.
ATGGCATGGTATGCGGGATGTGATATGCAATGCACATGCATGCTTCGGAAAAGGAAAGATTGAACCATGCCTCAACTTGGAAAACCAAGAGTGCCGTTGGAAAGATGGGTTGATTTCGGTCGAAATCGATATAAAGATCGCCGGAATCGGATGCAAGGTTTGCAAATGGCAAACAAAACAATAATGGCACAAAGCTGCGATTAACAGCACGAGGCCATTTAAATGCATCAAGAAAAATAAGCTATTGCACTCTAACATAGCAACAAAGCACATGGCAGTGATCCACTTAAGATGCTTGACAAAAGATGAACACTGAGCTACGGCTAATTCACACAATAGCAGGTTCAAACAAGCATGGAAAAAGTGCAAAAGATGTCAGGTTCACAGACTTAGTGAAGAAAACAACATGGCAGGATTTAACATCAGGAAGCAATGTTTAGAGCAAGATAACAACATGCTACAGGAACATATCATGGCAAAGCAAGGCACGGCATGAAACTACTCAAAGCATATACCAAAAGTCCCTTACTGACCATAAGCCAAAAGGGATCAGAAAATACAATGGCAACCATGTGAACATAGCAAGTTTCGTTAACAGATTCAGACTTGGCAGAAAAACTGGAACATGGCAAAACAGAATTACGTATGCATGATTGCGAGCTCAATGCACTCACCACAAGGCATTGCATGACAAACTAAGCATACACCCAGCAAGTAGACATGATAAACAAGCTAACCATGGCAAGAACACTCTCATAGCATGCATGGATAAACTATAACAACCTCGGCAAAATTGCTTAACACGTAAACAATCTGCCAGGAACATTTTATAGCAAAAGTAGAGCAAGATTGAGTCATCCTAGAGCACTCCATAATTGCAAACATAGACATGGATGTAAAGAGCATAAAAATATCTCAAAATCATCCTTACTGAACATGCTCAAAAGAGGCATGGATCACTCTGTAGCAACAAAAATACATGGCATAAAAATATTATCAGGGAAAAGACTTGAAGAATTCTAAGTCCCTGAAATCAGCAATATCACGAGAGCTACTTTGCATGCTTGTGCTAGTCACCACAAAGATCACAAAAATACATGGCATACACCCCCTGTAAAGATGGCATGGCATACAACAAAACACATGTAGGGCTCAAGTTCATAGGAGGCACACATTAATCATGACAAAAATGACAAATGTCCAAAAACTGATAAGAGTCAGGAACTAATATTTTATAGCACTCTTGCAACAGCATTTAGGGCATCAAGATGAACTCAAATGAACATGGTGCAATGGAATGAAATGAAGAGGGCATCCAGAAGAACAATTTGGTATATGGCACGCGCAAAATGGAGCTACGGATGATGAGTTATGGCATGATGAACAGGGCAACATAATATGCAAATCTCAGGACTTAGCAGATTTTTACCCTCGCAGAAACTGGATCTCGGGGTTCTGGGACGGAGACGTGCGGGGACGAGCGGAGCCGTTTGGATTGTGGGCCTGGTGGATCTGGTCCACCCGGACCAGATCTGGAGCGAGCCAGGTCCGGCGACGGCGAGGTGGCCGGAGGCGTGGGAGACGGTGGCGGAGGGGCGATTCCGGCGGCGGGGTCACAGGTAGCGGGGCGCGGGACAGAGAGGAGCTCGGGTGAGGCACGTGTGCTCGGGCGGCGCGGAAGCCGAGGCGACAGGGCGGCGAGCGGTGGAGGAGTCCGGCCGGCGACGGCGGCGGCGCGAGGGGAGGCCGGTGGGCGGCGGCGCGCGGGTCCGACCGGGCCCCAGATGTGCTCGGCGGGCTGGCTGCGGGCTGCAACGGGTCGCGCGGGCCGGCGGCGGAGGCCACGTGTCGCACACGGGTTGGCTGGAGGCGACGGCGGCGGACGTGTCCGGCGCGAACGGATGCATCCGACGGCGGGAGGCTAGGGTTTTTGCCCGAAAATGGAGGGGGAGGGGACGTTTTTATAGGTAGAGGGAGCTAGGAGAGTCCCAATGGGGTGCGGTTTTTGGCCACACGATCGTGATCGAACTACCGAGATGATGGAGGGGGTTTTGGTGGGTTTTGGGTCACTTTGGAGAGGTGTTGGGCTGCAACACACACGAGGCCTTTTCGGTTCCTCGGTTAACCGTTGGAGTATCAAACGAAGTCCAAATGGCACGAAACTTGACAAGAGATCAACCGGTAGTAAACCAAGGCCGCTTGGCAAGTCTCGGTCCAATCCGAGAACATTTAACACCCACACATGAAAAGAGGTGAAAGGGGACACCGGATGACATAGGAGTGCCGGAATGCAAAACGAACAACAGGGAAAATGCTCGGATGCATGAGATGAACACGTATGCAAATGCGATGGACATGATGACATGATATGAGATGCATGGCAAAGACAAAAGCAACACGGATACAAAAACCCAACAACGAGGAATCTCATAACTTAGTGCCGGAAAAGGCAAGAGTTGGAATACAAATATGGCATGTTACATATGGGGCATTACAACACTCCACCACTATGAAAGGATCTCGTCCCGAGATCTAGGACTGGAAAAACTCCGGATATTCGGAACGGAGGTGGTCCTCGCGTTCCCAGGTGGCTTCACAGTCGGAATGATGTCACCACTTCACTTTCATGAATTTGATAGACTTGTTGCGAGTCTTACGCTCAGTTTATTCAAGAATAGCAATGGGATGCTCATGATAAGACATGTCTTCTTGGAGATCAATCTCTTCGAAGTTGACGGTACGGTCAGGAGTCTTGAAACACTTGTGGAGCTGAGACATGTGAAACACGTCTTGCACGTTTGCAAAGTTGGATGGAAGCTCAAGTTGATAGGCGAGATCGCCTCTTTTGCCAATGATCTTGAAAGGACCCACGTATCTAGGGGCAAGCTTCCCTTTGATACTGAAGCGACGAGTACCTTTCATTGGAGATACGCGGAGGTAGACATGGTCTCCAATCTCGAAGGTCAAGTCACGATGATTGCTATCATAGTAACTCTTCTGGCGCGATTGCGCGGCTTTGAGATTTTCACGAATGACTTTGCACATTTCTTCAGCCTCTGTGATCAAGTCATTGCCAAGAAGTTGGCGTTCACCAGTCTCTGACCAGTTAAGAGGAGTACGACACTTCCTGCCATAGAGAATCTCGAATGGGGCCTTGCCCGAACTCGCTTGGAAGCTGTTGTTGTAGGAGAAGTCGGCATATGGAAGACAATCTTCCCACTTCATACCGAAAGAAATGACACATGCCCTGAGCATATCTTCAAGAATTTGATTGACTCGCTCGACTTGGCCACTAGTTTGAGGATGAAAAGCTGTGCTAAAGCGAATGTTGGTGCCCATGGCCTTCTAGAAGGAATCCCAAAACTTAGAGGTGAAGATGCTACCACGATCTGAAGATATCAACTGCGGAATGCCGTGCAGAGAGACAATCCTGGAGGTATATAGCTCTGCCAACTGAGTTGCTGTGATAGACTCTTTGATAGGAAGAAAATGAGCCACTTTAGTGAGCTTGTCAATGACAACGAAGATAGCATCATTTCCACGCTTGGACTTGGGAAATCCAGTCACGAAGTCCATCTCAATATGGCCAAACTTCCATTCCGGAATGGCAAGAGGTTGGAGGAGACCAGCTGGTCGTTGGTGTTCTGCTTTCACTCTTCTGCAGACATCACATTCATTCACGAACTGAGCAATCGCGCGCTTCATTCGAGTTCACCAATACGACTGCTTGAGGTCATGGTACATCTTTGTACTTCCAGGGTGAATAGAGACGAGTGAATTGTGATCCTCGTTCATAATGACTTTACGAAGGTCACCCTTAGGAACAACAATGCGATCCTCGAAGAATAGAGTATCCTTGTCATCAAGGCGATAGCACTTGTACTTGGGTTGACTCTTGGCAATCCCAATCTTCACCTTCTTCACCATAGCACCAAGAAGTTGAGCCTCACGAATCTGATCTTCCAAAGTAGGAGAGACTTGGAGGTTGGCAAGGAATCCTTGAGGAACAACTTGGAGATTAAGTTTGCGGAAAGCTTCACAAAGCTCTGGTTGGTAGGGCTTGAGAATCAAACTGTTGCAGTAAGCCTTCCTGCTCAATGCGTCAGCAATGATATTGGCCTTGCCTGGAGTATATTCAATACTCGGATTATACTATTGAATCATCTCGACGAGTCTGCCTGAGGTTGAGGTTGGGCTGAGTGAAGATGTACTTGAGGCTCTTATGATCAGTGAAGATGTCCACTTTCCTTCCCAACAAGAGATGTCTCCATGTTAAAAGAGCATGGACAACTGCCGCCAACTCGAGATCATGAGTGGGGTAGTTCTTTTCGTTGTGCTTCAACTGATGAGAGGTATATGCCACAACTTTCTTCTCTTGCATCAACACTGCACCAAGACCTTGAAGGGAAGCATCACAGAAAACTTTGAACGGTTTGGATTCATCAGGAGGAGTCAGAACTGGAGCTGTGACTAACTTCTCTTTGAGGGTGTTGAAAGCGATGTCACATTCAGGCGACCAGACATACTTCACATGCTTCTGGAGGAGGTTGGAAAGAGGCTTCGCGATCTTTGAGAAGTTCTCAACGAACCTTCGACAATAGCTTGCGAGCGCAAGGAAGCTGCGGAGTTGCTTCACGTTCTGAGGTGGTTCCCAATTCACAATTGCAGACACCTTATCAGGATTCACAGCTATGCCCTTGGCGGAGATGATATGCCCAAGGTAGAGAACCTCATCGAGCCAAAACTCGCACTTTGAAAACTTCGCATAGAACTGATGTTCTCTGAGTTTATCCAACACCAGTCTCAAGTGGTTGGCATGATCCTCTTTGTTCTTGGAAAAGACCAGAATGTCATCAAGATAGACCAAGACGAAGTCATTTGTGTAGGGGTTGAAGATGAAGTTCATCATGCGAGAAAATGTTGGAGGAGCATTGACAAGGCCAAAAGACATGACAGCGTATTCATATGAACCATAGCTTGTTCTGAATGCTGTCTTGGGGATATCTTCTTCATGAATGCGAATCTGATGATAGCCCATACAGAGGTCAAGCTTGGAGAATACTTGAGCACCTTTGAGTTGTTCGAAAAGCTCATTGATGTTGGGAAGTGGGTACTTGTTCTTTATGGTCTTCTTGTTCAATGGACGGTAGTCGACACAAAGTCGGTCCATTCCATCCTTCTTCTTGACAAAAAGAACACCACAACCCCAAGGAGAAGAGCTTGGTCGGATGAGACCCATACGCTCTTGAATATCGAGTTGTTTCTTCAGCTCCTTCAACTCTTCAGGTCCAAGCTTGTAAGGACGTTTGCAAACAGGTTCCGTGCCAGGCTCAAGATCGATGACGTATTCAACTGGCCGGTGAGGAGGCATTCCTGGAAGCTCTTCTGGAAAGACGTCTTGATATTCGCAAATGACTGGAATATGAGAGATGGCATCCAACTCGCCCTTCTCATTGAGAGAAAAATAGTCAAATTGTATCCTCACGAGCGGCAAAGACGATTACATCCTCAGACGAATGTGTCAATTGAATCTGCCTGGCAGCACAATCAAGCTGAGCCTTGTGCTTACAAAGCCAGTCCATTCCGAGAATAAGATCAATATCAGAGTCGCCCAGAACAATAGGAGAAGCTAGAAATTTGTAGTTGCCCAACGTGATAGTAACATCCGGAACGCAGATATTAGCTGTCATTTGCTTGCCCGGGGACACAATTGATAAAGATCTTGGCAAATGTTGATAATCGCACTCATACTTTGATGCAAAAGGTTTAGAAATGAAACAATGCGATGCACCAGTGTCAAAAAGAACTTTTGTAGGAACATCGTTAACAAGAAGGTTACCCATGATAACTTCTGACGAGTCCTCTGCCTGAGCTGCGTTCATCAAGTTGACCTTGGCATGCTTGGGATTATTCTTGACCACTGCGGTGCTAGCAGATCTCACAGGAGGAGGAGGAAGATGCGTCTGATTGAAGCATTTGTTTGCATAGTGACCCTTCTGCTGACACTTGTTGCACATGACCTCTGAAAGAGGACGGTGATACAGAGCACTTGATCTTGGAGCATGAGACGAAGTCTTGTTCTGAAAGCCTGGGGTGTGTGGGTGGGAAGATCCATTGCCACCTTTGCTCTTCTGCTGATAAGGCTGACGGAACGGAGAAGGAGGAGGCAGCCAATACTTTTGCTTCTTAGTTGCCACTTGAGTTGAGGAAGAAGGAGTAGCATCCCTGACTCTCTTCTTGGAAGCATCGCACTTGAGCTGAGCAGCCTCTTGCTTCAGTGCCATATTGTAGAACTCATCGTACTTCTTCGGCTCAAAAAGCACAAGGGCTAGTTGCAGATCTTCTCTGAGGCCACCTCTGAACTAATATATCATGCTCTTCTCGTCAGGGACGTCTTGCTTAGCGAAACGAGCGAGCTTCTGGAACATGATGTTGTACTGGTAAACAGACAAGCGGCCTTGCTTTAGGTTGTGAAACTCCTCACGCTTGCTCTCAACAACACTCTAAGGAATGTGGTGAGCTTTGAAGTCTTGGCGGAATTCATCCCAGGTAATCACACGACCTCCTCTGGAATCTTTGTATTGCTGATACCACTCAGCAGCTTGGTGTTTGAGTTGGAACGAGGCAAACTTGACAAAGTCCTCAGGCCTGACGTTGCTGCACTCGAAATGCTTGCCGATATCCACGAGCCAATCATCAGCGTCTATTGCCTCGACACAGTTACTGAAGGTCTTTGGCTGGTTTGCGAGGAACTGGTTGAGTGTAGCAAACTGATTCTGATTGTTGCCATGGCATTGATTTCCTTGGTTGCGCTCTTACAAGAGTTGCATAAGCATCTGCGTGTTGGCGTTGGTAGCGGCCATCACAGCTTGCCATACCTCCGGAGGTGGAGGTGGTGGCGGTGGTTCTGGATTCTGACGCGTTGGAGGAGCCATCCTAAAGAGGGTGACATCCGTTAGCATCTTGACAGACATATATTCAAGCTGAATCAAATGGATCAAAATTGCAACAAATAGTCTTAACATTCGAACAAGAATGAACGAATGAATTCCAAATTAAATGGTCACACTTCCATAAATTGAGAACCCACTTAGATAGAGGTATATGAATAAAACAACAAGGTACGGACAAGAACAAATACTTGGTAAGGATTACCCAATCACAAACAAAATATCTGCGGAAGAAATACTAGAGCTACATGAATTCCCACCTATGAAACTCCCGAAATTCTCCCGGTTATGCAATCAGGTGTTGCGGATACAGGGGAAGCTTAATATCTCACCCAAAGCTAGCAAATCCTACATCCAGCTGTATCCATCCTTCAACACATAACCAAGAAACCTTCGGAAATCATTTACCTCAACCTTCGAAAAGCATCCGTTATACTAGTTATGGCAATACTCCCGAACTCCCGCCCCAGTACTGGGTGGCGTCGAGGTTATCTCACCAACAACTGCATAAAAGAGATTTTTGATGACGGCGAAACTCAGGTATTCTAGAACTGCAATGATAAAATTGTGACGACAACACCTCGGAGCTCAACTCCCCGGGACACTTCCACAACCCCTAAATGTTAGGAGGCACCAAGAACAACGTTCTCGTCACAAAACCATCGGAACGATTCCAAGATACCCGCGTGATCCTAATTTTTTTTGTGAAATTTGAGAAGAGAAGAGTCAAAACTCTACGTCAGGATGCCTCACCAGAGCGATGAAGGGACTGAGGAGTAAAAAGAATCCTACTCTCCGATATATATAATCCTAAAAGACTCAAAACATTTTTCTAGACTCAACAATGCCAACGATTCGATCAAGCAGGGGGCTCCTAAGTCGGGGAAGGCTCCGATTACCAACTTATAACACCCATGATGCGGCTATATCTCCCACGTGTCGGGGCATGACTTAGAGGCATAACCGCATTGTAGGAAATGTCGCAAGAGGGGTAATCTTTACACATCCCATGTACTAAATAAGGAAAGAGGTACATAGTTGGCTTACAATCGCCATGTCACACAATACATAAATATAGCATTACAATCATCCGGATACACTCAAGGTCTGACTACGGAACCAAAATAAAGACAACCCCAAATGCATAATGTCCCCGATCGCCCAACTGGGCTCCACTACTGATCGTCTGGAAAGGAAACGTAGTATCGTCCTGAGTCCTCATCGAACTCCCACTTGAGCTCAGTCGCATCTCCTGGAACAGTATCATCGGTTCATGCATCTGGTTTTGGAAGTAATCTGTGAGTCACGGGGGCTCAGCAATCTCACACCCTCGCGATCAAGACTATTTAAGCTTATAGGTAGGGAAAAGGTATGAGGTGGAGCTGCAGCAATCACTAGCATATATGGTGCCTAACATACGCAAATGAGAGCGAGAAGAGAAGGCAAGGCACGGTCGAGAAACTATGATGAAGAAGTGATCCAAGACTACTTACGTTCAAGCATAACTCGAGACCGTGTTCTCTTCCCGGACCCCATCGAAAAGAGACCATCACGGCTACACACGCTGTTGATTCATTTTAATTAAGTTTAAGTTTCAGGTTTTCTACAACCGGACATTAACAAATTCCCATCTGCCCATAACCGCGGGCACGGCTTTCGAAAGTTCAAATCCCTGCAGGGGTGTCCCAACTTAACCCATCACAAGCTCTCACGGTCAACGAAGGATATTCCTTCTCCCAGGACGGCCCAATCAGACTCAGAATCGCGGTTACAAGACATCTCGACGATGGTAAAACTAAACCAGCAAAGCCGCCCGAATGTGCCGACAAATCGCGATAGGAGCTGCACATATCTCGTTCTCAGGGCACACCGGATGAGCGCTCCGTACAACTAAAACCAAACCTCGAGTTTCCTCGAGGGGGCGCTGCAAAGGGCTCTAGTTTGGACCAACACTCAAAGGGGCACTGGCCCGGGGGGGGGGGGGGTTAAAATAAAGATGACCCTTGGGTTAGCCGACCCAAGGGAAGAATGCTAGGTGGAAAATGGTAAAACCAAGGTTGGGCCTTGCTGGAGGAGTTTTATTCAAGGCGAACTGTCAAGGGGTTCCCATTATAACCCATCTTCACCTGCAACTAGCAACGCTATAAGAGGGGCTGAGCAAAGCGGTAACATAGCCAAACAATGGTTTGCTAGGACAAGGTGGGTTAGAGGTTTGACATGGCAATATGGGAGGCATGATAAAGCATGTGGTAGGTATCGTAGCATAGGCATAGCAATAGAGCGAGCAACTAGCAAGCAAAGATAGAAGTGATTTCGAGGGTATGGTCATCTTGCCTGCAAAGTTCTTCGAGTTGACGTAAGCTTGATCCTCGTAAACGTTCTCAATGGGTTCCTCGATCACGTACTCGTCTCCCGGCTCTACCCAAAGCAAGACACAAGCAAAAGGGAGACACAATCAACCACGGTGCAATGCGCAAGCAACATGATGCAAAACATGGCATGGTATGCGGGATGTGATATGCAATGCATATGCATGCTTCGGAAAAGGAAAGATTGAACCATGCCTCAACTTGGAAAACCAAGAATGCCGCTGGAAAGATGGGTTGATTTCGGTCGAAATCGATATAAAGATCACCGGAATCGGATGCACGGTTTGCAAATGGCAAACAAAACAATAATGGCACAAAGCTGCGATTAACAGCACGAGGCCATCTAAATACATCAAGAAAAATAAGCTACTGCGCTCTAACAAAGCAACAAAGCACATGACAGTGATCCACTCAAGATGCTTGAAAAAAGATGAACACTGAGCTACGGCTAATTCACACAATAGCAGGTTCAAACAAGCATGGCAAAAGTGCAAAAGATATCAGGTTCACAGACTTAGTGAAGAAAACATGGCAGGATTTAACATTAGGAAGCAATGTTTAGAGCAAGATAACAACATGCTAGAGGAATATATCATGGCAAAACAAGGCATGGCATGAAACTACTCAAAGCATATACCAAAAGTCCCTTACTGACCATAAGCCAAAAGGGATCAAAAAATACAATGTCAACCATGTGAACATAGCAAGTTTCATTAACAGATTCAGACTTAGCAGAAAAACTGGAACATCGCAAAACAGAATTACGTATGCATGCTTGCGAGCTCAATGCACTCACCACAAGGCATTGCATGACAAACTAAGCATACACCCAGCAAGTAGACATGATAAACAAGCTAACCACAGCAAGAACACTCTCATAGCATGCATGGATAAACTATAACAACCTCGGCAAAATTGCTTAACACGTAAACAATCTGCCAGGAACATTTTATAGCAAAAGTAGAGCAATATTGAGTCACCCTAGATCACTCCATAATTGCAAACAAAGACATGGATGGAAAGAGCATAACAATATGTCAAAATCATCCTTACTGAACATGCTCAAAAGAGGCATGGATCACTCTGTAGCAATAAGAATACATGGCATAAAAATATTATCAGGGAAAAGACTTGAAGAATTCTAAGTCCCTGAAATCAGCAACATCACGAGAGCTACTTTGCATGCTTGTGCTAGTAACCACAAAGATCACAAAAATACATGGCATACACCCCTGTAAAGATGGCATGGCATACAACAAAACACATGTAGGGCTCAAGTTCATAGGAGGCACACATTAATCTTGGCAAAAATGACAAATGTCCAAAAACTGATAAGAATCATGACCTAACATTTTATAGCACTCTTGCAACAGCATTTAGGGCATCAATATGAACTCAAATGAACATGGTGCAATGGAGTGAAATGAAGAGGGCATCCAGACAAACAATTTGGTATATGGCACGCGCAAAACGGAGCTACGGATGATGAGTTATGGCATGATGAACAGGGCAACATAATATGCAAATCTCAGGACTTAGCAGATTTTTACCCTCGCAGAAACTGGATCTCGAGGTTCCGGGACGGAGACGTGCGGGGACGAGCGGAGCCATTTGGATCGTGGGCCTGGTGGATCTGGTCCACCCGGATCAGATCTGGAGCGGGCCGGGTCCGGCGATGGCGAGGTGGCCGGAGGCGTGGGAGACGGTGGCGGAGGGGCGATTCCGGCGGCAGGGTCACGGGAAGCGGGGCACGGGACGAAGAGGAGCTCGGGCGAGGCGCGTGGGCTCGGGGCGGCGCGAAAGCCGAGTCGACGGGGCGGCGAGCGGTGTCGGAGTCTGGCCGGTGGCGGCGGCGGCGCGAGGGGAGGCCGGCGAGCGGCGGCGCGCGGGTCCGACCGGGCCCCAGATGGGGTCGGCGGGCTGGCTGCGGGCTGCTACGGGTCGTGCGGGCCGGCAGCGGGCGCGGAGGCCACGTGTCGCACCCGGGTTGGCTGGAGGCGGCGGCGGCGGACGTGTCCGGCGCGAACGGACGCGTCCGGCGGCGGGAGATGAGGGGAGCTAGGGTTTTTGCCCGAAAATGGAGGGGGAGGGGACGTTTTTATAGGTAGAGGGAGCTAGGAGAGTCCAAATGGGGTGCGGTTTTCGGCAACGCGATCGTGGTCGAACTACCGAGATGATGGAGGGGGTTTAGGTGGGTTTTGGGTCACTTTGGAGAGGTGTTGGGCTGCAACACACACGAGGCCTTTTCGGTTCCTCGGTTAACCGTTGGAATATCAAACGATGTCCAAATGGCACGAAACTTGACAAGCGGTCAACCGGTAGTAAACCAAGGCCGCTTGGCAAGTCTCGGTCCAATCCGAGAACATTTAACACCCGCACATGAAAAGAGGTAAAAGGGGACACCGGATGACATAGGAGCGCCGGAATGCAAAACGGACAACGGGGAAAATGCTTGGAAGCATGAGACGAACACGTATGCAAATATGATGCACATGATGACATGATATGAGATGCATGACAAAGACAAAAACAACACGTAGACAAAAACCCAACAACGAGGAATCTCATAACTTAGTGCCGGAAAAGCCAAGAGTTGGAATACAAATATGGCATGTTACATATGGGGCGTTACAAATTTGCCGCGCACCGGGGAGGTTCGGGCGTGTGAATGGCCTTCCGAGGATTTCTTAAGAGCAACCGGGATTTATGAAGATTTTCATGAGTTGGCTCATAATGCAGGCATCACCGCTTTCCTCCATGACCAATGCGATCAGTATCTCTTACTCACAAATACCTTTGTGCAAAACTTTCATTTTCATTCTAGGAACTCACCACCTACGGTGGAGTTTCATTTATATGATGAGCATAAGGAGATGTCACTTCATGATTTCTGTCAGATTTGTTTAGTCCCTTTTGGGGGCAAGACAGAAGAACCACATCATGATGATGTGGAGGGATTTATTAATACTATCACTGTAGGGGAAACTAGGAAGGTTTCCGATGCACGAATCACTAGCATACATTTTCCTGTCTTACATTACTTTGCATTATTTGCTAGTCATTGCTTAATTGGTCGTGGAAACTGTGGAAACCTTAGTATCCCTGATATTATTATTTTGCTCCAAGGTTTATGCAGTGATAACACTTTTAGTATGGGCGACATTATTGCTAGACAGTTAAGTATGAACCGTACTAAGGGTCCCATCTTTGGAGGCATCTATGCTACACGCCTAGCTGCACATTTTAACATACCTATTAGGCATGCTGAGAAGGAAGAAAAAGTGCTGCCTCGTGTTTATCTAGATTATAAAAGTATGGTGGCACATGATTTTATTGTTAAGAATAGGGCAAGAGAGCTTAAATATCAATTGTTCTTTAATAAACATCACCCTGAGGCTATTACCTTGCCTACTCCTGCTTTGTTTGATTTGACTGTAGGCACGTACCTTGTTCCATTGACGGCTATCCACGCCTACCGGAACCCTGCACCAGCCGAGGAGCCAGAACCGGAACCACAATTTGATCCTTCACGACAATCTAACTATCAGTGGGATCCGGAGATGATTGCCAGCCAGTGGCAATCGGGGCCTTCTTCTTCCTCATCGCAGTACGACCCCAACAACTATTATTATGGATATCAGCCAGGCCAGCCGTGGCCATAGACCAACTTAGGCCAAAAGCCTAAGCTTGGGGGAGTACGTATTTCCCACCGACATTACATTTATGTTCACACACACTCATTGCTAGATGTCGGTGCTCATACTTTTTCATTGTATCATCCATGCTAGTTTATTTCCTTTTATGCTTTCTTCTTGTGTGTTTAATAAACCTTAAGAAAAAACCAAAAAATTTAGTTGTATCTTTTAATTAATTTACTTTCCATGCTTGTAGTAGTAATTAAAAAGAAAACCCAAAAATATTTCCTGTTCTTCTTTTGCTTGTTGGGAGCTTTCCCGTGTAAATAGTTTTATTTCTTTTCTTGTCTTTGGGGGTCAGTAGGAGAAGACCATGATTAAATTGTTGAAATGGCTCTTATATGCATTATTGTTTATCTGACAAAAGAGCCCATATTGCCTTGTCTTCTCCTATTTATTGAATGTTCGCAGATTCCAGCTTAGTCCAATGCACATGCACTCTTATTATTATTCACATCATTCGGTCATGCAAGTGAAAGGCAATTATGATGATATATGATGGACTGACTGAGATGAGAAAAGCTGGTACGAACTCGACCTCTTTTGTTTTTGTAAATATGATGAGTTCATCATTCTTGATTCAGCTTGTTATGAATAAACATGTTTGCAATGACAATTAGAGATCATAGTTGCTTGTGCCATGCTTGATTAGCTATGCGTTATAATGGTTTACCTTGCGTGCCAACATGCTATTAAAATGGTTATGATGTGGTATGATAGGGTGGTATCCTCCTCTGAATGATTTAAGTGACTTGACTTGGCACATGTTCACGCATGTAGTTGAAACAAATCAACATAGCCTTCACGATATTTATGTTCATGGTGGATTATATCCTACTCATGCTTGCATTCAATGTTTATTAATTTTAATGCATGTACATGGTTGTTGTCGCTCTCTAGTTGGTCGCTTCCCAGTCTTTTGCTAGCCTTCACCAGTACTAAGCGGGAATATTGCTTGTGCATCCAAACTCCTTAAACCCCAAAGTTATTCCAGATGAGTCCACTATACCTTCCTATATGCGGTATCTACCTGCCATTCCAAGTAAATTTGTATGTGCCAAACCCGAAACCTTCAAATAATCATCCTGTTTTGTATGCTTGAATATCTCATGTATCAACTAGGGTTGTCTATATCTTCCATGTTAGGCGGGTTATTCTCAAGAGGAGTGGACTTCGCTCCTCACTCACGAGATAAATGGCTGGTCACCGGGATGCCCAGTCCCATGCTTTATGCAAACTAAATCAAAATAATTGCAAACAAAACTCCCCCTGGGACCTTATGTTTGTTGGAGGCACTCGTTGTTTCGAGCAAGCCATGGATTGATGTTTGTTGGTGGAGGGGGAGTATAGACTTTACCATTCTGTTTGGGAACCGCCTATAATGTGTGTAGCATGGAAGATATCGCCATCTCTTGGTTGTTATGTTGACAATGAAAGTATACCGCTCAAAATGTTAATTACCTCTATTTCAAAACTGAGCTCTGGCACCTCTACAAATCCCTGCTTCCCTCTGCGAAGGGCCTATCTATTTACTTTTATGTTGAGTCATCACCACCTTATTAAAAAGCACTAGCTGGAGAGCGCAGCTGTCATTTGCCTTCATTATTGTTAATTTATATTGGGTGTGACTATGATTGGATCTCTTTTACCATGAATTACAATGTCTAGTCAGTCCTTGATCTTTAAAGGTGCTCTGCATTTATGTTTTGCGGTCTCAGAAAGGACTAGCGAGATACCATCTTGTTATATCATATTATGATTGTTTTGAGAAAGTGTTGTCATCCGAGATTTATTATTATGGCTTGCTAGTTGATTATGCTATTGATATGGGTAATCATGAGACCTGAGAATTATTGCAAATGTGGTTAGTTATAATCTTTGCTGAAAACTTGAATGCTAGCTTGACATATTTACAACAACAAGAGGAAACAGAGTTTGGAAAAGGTTTTCTTTATTTCATTCAGTTTGTCAACTGAATTGCTTGAGGACAAGCAAGGGTTTAAGCTTGGGGGAGTTGATACGTCTATGTCGTATCTACTTTTCCAAACACTTTGCCCTTATTTCGGACTCTAACTTGTATGATTTGAACGGAACTAACCCGGACTGACGCTGTTTTCAGCAGAATTGCCATGATGTTGTTTTATGTGCAGAAAACAAAAGTTCTCGGAATGACCTGAAACTCCACGGAATATCTTACAATAAATAATAATAAATCCTCGCCAAAGATGAAGACCAGGGGCCCACACCCTTCTCACGAGGGTGCCCCGCCCCCCTAGGGCGCACCCCCTACCTCATGGGCCCCCTGGAGACCTCCCGACTCCAACTCCAACTCTATATAACTGCTTTTGGGGAGAAAAAAAATAGGGGAGAAGAAATCATCGCGTTTTATGATACGGAGCCGCCGCCAAGCCCTAAAACCTCTCGGGAGGGCTGATCTAGAGTCCATTCGAGGCTCCAGAGAGGGGGATTCGTCGTCATCATCATCATCAACCATCCTCCATCACCAATTTCATGATGCTCACCGCCGTGCATGAGTAATTCCATCGTAGGCTTGCTGGACGGTGATGGGTTGGATGAGATTCATCATGTAATCGAGTTAGTTTTGTTAGGGTTGGATCCCTAGTATCCACTATGTTCTGAGATTGATGTTGCTATGACTTTGCTATGCTTAATGCTTGTCACTAGGGCCCTAGTGCCATGATTTCAGATCTGAACCTATTATGTTTTCACCAATATATGAGAGTTCTTGATCCTATCTTGCAAGTCTATAGTCACCTATTATGTGTTATGATCCGTTAACCCCGAAGTGACAATAATCGGGATACTTACCGGTGATGACCGTAGTTTGAGGAGTTCATGTATTCACTATGTGCTAATGCTTTGTTCCGGTTCTCTATTAAAAGGAGGCCTTAATATCCCTTGGTTTCCATTAGGACCCCGCTGCCACGGGAGGGTAGGACAAAAGATGTCACGCAAGTTCTTTTCCATAAGCACGTATGACTATATTCGGAATACATGCCTACATTACATTGACGAATTGGAGCTAGTTCTGTGTCACCCTATGTTATGACTGTTACATGATCAACCACATCCGGCATAATTATCCATCATTGATCTGATGCCTACGAGCTTTCCATATACTGGTTTACGCTTATTTACTATCCCGTTGCTATTGTTACAATCACTACAAAGTACCAAAAATATTACTTTGCTTTCATTACTCTTTTGTTACCGTTACTGTCGGTGTCAAAACCGGTGGGTGATAATTGATTTGATCCTGCTGAAAAACAGAAACTTTTGCACCCAGGATATTAGTTTTCCTTTTTTACAAAAGCTCAATAAAATACTGATTATTTTTGAAGAGGATTAAAAAACAATTTTCCTAGGACTTCCTAATTTCTCAGGATTTTTTAGTTACAGAAGTATTCGAAATATCTAGATTGCTACAGACTATTCTGTTTTTGACAGATTCTGTTCTTCGCGTGTTTTTTGCTTATTTTGATGCATATATGGCTAGTATCGGGGGGTATGAACCATGGAAAAGTTGGAATATAGTATTTAGTACACCAATATAAATAAATAATGAGTTCATAATAGTACCAAAAGTGGTGATTTAGTTTCATATACTAACGGAGCTTACGAGATTTTCTGTTGGAGTTTTGTGTTGTGAAGTTTTCATGTTTTGGGTAAGGATTTGATGGACTATGTAATAAGGAGTGGAAAGAGCGTAAGCTTGGGGATGCCCAAGGCACACCAAGGTAATATTCAAAGATTTCAAAAAGCCTAAGCTTGGGGATGCCCCGGGAAGGCATCCCCTCTTTCGTCTTCATCTATCGGTAACTTTACTTGAGGCTATATTTTTATTCACCACATGGTATGTGTTTTGCTTGGAGCGTCTTGTATGATTTGATTATTTGATTTTTAGTTTTCCACAATCATCCTTACTGTACACACCTTTTGGGAGAGACACGCATGAATCGTGATTTATTAGAATACTCTATGTGCTTCACTTATATCTTTTGAGCAAGGCAATTTTGCTCTAGTGCTTCACTTATATCTTTTTAGAGCACGGCGGTGGTTTTATTTTATAGAAATTGATGAACTCTCGTACTTCACTTATATCATTTTGAGAGTATTTAGAACAGCATGGTAATTTGCTTTGGCTATAAAATTAGTCCTAATATGATAGGCATCCAAGAGGGATATAATAAAAACTTTCATATGAAGTGCATTGAATACTATGAGAAGTTTGATTCCTTATGATTGTTTTGAGATATGAAGATGGTGATATTAGAGTCGTGCTAGTAAGTAGTTGTGAATTTGAGAAATACTTGTGTTAAAATTTGTGAGTCCCGTAGCATGCACGTATGGTGAACCATTATGTGATGAAGTCGGAGAATGATTTATTTATTGATTGTCTTCCTTATGAGTGGCAGTCGGGGACGAGTGATGGTATTTTCCTACCAATCTACCCCCTAGGAGCATGTGTGTAGTACTTTGTTTCGATGACTAATAGATTTTTGCACCAAGTATGTGAGTTCTTTATGACTAATGTTGAGTCCATGGATTATACGCACTCTCACCTTTCCGCCATTGCTAGCCTCTCTAGTACCGCGCAACTTTCGCCGGTACCATAAACCCACCACATATCCTTCCTCAAAACAGCCACCATACCTACCTATTATGGCATTTCCATAGCCATTCCAAGATATATTGCCATGAAACTTTCCACCGTTCCGTTTATTATGACACGCTCCATCATTGTCATATTGCTTTGCATGATCATGTAGTTGACATCGTATTTGTGGCAAAGCCACCGTTCATCAATATACATGTCGCTCTTGATTCGTTGCACATCCTGGTACACCGCTGGAGGCATTCACACAGAGTCATATTTTGTTCTAAGTATAGAGTTGTAATCTTTGAGTTGTAAGTAAATAAAAGTGTGATGATCTTCATTATTAGAGCATTGTCCCATGTGAGGAAAGGATGATGGAGACTATGACTCCCCCAGAAGTCGGGATGAGACTCCGGACGAAAAATAAAAAAATAGAAAAATAATAATAATAAAAAGAGGCCAAAAAATGAGAGAATTCCCAAATAAAAAAATGAGAGAAAAGAGAGAAGGGGCAATGTTACTATCCTTTTACCACACTTGTGCTTCAAAGTAGCACCATGATCTTCATGATAGAGAGTCTCCTATGATATCACTTTCATATACTAGTTGGAATTTTCATTATAGAACTTGTCTTGTATGTTCCAATGATGGGCTTCCTCAAAATGCCCAAGGTCTTCGTGAGCAAGCGAGTTGGATGCACACCCACTTAGTTTTCTTTTTGAGCTTTCATAAACTTATAGCTCTAGTGCATCCGTTGCATGGCAATCCCTACTCACTCACATTGATATCTATTGATGGGCATCTCCATAGCCTGTTGATAAGCCTAGTTGATGTGAGTCTATCTCCTTCTTTTTATCTTCTCCACAACCACTGTCTATTCCACCCATAGTGCTATGTCCATGGCTCACGCTCATGACATATTGTTGATTGGAAATGATGTAGAATTTCTGGATAGCATAAAAGGATACTTGAATAAAAGTTTTTCAATGAAAGACCTCAGTGAAGCTACTTAAATATTGAGCATCAAGATCTATAGGGATAGACCGAGATGCTTAATAGGACTTTCACAAAGCACATACCTTGACAAGATTTTGAAGGAGTTCAAAATGCATCAGTCAAAGAAAGGGTTCGTGCCTATGTTATAAGGTGTGAAGTTGAGTTAGACTCAAAACCCGACAACGGCAGAATATAGATAGAGAATGAAAGTCATTCCATATGCCTCTATCATAGGTTCTAAGTCTCGATCTAGATACATATTAAAAGTGGGAGCAATTAGCTAGAGTAGCTCCGTGCAGAGCATTATAGACATAGAAATTTGCTAAATTGTAGGATCGAAAGTATGTCTAGAGGGGGGGGTGATTAGACTACTTGACCAAATAAAAATCTAGCCTTTTCCCAATTTTAAGTCTTGGCATATTTTAGCAACTTAGCACTAGTCAAGTAAACAACCTACACATGCAAGTCTAAGAGTATAGCAGCGGAATGTAAAACATTGCACATGAAGGTAAGGGGAGGAGTTTGGAGGGAGCAAATGCAATGTAGACACGGAGATTTTGGCGTGGTTCTAATAGGTGGTGCTATCATACATCCACATTGATGGAGACTTCAACCCACGAAGGGTAACGGTTGCGCAAGTCCACGGAGGGCTTCACCTGAGGGAGTCCTGGACTAAGGGGTCCTCGGCCGTCCCGCCTATTAGCCATGGGCCGAACTGATGGGCTGTGAAGATACAAGGACCGGAGACTCCACCCGTGTCCGGATAGGACTCTCCTTGGCGTGGAAGGCAAGCTTGGCGACCATTGTGTAACCGACCTTGTGTAACCCTAGATCCCTCCCATGTCTATAGAAACTGGAGGGCTAGGTCCGTAGATAGGCCGAATCCCGAATAATCATAGCCAGGTTAGACTCTTAGGGTTTAGCCATTACGATCTCATGGTAGATCAACTCTTGTAATACTCATATTCATCAAGATCAATCAAGTAGGACGTAGGGTATTACCTCCATAGAGAGGGCCCGAACCTGGGTAAAACATTGTGTCCCCCGTCTCCTGTTACCATCGATCCTAGACACACAGTTCGGAACCCCCTACCCGAGATCCGTCGGTTTTGACACCGACATTGGTGCTTTCATTGAGAGTTCCACTGTGCCGTCCTCAAAAGGTTTGATGGATCTTTCAATCATCCACAATGATGCTGTCATAGGAGAAGTCTTCCTCCTGGAACAAATCTTCGTGTTTGGCAGCTTCGCACTACGGGCCAACTCGCTTGGCCATTTGGAGCAGATCGAAAGCTACGCCCCTGGCCACCAGGTCAGATTTGGAAGCGTAAACTACGTCGTGGATATCCGTGGAGACTTGATCTTCAATAGATTCGAGACCACGACAGCCGCTCCCAGCCACCACAATGAACATGATGTGGATCGGTCATCGGGCCATACCCTAGAAATCGCACCTGAAACCGCTCTGGCCTTAGATCTAGAGAAGGTCGTGCCATCCGAGGACAGGAAGCTCAACCCCGCCACGGAGGCCGCAGACTCTACGGCATTGGAGCCGCACACATACTCAACTTCAAGTAACATCTGTATCTTCGGAGCTACGGACTCATTTCCGGTTATAAGTTCCGAACTATGCGTGTCCGCGCATGTCGAGCATGATCGTTTATCGATCACCGAATTCAGCGCCGCGAACATCTTCCGGCACTCACCCTTGGGCGACATGCTAAATTCATTAAAAAAATCTATCCTTAGCGGGGGATTCACAGCCGAACTATATCTGGTTCGAACTAGAAGCTGATGACAGGGAATTTCGCTCCCCACCCGCCACCCACTTTATAGCCACTGTCGAAGACTTAACTGACATGCTCGATTACGGCTCTGATGACATCGACGGTATGGACGATGATGCCAGAGAAGAAGAGGCCAAGGACCCACCGTTCGCCGGACGTTGGACGGCCACTTCCTTGTACGATGTATACATGGTGGATGCACCAAAGGAGAACAACGACGATGACAAAGAAGATCCAATTGAGGATAAACCTCCTGAGATACAATCGAAACACCAGCATCAGCGGCGCCACTCTAAGTCACGCCGCAGTAAAGATAGCAACACCGACACAAGAGAAGATAACACTCCGAAAGGTGCCGAAGACAACGAAGACCCCGTTGACGCAGCTACCGAACAGGATGAACGGGAAGATAGGCAGGTTAGCCCTGGTAAACAGGCCACGCACGAGGACTCGGAGAACAGTAACTATCTTCCGCTCTCTGAGGATGAGGCGAGCCTCGGCACCGAGGATTTCATCGTGCCTGAGGAACCTCTTGAGCAGGAGCGCTTCAAGCGCCAGCTAATAGCCACCGCAAGAAGCCTGAAAAAGAAGCAGCAACAACTTCAAGCTGATCAAGACCTATTAAATGATAGATGGACTGATATCCTGACAGTCGAAGAATACGGCCTTAAGCGCCCAACCAAAAGCTACCCGAAGAGCAAATTGCTACCTCAGTTCGATGGTGAGGCGCTGGAGTCCATACCATCACCACACAACGAGGCTGACCGACTACCACGTGGTCGGGATAAAGAGGCAACTCAAGCCGAACACCAGCCTGCCCCGCCTCATTATAAAGGCAGAGATAAAACAGCTCGTGGTCACACATATGACCTCCAGCAGGACTTGAACAACAGAACCGGGCATACCAGATCGATCTACGGATCGCGAGAACGTACCTCGACACCTATTGATGGCTATCTATTCGGACGTGACAAGCCTAGTCATGCACGGGCCGAACACTGCAGACGGACCCCATCAGAGCTATGTCACGATGCGGCCCGATATAGAGGCGCCGCACACCCTCTTTGCTTCACTAATGAAGTAATGGATCACGAATTCCCAGAAGGGTTTAAACCCGTAAATATTGAATCATACGATGCAACAACTGACCCCGTGGTGTGGATCGAGGACTTTATTCTCCACATTCACATGGCTCGTGGAGATGACCTCCACGCCATCAAATACCTCCCTTTAAAGCTCAAAGGGCCAGCTCGGCACTTGCTAAATGATAACCCACAAGTATAGGGGATCGCAACCGTTTTCGATAAGTAAGAGTGTCGAACCCAACGAGGAGCTAAAGGTAGAACAAATATTCCCTCAAGTTCTATCGACCACCGATACAACTCTACGCACGCTTGACGTTCGCTTTACCTAGAACAAGTATGAAACTAAAAGTATTTTGTAGGTGTTGTTGGATAGGTTTGCAAGGTAATAAAGATTACGTAAATAAAAATTAGGGGCTGTTTAGGTAAAGACACAACTAAGTTAGTTTTAGTAAAGAGCTTTTTGTTACGAGAAAGTTTTTGTCCCTAGGCAATCGATAACTAGACCGGTAATCATTATTGCAATTTTATATGAGGGAGAGGCATAAGCTAACGTACTTTCTCTATTCGGATCATATGCAGTTATGATTGGAACTCTAGCAAGCATCCGCGACTACTAAAGATCATTAAGGTAAAACCCAACCATAGTATTAAAGTATCAAGTCCTCTTTATCCCATACGCAAACAACCTACTTACTCGGGTCTATGCTTCTGTCACTCACGCCACCCACCATAAGCAAATCATGAACATATTGCAAACCCTACAGTGGGAATCCCTCACACTTGCGCAACACGGAGAGCGCCATAGGACAGCACCAACAATAAAACATGCAACTCAAACCAATCACGATCATCAAATAACCCATAGGACAAAACACATCTACTCAAACATCATAGGAAAGCCATACATCATTGGGAAATAATATATAGCGTTGAGCACCATGTTTAATTAGAGATTACAGCAGGTAAGAGAGAGGTTACACCGCTGCATAGAGGGGGGAAGAGTTGGTGATGATGGCGGTGAAGTTGTTGGTGAAGATTGCGCTGATGATGATGGCCCCCGGTGGCACTCCGATGCCGCCGGAAGCGAGGGGGAGAGAGCCCCCCTCCTTCTTCTTCTTCCTTGACCTCCTCCCTAGATGGGAGAAGGGTTTCCCCTCTGGTCCTTGGTCTCCATGGCATGGGAGGGGCGAGAGCCACTCTGAGATTGGATCTGTCTCTCTGTCTCTCTCTGTTTCTGCGTTCTCAGATTCTACCCTTTCATCGTTTCTTATATTCCCGGAGATCCGTAACTCCGACTGGGCTGAAATTTTAACACAATCTCTATCCGGATATTAGCTTTCTTGTGGCGAAATAAGGGCATCAACCACCTTACGGGGTGACCACGAGGGTCAGGGGCGCGCCCCCTGCCTCGTGCCTCCCTCGGGCACCGTCTCGCGTGGATTTTTCTTCCCAAAAATCATATATATTCTAAAAAAAATCTCTGCGGTTTTTATCCTGTTTGAACTCCATTTGATATGGATATTCTGGGAAACAAAAAACATGCAACAAACAGGAACTGGCACTGGGCATTGGATCAATATGTTAGTCCCAAAAATAGTATAAGAACTTGCCAAAAGTATATGAAAGTTGTAGAATATTGGCATGGAACAATCAAAAATTATAGATACGACGGAGACGTATCACTAAACAGCCTGCCCAAAAATTCTATTGGCAGCTGGGAGGACTTGGAAGAAGCCTTCCTTGACAACTTCCAAGGTACATATGTCCGGCCACCATATGCCGATGACTTAAGTCACATTGTCCAGCAACCCGGAGAGTCAGCCAGGAAGCTCTGGACTAGGTTCTTAGTTAAAAAGAACCAAATCATCGACTGTCCAGACGCGGAAGCCCTAGCGGCCTTCAAACACAACATCTGGGACGAGTGGCTCGCTCGCCATCTCGGTCAAGAAAAACCAAAATCCATGCCATCCCTTACCGCTCTGATGACCCGTTTTTTGCGCGGGAGAAGACAGATGGCTCGCTCATAGAAGCTACAGCGCTAGCGATCCGGGCAGCTCCGAAGTCGGGGACAACAATGGCAAACCACGATGCAGCAAATACAAACGCCGCGATGATAAGGAAAGAACGCATGACACAGCGGTTAACGCCGGATTTAGCGGCCCCAAATCCGGTCAACGGAAGAAGCCATTTAAGGCAAATAGAGATGGACCATCCAATTTGGACAAGATATTGGACCGGCCCTGCCAGATTCATGGCCACCCCAACAAACCAACTAATCATACCAACAGAAGCTGTTGGGTCTTCAAGCAGGCCGGCAAGCTCAATGCTGAACACAAGGGGAGGAGGCCGCCAGGCGATAGCGATGACGAAGAGGCTCACCAACCAAATTCCGGGGGTCAGAAGCAATTCCCCCCCCCCCCCAAAGTGAAAACAATGAACATGGTATACGTGACACACAACTCTATAGGGGAGCTGGAGAGACACTCCCTCCGGACTGAGGATCACACTACAGCGACCTCAGCCGAAGTACAAAGTGGTCTCATTAAACTGCATACCTTATTGGTTGTTAAGCCACCGGTCTCCATTCAACAGGATCGACCAAGTTTGGAGCAGGACTAGCAGTTCGGCTTCTGCTGTCCGCCTGCATATACCTGCGAAATGTGTACCGCGTATACATAACTATGCACTTAAAATAGCCTAGGCATCGGAGGAAGCACAACACAGACGGGTCTACAAGTACTCCCATAACCTACTTACCCTTTTCCTTTTTTATATATTACTCTTTCTTTTTCCATCATCTTTCACCACAGGTAGCGCAAAGACTGGTCATCTCATGGACTGTATCAGAGTCCGGGTTCATAAATTGACCCAACGGCTACTCCTGTTAAGGAGCCCCTTCACCGAGGAAAGGCGGCGCGGACGTGTGACAGGAGGTCCGAAATAACTTTTTGTATATCGCACTCCCTATTTTTTTTGAGCCTGTAAAGTGCCTGTTTCCTCAGCCGCCGACCCCTGGCATGTCAAATAGCCGGGGTTGTGCCGTTATTATCCATAAAATGACAATTGGCATGTCAGTTAGGTTCTAGTGAACATACTCCGTATCCAGTATCCACTTTTATATAAAGAACCGAATTTTGCTCCTTTTTGTTGTTTCACACACCCACCCCGGCATTCCTTTCCAGGGGCTTGACATTGGAACAAAAAGAGTTGCCATCAAAGTCCGAACAGCTTCATAGCATACTTCGGCGTCGCGAGTTCGGCCTTATATGCATCAGCTCTGAATCATGTCTTGGGTCAATAGTTGGGTTGACCGGCTCCTGTGCTTGCTACCTTACGTTCCGCTCTATCGGCTAGGGTAGTAAAGGGAGAACTACTGCGATTGTGTTTCTGGTTCACCTGGTCAAACACCTCAGTAGAGAAAACCGAAAACTAACTGTCCTGATGCGGCGAGAGCTGGTCAACCGCTCGACGACTTAACCGGATCCTTTGAGATTCCCCCATATTATACGAAGGACCTTCTTTCGGGTCATACATGTAACGCACCGCATTGGGATAAGCTGCGTACATAACAGGATCTATATCGTAGATCCACCATAAAACTAATATGGCTAAGTTAAAGTGTTAACGCCCTGTAGTCCGATTGCCTAGTTCACCGCATTAACACCTCATTTTTGGACCAAGGCGTTGGGTTAAGAGTGATCAATTGCTTTTCCGAACACCCCTGTATTTCCTACGAGGGGGCTGAAGCCGACGACTAGAAATCTTTCAGATTATACAAAAACGCCCGCACAGTAGGATTCAAAGCTCTTAAGCAACTCTAAAATAAACTTTATTATTTCATAATATTGTCTTTCACAATGTCAATACATCTCACTCGAATATTATATCTTTCGAGCACTGACCCTCTACCAACCGGGCAGCCGCTAAGACATCTTCGAAGTAATGCTCTAGTGCGTAATGGTCCTTGCCCTTGGGTGGACTCTTCGCTGCTACATCGATGGTCTTCATCTTCGTCCAGTATGTTTTCACACAGGCAAGGGCCATCTGTGCACCTTCAATGCACGTTGATCGCTTAACAGCATCTATGCGCGGCACCGTGGCAGCAAGTCGCCACACCAAACCAAAATAACTATCCGGAATTGGCTCGGTCGGCCATAGCCGGACTACGACGTCTTTCAAGGCAGCGCCGGATATCTGGTACAGTTCTGCCCATTGGGTCATCTGCTTGCTCAGCAACAGTGGGCGCTTTGGCACACCAAATTGCGACCAGAAAATCTTCTCCGTTGCATACCATTCTTGTGCTTGGTAAAACTGCGCCGCATCGGAAGCACTCTTCGGCAAATCTAATAAAGCATCTGGAGAACTCCACACTTGATTAAGCGGGGCATAATTTGGATCGCCGAACTTAGTTTGCAGTAAAAAGGGCTTACCAGCCGCGATCTCCCCAGCTTACCGGATCTCCTCCCGGGCCGCTCTAAATTCGGACCGGGCCTCTCTCGCCTCTTGTAAGGCCTTGTCAAGATCAGCCGTTTTGGCTTTATTATCCCTCTCGAGAAATCCGCAGCGGCTAATGGCCTCCTTTAGCTCAAGGGTCATCGAGGATATTTTCTCCTTGCATAGGTGTCAAGCAGCTTGTTCGGCCTTTAGCTCGGCAGATGCCTTTTCGGCAGCCGCACTACTAATCTGGGCCTGCTCCTTGTCTTGGACTAGCTCAGCCCAAAGGACCTCGACTGCGGTAGCACCATCTGCAGATATGGACATCTTATTGCACAATTCTTTGCATCATGCTTATACTGTAAACACGTGCATAGTATGGCTGCCCCAAAAAACATACCTTGCACCTCGTCAAGTCGCCTGTTGATAAGCGCGATATCCTTATCCGCCTCATCAATCTTATGTTGTAAATCCGCAACTTCTGCAGTCCGGGCAATTATCGGGGAGGTCACAGCATGTGTTTCAATTGATCAGATTATTTCCTGGGCATATCTTTTGATCCTATGATCGCTGCCCTCGGGAAGCCAATCAGAGTCTCAGGGGCTACTATCTATACACAGGTGTATTTTGTGATTAAAACACAATCGAACATATTACGGTACGAACCTCGAAGCCTCTTCGCAGTCTCACGAAGGCCTCATTCAATCCACTTTTCGCGGACAGGACCTTTTCAACCACGATGCCCATCAAGGTACGATGTTCCTCTGAGACGGATGCCTGCCGCAGCATGTTCGTCAATGTATCCGGCGCCTCTGGGTCCCCGGAAGCTGCGGAAGGAGTACGACCTCCCTTTGAAGGAATCCGTTTATTCGTATCTGGCTGTAGACCGGACTGCTCGGGACCTCCATTATTGGCTCCCGGACCCCAGGCCTTCGAAGTACCACCTTCGAATGGTGTCTTCATCCCTTGCACCACTTGTTGATCGGGGGAGACCCTCCGTGACGATACCTCGAAGTCGTCCGCCCTATTGGATGAGGAGACCGGTGGAGGCGTCTCGCTTCCCATCATCTCCGAGAGAAGGTCCCTCGAGGAAGAGGACTGTTGAAGAAGACTGCATGCCGAACTGCAAAAAAAACATATATTCTAGACGTTACAAGAAAGGAACAGGACATGTTTAAAACACCCTTGTTCACTTATGATTTGACCTGAGGCTTGTCCTCGTCGTGGGACTGTGCAATGACACCGTCCTCCAAGCCTGGGCCACCCATCAGAGGCATTTTGCCTCTCTTAGGAGCCTTTTCCTCCCAATCTTCGGAGGTGGCCCTTTTCTTTCCATGGGGGGAAGAGATGCTGACTTCCCCTTCATTTTTGTCTTCGGATGATGGAATCTTGATTCCCCCAGACACAATGTTTGATATACCTTCGGGATGGAGGCCATATTTGGTCCTCCCACTCTCCGCTTTGCTCTCCTTCACAGCCATCGGGTATGGTGCCGGGGCCAGCATCCTTGTTAACATGGGATCCGCTGAGCCTTCGGGAAGGGGGTCCGAACACCTAATTAGTTACACTTTATTTATCCAGCCCTGGAAGAAGATAGTTTGCTTAGTAATGTATTACGGCATAATTAAATACAAAGTGTTCGGAAGTCAAGTGCTTACCGGGGTATCTGGACGGTTGCAATCGAGGCCGGCTTCCTCGGTGGTGTTCGACCAATGTTTTTGTTTCCCGAAAAACAACTTCCACATCCCCTTGTGCGTAATGCCAAAGAAGTGTTGGAGGGTTTGTGGTCCTTCCGGATTAAACTCCCACAGGCGGAGGGGCCTACGCTGGCATGACAGAATTCGGCGGACCAGCATTACTTGAATCACATCGACAAGATC
The DNA here is from genome assembly GCF_056163025.1 of Triticum urartu. NCBI lineage: Eukaryota > Viridiplantae > Streptophyta > Magnoliopsida > Poales > Poaceae > Triticum > Triticum urartu. The sequence continues at coordinate 84,929,170 of NC_141875.1, forward strand.
GATGTCTTTCTCAAGGAGGGTTCGGATGCGGCTCTATAGAGTCTGCACTTCATTAACTGATCCCCAATCCAGCCCCTTATTAACCCATGATGCCAGCTGTAATGGAGGGCCGGCACGGAAGGCAGGTGTAACTACCCACTTGGTACTACGGGGTTCCGTGACGTAAAACCACTCTCGCTGCCATTGGTTGGATGCACACCCACTAGTTTCTTTTGTTGAGCTTTCGTACACTTATAGCTCTAGTGCATCCGTTGCATGGAAATCCCTACTCACTCACATTGATATCTATTGATGGGCATCTCCATAGCCCGTTGATACGCCTAGTTGATGTGAGACTGTCTTCTCCTTTTTGTCTTCTCCACAACCACCATTCTATTCCACCTATAGTGCTATGTCCATGGCTCACGCTCATGTATTGCGTGAAAATTTAAAAAGTTTGAGAACATCAAAAGTATGAAACAATTGCTTGGCTTGTCATCGGGGTTGTGCATGATTTAATATTTTTTGTGATGAAGACAGAGAATAGCCAGACTATATGATTTTGTAGGGATAACTTTCTTTAGCCATATTATTTTGAGAAGACATAATTGCTTAGTTACAAGTATTATTATTTCTATGTCAATATTAAACTTTTCCCTTGAATCTTTCGGATTTGAACATTCATGCCACAATAAACAAAAATTACTTTGAGAAATATGTTGGGAAGCATTCCACATCAAAAAATCTATTTTTATCATTTACCTACTCGAGGACGAGCAGGAATTAAGCTTGGGGATGCTTGATACGTCTCCAACGTATCTATAATTTTTTATTGTTCCATGCTATTATATTATCTGTTTTGGATATTAATGGGTTTTATTTTACACTTTTATATTATTTTTGGGACTAACCTATTAACTGGAGGCAAGCCCAAATTGCTGTTTTTTTGCCTATTTTAGTGTTTCGCAGAAAAGGAATATCAAACGGAGTCCAAACGGAATGAAACCTTCGAGAGTGTTATTTTTGGAACAAACGTGATCCAGGGGACTTGGAGTGGACGTCAAGAAACAATCGAGGAGGCCACGAGGCAGGGGGCGCGCCTACCCCCCTGGGCGCGCCCTCCACCCTCGTGGGCCCCTCATTGCTCCACCGACCTACTTCTTCCTCCTATATATATATCCATATACCCCGAAAACATCCAGGAGCACCACAAAACCCTATTTCCACCGCCGCAACCTTCTGTACCCAAGAGATCCCATCTTGGGGCCTTTCCCGAAGCTCCGCCGGAGGGGGCATTGATCACGGAGGGCCTCTACATCAACTCCATGGCCCCTCCGATGATGTGTGAGTAGTTTACCTCAGACCTTCGGGTCCATAGCTAGTAGATAGATGGCTTCTTCTCTCTCTTTGGATCTCAATACAAAGTTGATCTATTCGATGTAATCTGATTTTGCAGTGTGTTTGTCGAGATCCGATGAATTGTGGGTTTATGATCAAGTTTATTTATGAACAATATTTGAATCTTCTATGAATTCTTTTATGTATGATTGGTTTATCTTTGCAAGTCTCTTCGAATTATCAGTTTGGTTTGGCCTACTAGATTGATCTTTCTTGCAATGGGAGAAGTGCTTAGCTTTGGGTTCAATCTTGCGATGCTCGATCCCAGTGACAGAAAGGGAAACGACACGTATTGTATTGTTGCCATCGAGGATAAAAAGATTGGGTTTATATCATATTGCATGAGTTTATCCCTCTGCATCATGTCATCTTGCTTAAGGCGTTACTCTGTTCTTATGAACTTAATACTCTAGATGCATGCTGGATAGCGGTCGATGTGTGGAGTAATAGTAGTAGATGCAGGCAGGAGTCGGTCTACTTGTCACGGACATGATGCCTATATAAATGATCATACCTAGATATTCTCATAATTATTCTCTGTTCTATCAATTGCTCAACAATAATGTGTTCACCCACCACAATACTTATGCTATCTTGAGAGAAGCCACTAGTGAAACCTATGGCCCTCGGATCTATTCTCCATCATACAAGTTTCCAATCTATTTTATTTTGCAATCTTTACTTTCAATCTATATCATAAAAAATACCAAAAATATTTATCCTATTATTATTATCTCTATCAGATCTCACTCTTGCAAGTGGTCGTGAAGGGATTGACAACCCCTTTATCGCGTTGGTTGTGAGGTTCTTATTTGTTTGTGTAGGTACGAGGTGACTCGCATGTGGTCTCCTATTGGATTGATACCTTGGTTCTCAAAAACTGAGGGAAATACGTATGCTGCTTTGCTGCATCACCCTTTCCTCTTCAAGGGAAAACCAATGCAGTGCTCAAGAGGTAGCACACTGCGACACTCCGCCTGTTCCCCATCGACTGCCTTCGGCTTCACATTAAAAGTCTTAAGCCATATGCCGAAGTGTGGGGGATTCGGAGGAAGGCCTCACACATGATGATAAACGCTGAGACATGGAGGAAGGAATTTGGAGCTAGATCGTGAAAATCTAGTCCGTAATAAAACATTAGCCCCTGGACGAAGGGGTGGAGAGCGAACCCTAGCCCTCGGAGGAAGTGAGATATGAATACGACCCTCTCGCCGGATCTGGGGGTCGGAATAACCTATCCTTGAGCAGGAAGCCGGTGGGGGATCTCCGCGGTCAGGTATCTGGCCGCCCGAAGCTTTGCAATATCCTCCTCTATAACAGAGGAAGCCACCAATCGACCTTGAGGGCTAGGTACTGACATAATGGGGAAGCTTGGAGCAATTAAACCGAACCTTGGGTGCTAGGACTTGAGGATGGAAAGGCTGAGGAGAGGGTTGACGTAAAAAGACGGCCCTTGGTTCCTTTATAAAGGCACCGGGTATTGAACGCCTCCTCCTGAACCTGAAGGCTTGCCTATTCCTAAGGAATCTTTCCAACAGAACGGTTGGGTTACCCGCGCTCGTATTGATGAGAATCCCGCAATCAGGGGACACGATCTCTACTCCGACAGGACGTGCCAATAACAAACACGCCTCGAAACATGGAACGACGGGATAGGAAACGGTTCGAAATAAATAATCGGGCGAGCGTGATGTCACGTTATAAAAATGTCAGGACCCCGATTCTAAGTCACACAGATCTAGCCTGTAACACCTCATATCAGTTTGCGGCCTCACGCACGGTATTCCCACGGGTGTCGCCTTACCATGGCCTAGGACCGTTTGGGCCTTTTGGCTCACATATATGATAGTGTCGCTAGCATCCATATGACAGAGAACCCGGGCCGACATGACTAGTCGTGAACCCAAAGTGGCACTAACTTACGGGGACAGGCATACATGAATCAACATCGAGCATGTCAGTCAGCAGCATGCGAATCCGGGCTGTAGCACTGGGCTAACAGGACTCCGGGAACCCGGGCTGTAGCAGGCTAGGCAGGACTCCGGATGTCACCGCGTGACATTTCCCCGAAGGGACAGACACAGGAACGAAGTGAATCACATGCCGGCCAGTCAAGTGTTCCGGAGCAGTAGTGCTGGGCTAGCAAGACTCCAGTGAACTGGGTTGTAGCAGACTACTATGGCTCATGGGAGCACAAGACTACATTTCCCCATAAGAGAGGCTACCAAGGATAAACAACTAGGTTGTCGGATCCCACACATACCAAGCATTTCAATCATACACACAATATGCTCGATATGTGTAAATACAACATGGCATCACAACAAGACTCTATGACTCAAAGTATTTATTCATTCGGCTCCGAGGAGCGAGATATTACAAACATGGGTCTCATGACCCATCATTCAGAGCATACAAATCAAAGCACATACGGAAGCTTACCATGTCTGGGTACAGACATCTACAAATGAAAAAGGATGAGAAGCCTGACTATCTACCAGATCCTGCCGAGGGCACAAGATTGTAGCTGAGGTATCAAGCTAAACATCGAAGTCCACGCGGAACTACTAGCGAGACTGAAGTCTCTCTGCAAAACATAAATTAAGCAAACATGAGTACAGAAGTACTCAGAAAGACTTACATCAGAACTAGCTACAAATGCATCGGCATCAACAAAGGGATGGTGGGGTTTAACTGCAGCAAGCCAGCTTTGACTCAGTGGCTAACCTGAACTACGACTACAAACAACTCTTTTGAGGTGGCGCACACGAGTCCACATATTCGCCATTCAATACACCACTATGGATCCGCTCCCGTCTACCTACAAGAACGCCATCCATAGCACTCACGCTTATCTTGCGCATTTTAGAGTATCCACTTCCACTTGTCTATGAACTGTTATAGGCAACCCAGAAGTCCTTTACCGTGGACGCGGCTATTCGAATAGATCATTTATAACCCTGTAGGGGTGTACTTCTTCACACATGTTTCCACCACTTAGCGTCTGCACATGACATGTGCTCGGCAGACTTCAAGCTAAAGCCGACATGGGTGTAGACCACAACCTGACTAACCGCACAAGTCTCTAGTCCAGGTTTATCGCCTATTCGGGCTCCATCCGCAAGGAAATCCGGACGGGGTGTCCTCAACGGCCCCAAATGATATGTACAGGGTCCCGAGATGCCAAATGGGCAGCCGGCATACCCGTCCACGGTGTATCTACCGCATCATAGCCCACCCCTAGGGTCAGCGCTACACACGACCGCCAACACATATCCTACAAACACCAGAAACTAGTTGCAACTCCTGGACAGAGGACAAGGGCGGTTAATAAGTCGAGCGGGGTCATATTTCAGGGCCCAACGTGTGGTAGTAGATGTTTCATGGATCACAAACACAGAACTCAGTTCCTAAGGACGGCTTCAATGAGACAACCCACCATGTACTCCTACATGGCCTCTCACCGATACCTTTACCAAATCATGTTCACACACTTAGCTCTCAACAGTAGGACATGTTCACACACCTCCGGTTCATCCCCGATGAATCAGACCTGACACAACCCTAAGCAATAGCAGGCACGACAAACAAGCATGAATGAGTAGGCACATTAGGGCTCAAACAACTCCTACTCATGCTAGTGGGTTTCATCTATTCACTGTGGCAATGACAGGTCATGCAGAGGATAAGGGGTTCAACTACCGCAGCAAGTAACAGATGAATCGTTGTTGTCCTAATGCAGTAAAAGAGAGCAGGAGCGAGAGAGTGGGATTGTATCGGAATGAACAAGGGGGTTTTTCTTGCCTGGCACTTCTGAAGATAGTATAGCTCTTCATCGGTGTCATTGATCACGTCGTCGGAACACGTCTATCGAGAGGGAACAACCACCGACAAACAAAGGAGAAACACAATCAATGACATGCAACAATATGATGCATGAATGTGACATGGCAATATGCTGATGATTGGCCTAATGCAACTAGCAACAAGTTAAATGGAGTTGGTTTGAACACTAAGTTCAAATTCAAACTCCATATGTGCTTTCTTAAATGCCATTTAATTGAATTGTCCTAAACAGTGGACATAAGTTGCTCTAACATGCATGCAAATGGTACAGATGGATAGATTGGATTTTTCTGATCATTTTTCATATATAATTTGTTTGATTTGGAGCTACGGTTGATTTTCTATGATTTTTAGAAGTTTTGGCTATTTTCTGGAATTTTCTAATTATTTTAAATCCAGAAATGATTTACTACGTTAGCATGACGTCGGTGTGATGTCAGCAGGTCAACAGAGATGGTCCAAGTCAAACCTGACCAGTGGGTCCCACTGGTCAGTGAAACAGTCAACTAAAGGGTTAATTAGCACTAACTAATAGTTCATCTAGGCTAATTAGTCCCTGGACCCACACGTCAGTGACTGTGGGTTTAAAATTAAGTTAATATAACACTTAGCTAATTAATAGGGGCCAGGGCCCACATGTCAGTGGCTAACCTAACTAACCTAAATAGGATTATCACTAACTAACTTAGTTAGCCAGGCGGGGCCCGCATGTCAGTGAGAGAGAGGGTTCAAACCCCTGGTCAGACGGGGTCAAACCTGCCGGTGTTTAGCCGCCGGCGTGGCCGGATGCGGCGGAGAGCGTCGGAAACGCTGCTCCAGCCACGGTTCGAAGCGTAAGTGGACGCTACGGGTAGTTGTCGGTGTGGCGCGTCCAACGGTGGCCTTGGACGGAGCTGGGGTGGCCGGAAACGACGACGGTGACGAGTCGGGCGGCGGCCGGAGCTCGGGTGTTCGCGGTGATGCAGAAACAGTGGCCATGGAAACGCGTGCGTGACCCCTACAGCGGCTACGCGAGGCAGCGAGTGTGTTGGACACGACGCCCGGACCAAATGGTCGTCGGAGTCATGTCTGCGGCGAGTGCAGGCGGCGGCGCAGTCGGGCGAGAGGGGCTTCGCGGCTACGGAGTGCAAGAGAGAGAACGGAGAGGGGGAGGATGATCAGAAGCTCACGTAGAACACGACGAGCGAGTCGGTGAGCTCGGGGAGGGGCTGATGAGGACGGGAGGTCGCCGGCGATCTCGGCAGCCGAACGACGAAGACGAGGTCGGGGTGGTCACGTCGAGGCGCACGAGCACTTGGGGCTCGGGCAAGACGACGTAGCGGACCGCAGCGGTTCTTCTGGACACGCTGGATGGGCGAGGGAGGGACGGTGGACGCGGCAACGACGAGCGGTGGCGACGCTTGCGCTCGGGCGCGAGAGGGAGAGAGAGTAGAGGAGGGGAGAAGCACGGGAGAGAGTGAGAGGTTTCTAGGGGGTGCGTGTCGGCGTCCAGGGCGTCCAGAAGCTCGGCGACAAGTAGGAGGTGGCGGGGCGTGTGCTCGCGCGCGGCGGCCACGCGCGCGCTGTCCTTCTGTCAAAGGAGGAAGAAGACCAGGGAGCCCCTGGTGGGCTAGGCCAGAACAGGAGCTGGGCCGGCTCTGCTGCAGGTAAGAAGCCCAGGTAAAACTTTCTCTCTCTTTCCTTCACTATAGTTTATGTTTTCTATTTCTGACATTTTTTTAATTTGGTTTTTGAACCAAACTAAATTTTCTGCTTCTGACAATTTTTGTAGGGACTAAATGGATTATTCCAAAGCCCCTCAACAATTATTAGAATTATTGGACATATAGTTAATACATCACATATATAAATCCAATGCAAATAATTATTGGATTAACTCAAATGCCCAAAATAAATATTTCTGTGACTCCAAAAATATTGGTTTGAATTTTACCTCTTGCCAATATTTTTATAGCTTAATAGGAACATTTTCTTGGGTTATTTGAAGCAATTTTTAATGTTGATCAGTTTTTTGGAAATGATTTCTGAGGCTTTCCACTTTCCCCAATTCAACTTTCATGAATTTAAACATGATGCAAGATGATTGATGCAAGGACAAGCAATGACTAGCTAGGGATGTGACAACTCACCCCTACTAAACAAGAATCTCGTCCCGAGATTCAAGCGTAGGGTAAGAAGTCAGAGGGGAAACAAGCCAGCACAATCTTCTCGATCCAACTGCCCTTCTCGAAGATGTTGATTCATTGCTCCAATTTATCTTGACATCTTTGATTTTGAGAACTTACCCAACGTGATGACAAGGAAAGAAGCTCTACAGTGATCGATCTCCACGAAGATCAAGCAAATCATGATCAACTCACGGAATGAGATGTCAAAATATCTCTTGATCTGAGACACAAAACACACATCAAGGGTGATGGAAAGGAAATAGATGATGAAGGTTCAAATTGATAGGCAACCATTCCACGCTTGGGTAAGATGGTGCATGGTTTCAAAGTAGCGAGGAGATAATTGTCATGATTCCATAACGGGACACCTCGGGGGAGGTGACTCGTAGAATTATTCCCTTAAGTGGAAAAAGAATTACTTTTGATCCATAGATCATTGAAACCCTTCATACCAGCCTGAGGCAATTCAAAATTGATCGTTTGAAGGAATTTGAAAGAATGTCATACCTAGTTTGGAACGGAAACTATGGTTATAGAACAACTCGGCAAAAGGAAGGCACATTCCAATTGATACCGAGGATATAACCTAGTGTCTGAGCGTGCTCTCAAGAACTTGAGCATTTCCGTATTCATCAAGGTTTTACCAACATCTGTGCCGAGGATCCTGGCAACACATCATACTACCATGATGAATAATCATGGAGGATGCAGATGCAAAGGAAGACAACACCTTCTCAGATTTTTACCTTAGCAATCCCAAGGAAACAAAATCTGGATGATCGACCGAGAGACATTTAGCACTCCGCTTCTAATGTTTTCCTTGGTGTTCTACATACCACAGTCATACATAAAGCATTAACGTGGCCATCAAGTATAGGTCAGACTTCGGGAAGATAAAGGATCCATAAGGAACAACTTCTAGAACAAGTCGCACGGAATCCTCATGGAGAGAATGATCAAATTGCTTAATCAAGAAGCTACAATAATAGATCTTCCGGCTAGGTGTGTCGGCCAACATCAACCTTGTCGGGACCTACATCATAGATCTTGGAAAAGTTCCAACAATCATATCTGCCTGAGATTTAGATCCGGTTGGTAACAGAATATTTTAGACAGCATGTCTGGAAAAGAAAATTTGCAACACAAATCGACGAGATGACATTGCGAGATTCTCGGGAATGAGCTACGATGGCAAGCTTCAAAACATGAGCTGGTTCTGCTACATACATGTGAGCATGTTGTCCAAGACAAGAATGACCACATAGTAGTCTTATAATAAAACACTATCGAGTTCAGGTTAGGTTCCATCATCAAGGATTTCGAAGTCTTTACGCGCGCTAGACTTCTTTTCCTTGAACAAGTCAATCAGTGGCTTGTTGTGCTAGGGAATACATATGGAGTGGAGGTAATTAATCTACCAAACCATAGAATACATTTGCACATGCATAACTGACTTGGGATGGTACTAGAGGAAACAAAAACAATCTTTCTCAAACTCACGGCGACAACTTGCACCAAATGCACATGAATTTGAGGAAGTCACTTCTTCCATCCAAGCATAAGCTTCATGAATGGAACACGAAGGCATTGCTTACAAAGTTTTCAACACTAGGTTGATGTTCAACATGAATCATGGGTGAGACAAAATGCTGCTGATGGGCTCAACAACAACTCATCGGAATTTCCATATCAGTAGACTTCCACCATCATGTGAACATGGTGATAGCATTGGTCGGACGAAAAGATGTAATGGTGTATGCTCGAGGGATCAACCACGAGTAAGACAACATTACGAACATCGTTGGTTCTGATTTGAATTGATGATAGCCCATACTCAAGTCAAAGTTTTGACAAGGCAATAGATCCAACAACTGAACACGAGGACCAATCGATGGAGATATCATCTTTCTTGAACACACACACACACACAAAGATATCCCTTAACATGAACTAAGTCAGACAAGCTTTTATCTTCCAACTCTCCAAGTTGTTGTTTGTCTTAACCAACTAGCTCAGGGGTATCCAACACAGATTCTTGGAGAATGGGTGGTTTGGAGGAAAACCAACATGATCACGAACTCAACATAGCGGTCAGGTGACAACCTGGTAATACTTCCGAGAATATATTCAGAACATCATGAACCACCGATATGTTACTAAGCTCGAGAACAATCTTGCTTTTCAGAGCAAGACAATATGATAAAATAAGAAAGGGATTGAATAATCCTAACTCATTGATCGAAGAGTGCACCAGAAATAAGGACTAGGTAGCACAATCTATCTTAGAATGATGATTCAATAACCAACACGCTAAGAATGAGAATATTGTCCATTTACTACCAAGCAACGACTTGCTCGGAGTATTGATTTCACACATCACAATTCACTTTTAGGAATTCCGGTTACAACAACACGAGGACCAAGGAATGAATGATGACGGTGAGAAGTATCACTGCATCAAGAATTCATAAGAGATGGTGCAATTCCTATGATATTCTCGACATAAATAGGGTAATACTCCAAGGTAGAACAGAACAAAAGCTGGTTTGGCATTTGATCTGCGGAATACCACTACTTTGACCCAATCCTGGATATGGATGAGGTCCTGGAGTTTATTTCTCCTATTCCTTTTGAAATAGAACGGCTTGACGGACCACAAGAATAGTAGGCATCGATGAACACGATCACACACATACCCTAGACTGTCAATTGATAGATGAAGGTCGGAATATAACTGAAGGGGGACAACTCAAAGGAACATATACTTTCTGAGTTGTGGATGCATAGATTAGTATGTCGAACGAGTTCAACATATTTCTTCCGGATAACCCATGCAGAGAGGTAGGACTGGAATAGTCACAATTATGAATGGAGAACTCCTCAAGAGCTCCCTTGTTGTGATCTTTTGGTTCAAAAGAACTTCTGCCATAAGCACTTCATGGTATTTGGAAGAAGGAAATACCACAGACCTCGAGGACTATCGCAAGGTTACTAACATCCTAAAGGAATGAGCAAACACTATCAACAGGAGGTAAGTAGGGTGAATCTCGGGTTCAAGAACCTAGGAATAGAATACCTACTACTAAATGGCATCACAGGATGTTTTCGAAAATGGTGGCCAGAATCATCACACCGGAACACAAAACATGGCTAGATTACTAGGTGACTCCCTAAAACACCTAGGGTCATAATAATAGCCCCAGCATATATACCAAGGCAATAGAGTACCTCAACACACCGGTTAGTGTGCTTATTCTGACCAAAAAGACATCGGGAATGGAAAGAAAGGATTTGCAGATGCATCAGACTACTTAGTAACCTGGGATGATTCGGACAGCATAACGGCTGTAATTGCTCAAAAGATTTGAGACAACCTGCAAAAATGGTGGCATAGCCACTCAACATCACAAACTCTAGGTTCTGAGGCCAGCTATGAACATATGGAAGTAGTAGGAACTGAACTGAGGCTTGAACTCAACAATCCTAGGCAACTACGGTTTAGTAACACGTCATCCTGAGAGATAGAAGAGAAGCCTAGTTCTTAACCCCGTAGAAAAGATAAGATGACTCATATCAGAAGGTCATGAGGATAAGGAGTAAAAAGAGCCTTACGTTCCCATCCACAATCAATTCCCTTATATAACTAAAGCATTTCTAGACACGACTTCGACCAGCTTGGCTTGGTAATCCTACAGGTAGTCAGGCTCTGATACCAAAGCTGTCAGGACCCAGATTCTAAGTCACACCGATCTAGCATGTAACACCTCATATCACTTTGTGGCCTCACGCACGATATTCCCATGGGTGTCGCCTTACCATGGCCCGGGACCGTTTGCGCCTTTTGGCTCACATATATGATAGTGTCGCTAGCATCCATATGACAGAGAACCCGGGCCGACATGACTAGTCGTGAACCCAAAGTGGCACTAACTTACGGGGACAGGCATACATGAATCAACATCGAGCATGTCGGTCAGCAGCGTGTGAATCCGGGCTATAGCACTGGGCTAACAGGACTCCGGGAACCCGGGTTGTAGCGGGCTAGGCAGGACTCCAGATGTCACCGCGTGACATCTCCCCGAAGGGACAGACACAGGAACGAAGTGAATCACATGCCGGCCAGTCAAGTGTTCTGGAGCAGTAGTGCTGGGCTAGCAGGACTCCGGTGAACCGGGCTGTAGCAGACTACTATGGCTCATGGAAGCACAAGACTACATTTCCCCATAAGAGAGGCTACCGAGGATAAATAACTAGCTTGTCGGATCCCACACATACCAATCATTTCAATCATACACACAATATGCTCGATATGTGTAAATACAACATGGCATCACAACAAGACTCTATGACTCAAAGTATTTATTCATTCGGCTCCGAGGAGCGAGATATTACAAACATGGGTCTCATGACCCATCATTCAGAGCATACAAATCAAAGCACATACGGAAGCTTACCATGTCTGGGTACAGACATCTACAAATGAAAAAGGCTGAGAAGCCTGACTATCTACCAGATCCTGCCGAGGGCACAAGATCGTAGCTGAGGTATCAAGCTAAACGTCGAAGTCCACGCGGAACTACTAGCGAGACTGAAGTCTCTCTGCAAAACATAAATTAAGCAAACATGAGTACAAAAGTACTCAGCAAGACTTACATCAGAACTAGCTACACATGCATCGGCATCAACAAAGGGATGGTGGGGTTTAACTGCAGCAAGCCATCTTTGACTCAGTAGCTAACCTGAACTACGACTGCAAGCAACTCTTTTGAGGCAGCGCACACGAGTCCACATATTCGCCATTCAATACACCACTATGGATCCGCTCCCGTCTACCTACGAGAACGCCATCCATAGCACTCACGCTTATCTTGCGCATTTTAGAGTATCCACTTCCACTTGTCTATGAACTGTTATAGGCAACCCAGAAGTCCTTTACCATGGACGCGGCTATTCGAATAGATCATTTATAACCCTACAGGGGTGTACTTCTTCACACATGTTTCCACCACTTAGCGTCTGCACACGACATGTGCTCGGCAGACTTCAAGCGAAAGCCGACGTGGGTGTAGACCACGACCTGACTAACCGCACAAGTCTCTAGTCCAGGTTTATCGCCTATTCGGGCTCCATCCACAAGGAAATCCGGCCGGGGTGTCCTCAACGGCCCCAAACGATGTGTACAGGGTCCCGAGATGCCAAACGGGCGCCCGGCATACCCGGCCACGGTGTATCTACCGCATCATAGCCCACCCCTAGGGTCAGCGCTACGCACGGCCGCCAACACATATCCTACAAACCCCTGGACAGAGGACAAGGGCGGTTAATAAGTCGAGCGGGGTCATATTTCAGGGCCCAACGTGTGGTAGTAGCTGTTTCATGGATCACAAACACAGAACTCAGTTCCTAAGGACGACTTCAATGAGACAACCCACCATGTACTCCTACATGGCCTCTCACCAACACCTTTACCAAATCGTGTTCACACACTTAGCTCTCAATAGTAGGACATGTTCACACACCTCCGATTCATCCTCGATGAATCGGACCTGACACAACCCTAAGGAATAGCAGGCACGACAAACAAGCATGAATGAGTAGGCACATCAGGGCTCAAACAACTCCTACTCATGCTAGTGGGTTTCATCTATTTACTATGGCAATGACAGGTCATGCTGGTGATAAGGGGTTCAACTACCGCAGCAAGTAACAGATGAATCGTTGTTGTCCTAATGCAGTAAAAGAGAGCAGGAGCGAGAGAGTGGGATTGTATCGGAATGAACAAGGGGTTTTTGCTTGCCTGGCACTTCTGAAGATAGTATAGCTCTTCATCGGTGTCATTGATCACGTCGTCGGAACACGTCAATCGAGAGGGAACAACCACCGACAAACAAAGGAGAAACACAATCAATGACATGCAGCAATATGATGGATGAATGTGACATGGAAATATGCTGATGATTGGCCTAATGCAACTAGTAACAAGTTAAATGGAGTTGGTTTGAACACTAGGTTCAAATTCAAACTCCATATGTGCTTTCTTAAATGCCATTTAATTGAATTGTCCTAAACAGAGGACATAAGTTGCTCTAACGGTTGATTTGGAGCTACGGTTGATTTTCTGATCATTTTTCATATATAATTTGTTTGATTTGGAGCTACGGTTGATTTTCTATGATTTTTAGAAGTTTAGGCTATTTTCTGGAATTTTCTAATTATTTTAAATCCAGAAATGATTTACTACGTCAGCATGACGTCGGTGTGATGTCAGCAGGTCAACGGAGATGGTCCAAGTCAAACCTGACCAGTGGGTCCCACTGGTCAGTGAAACAGTCAACTAAAGGGTTAATTAGCACTAACTAATAGTTAATCTAGGCTAATTAGTCCCTAGACCCACACATCAGTGACTGTGGGTTTAAAATTAAGTTAATATAACACTTAGCTAATTAATAGGGGCCAGGGCCCACATGTCAGCGGCTCACCTAACTAACCTAAATAGGATTATCACTTACTAACTTAGTTAGCCAGGTGGGCCCGCATGTCAGTGGGAGAGAGGGTTCGAACCCCTGGTCAGACGGGGTCAAACATGCCGGTGTTTAGCCGCCGGCGTGGCCGGACGCGGCGGAGAGCATCGGAAATGTTGCTCCGGCCACGGTTCGAAGCACAAGTGGACGCTACGGGTAGCTGTCGGTGTGGCGTGTCCAACGGTGGCCTTGGACGGAGCTAGGGTGGCCGAAAACAACGGCGACGACGAGTCGGGCGGCGGCCAGAGCTCGGGTGTTCGCGGTAATGCAGAAACAGTGGCCGTGGAAACGCGTGCGTGACCCCTACAGCGGCTACGCGAGGCAGCGAGTGTGTTGGACACGACGCCCGGACCAAATGGTCGCTGGAGTCGTGTCGGCGGTGAGTGCTGGCGGCGGCGCAGTCGGGCGAGAGGGGCGTGGCGGCTACGGAGTGCAATAGAGAGAATGGAGAGGGGGAGGATGATCATAAGCTCGCGTAGAACACGACGAGCGAGTTGGTGAGCTCGGGGAGGGGCTGATGAGGACGAGAGGTCGCCGGCGATCTCGGCGGCCGAACGACAAAGACGAGGTCGGGGTGGTCGCGTCGAGGCGCGCGAGCGCTCGGGGCTCGGGTGAGACAACGTAGCGGACCGCGGCGGTTCTTCTGGACACGCTGGATGGGAGAGGGAGGGCCGGTGGACGCGGCAACGACGAGCGGCAGCGAGGGTTGCGCTCGGGCGCAAGAGGGAGAGAGAGCAGAGGAGGGGAGAAGCATGGGAGAGAGTGAGAGGTTTCCAGGGGGTGCGTGTCGGCGTCCAGGGCGTCCAGAAGCTCGGCGGCAAGCAGGAGGTGGCGGGGCGTGTGCTCACGCGCAGCGGCCACTGGCGCGCTGTCCTTCTGTCAAAGGAGGAAGAAGACCAGGGAGCCCCTGGTGGGCTAGGCCAGAACAGGAGCTGGGCCGGCTCTGCTGCTGGTAAGAAGCCCAGGTAAAACTTTCTCTCTCTTTCCTTCACTATAGTTTCTGTTTTCTATTTCTGACATTTGTTTTAATTTGGTTTTTGCACCAAACTAAATTTTCTGCTTCTGACAATTTTTGTAGGGACTAAATGGATTATTCCAAAGCCCCTCAACAATTATCAGAATTATTGGACATATAGTTAATATATCACATATATAAATCCAATGCAAATAATTATTGGATTAACTCAAATGCCCAAAATAAATATTTCTGTGACTCCAATAATATTGGTTTGAATTTTACCTCTTGCCAATATTTTTATAGCTTAACAGGAACATTTTCTTGGGTTATTTGAAGCAATTTTTAATGTTGATCATTTTTTTTGAAATGATTTCTGAGGCTTTCCACTTTCCCCAATTCAACTTTCATGAATTTAAACATGATGCAAGATGATTTATGCAAGGACAAGCAATGACTAGCTAGGGATGTGACAAAAAATTATTACCAGCAGATTGGACTTGTAAAATACTATACTCTACGGCTGTGGTACTTGTGTTGTAGGTCCGGACACCGTCGTTTCGCCCGAAGACTATCCTGAAGTATTCGGAAAGGGGAACCCGCCTTGCAATGCCGAAGACAACCTGTGCGCCGGACACCTCGTCATTGAAGCCTAGTTCAGGGGCTACTGAGGGAGTCCTGGACTAAGGGGTCCTCGGGCGTCCGGCCTGTTATCCATGGGCCGAACTGATGGGATGTGAAGATACAAGGACCGGAGAGTCCACCCATGTCCGGATAGGACTCTCCTTGACGTGTAAGGAAAGCTTGGTGACCAACTATGAAGATTCCCTTCTTTGTAACCAACCTTGTGTAACCCTAGATCCCTCCCGTGTCTATATAAACCGGAGGGCTAGGTCCATAGATAGGCCGAATCCTGAATAATCATAGCTAGGTTAGACTCTTAGGGTTTAGCCATTATGATCTCGTGGTAGATCAACTCTTGTAATACTCATATTCATCAAGATCAATCAAGCAGGACATAGGGTATTACCTCCATAGAGAGGGCCCGAACCTGGGTAAAACATTGTGTCCCCCGTCTCCTGTTACCATCGATCCTAGATACATAGTTCGGGACCCCTACCCGAGATCCGCCGGTTTTGACACCGACACCACCCATGAAGGGTCCATGAGAAGAAACCTTGTCTATCCCACCATGGCCATCGCCCACGAAGGACTTGTCTCACTAGGGTATATCTTCACGAAGTAGGCGATCTCCTTGCCCGTACAAACTCCTTGGTTCAACTCCACAATCTTGACGGAGGCTCCCAAGTGATACCTAACCAATCTAGGAGAAACCACTCTCCAAAAGGTAATAGATGGTGTGTTGATGATGAACTCCTTGCTCTTGTGCTTCAAATGATAGTCTCCCCAACACTCAACTCTCTCTCTCTCATAGGATTGGATTTGGTGGAAAGATGATTTGAGTGGAAAGCAACTTGGGGAAGGCTAGAGATCAATATTTATGTGGTTGGTGTCGGTGTCAAAACCGGCGGATCTCGGGTAGGGGGTCCCGAACTGGGCGTCTAAGGTTGATGGTAACAGGAGATAGGGGGCACAATGTTTACCCAGGTTCGGGCCCTCTCTATGGAGGTAATACCCTACTTCCTGCTTGATTGATCTTGATGAATATGAGTATTACAAGAGTTGATCTACCACGAGATCGTAATGGCTAAACCCTAGAAGTCTAGCCTGTATGACTAAGGTATTGAGTATATCCTTTCCGGACTACACCCTCCGGTTTATATAGACACCGGGTTGATCTAGGGTTACATGGAGTCGGTTACATAAGATGGAGTCTTCATAATTGTTCACCAAGCTTGCCTTCCACGCCAAGGAGAGTCCCATCCGGAAAAGGGTACAGTCTTTGGTCTTCATATCCCCACAGCCCATCAGTCCGGCCCATAGATAACAGGCTGGACGCCCGAGGACCCCTTAGTCCAGGACTCCCTCAGTAGCCCCTGAACTGGCTTCAATGACAAGGTATCCGGCGCGTAGTTCTGTCTTCGGCATTGCAAGGCGAGTTCCTCCTTCTGAACTCCCGAATAGTCTCCAGATGAATTGATCGTGTCCAGACCTGTAACACACACCGCACACAACCGCAGAGAGAATATTAATAACACACGAGTCCAATCTGCTGACAACTTTAGTAATGTGACGTCATGCCTGTCCGATCATAATTTCGAACCGTTTTTCGCCCCACGTTTCGAGACGCGGTTGTCATTGACACGTCTTGTCAAAGCAGAGATCGTGTCCCCTTATTACGGGATTCTCATCAATACGAGCGTGGGTAACCCAACCGTGTCGTTTACACAGCCCTTGGGAGCAGGCGAATTTTAAGGCGAATGGGGGGGGCGTTCGATATTCACCGCCCTTATAAGGAGATAAGATTCCCCTTTCTTCTCCCACACTTTCTTCCTGCCTCTCCGCTCTTGAGCTCCAACGCCCAAGTTCCCATTTCCCTGTCTTGAGAAAGCACTCGACCATGTCCAGATCCGAAGGTCAAGGCAAATGGAAGGCCTCCTCTGTTAAGGAGGAGGACATCGCCGAGCTTCGGGCGACCGGGTACCTGGTGAAGGAAATCACCCATCGTCTTCCAGCCTGGGGACAAATCATCCCCACACCAAAGCCCAACGAGAGGGTAGTGTTCATCCCTCATTTCCTCCGCGGGCTAGGGTTTCCACTCCACCCCTTCGTCCGCGGGATAATGTTCTACTACGGGATAGACTTCCACGATCTATCCCCGAACTCCTTCCTCGATATCTCGGCGTTCATCGTCGTGTGTGAGGCCTTCCTCCGCATCCACCCCCACTTCGGGCTGTGGCTCAAAACCTTCAACGTGAATCCCAAGGTGGTGGACGAACAGCACGCAGAGTGCGGGGGCACCATGGTGAGTAAGCTCACCAATGTCTCTTGGCCAAAAGGCACATTCATGGAATTTGTCAAGGAATGGCAGAAGCTATGGTTCTACATCACCGAACCCCGCGATGCCACCTGGGCCGCGGCTGCCGAATTCAACTCCGGCGCCCCCGTGCGGCCCACCCCCTAGGTCAAGAAGAGCCCAAACTGGTGTTCATCGGATGAGCTGATTGCGCTGCAAATGCGTATCCAAAGTATGATCGATAGGGACTGAGGGAGTCCTGGATTAGTGGGTGTTCGGGTAGCCGGACTATACCTTCAGCCGGACTCCTGGACTATGAAGATACAAGATTGAAGACTTCGTCCCATGTCCGGATGGGACTTTCCTTGGCGTGGAAGGCAAGCTTGGCGATGCGGATATTCAAGATCTCCTACCATTGTAACCGACTCTGTGTAACCCTAACCCTATCCGGTGTCTATATAAACCGGAGGGTTGTAATCCATAGACAATCAACTCCATACACAACAATCATACCATAGGCTAGCTTCTAGGGTTTAGCCTCCTTGATCTCGTGGTAGATCTACTCTTGTACTACCCATATCATCAATATTAATCAAGCAGGAGTAGGGTATTACCTCCATCGAGAGGGCCCGAACCTGGGTAAAACAAAGTGTCCCCTGTCTCCTGTTACCATCCGGCCTAGACGCACAGTTCGGGACCCCCTACCCGAGATCTGCCGGTTTTGACACCGACATTGGTTCTTTCATTGAGAGTTCCTCTGTGCCGTCACCATCAGGAAGGATGCCTCTTCCCGTCTTTAAAGACGATGCCGTTGCTAAGGGAGCCTTGGCTGCTGGCCAAACCCTCCGGCTAGGTGGTTTCCTCATGACCGCCTGTTCGGCTGTTGCGCCGATGGTGACCTCTCGGGTCATCAAAAGCAACCTACACGTCAGCTCGGAGCTCGTCGAGCAGCTAGATCCAATAGAGCTCTCTTCCGTAAACAAGCTCTTGGATCGCATTGCCGCCCTGGGGGTCGCTACGAATTACGACCAGGTTGGGCTTAAACCCGATCTAAGAGAAATTAACTCTCCCCAAGTCACCCACCATGTTGCCGTGGTAGAGACGCAGTGCGGCGACCCTTCATCTAGTTTAAGGACCAGCTACGTCCGAAATCCCGACTCCTCCAAGCCAGATACCCGCGGAGGGGAGGATGTAACTCGAGACCTGAGCTTAGGATCAAGCAACGGGCCAGATTCGTTGGACAACATCCATGAATCCGAACTTCAGAGTTCGGAAACTCTTCGGCCTCCGAATCTTGGATCGGGTGAGGTTTCAGATTCAACGACACCCGCCCACCCGAACATAAGCGATCTCTCCCAAATCAGGCAGAGTCCCGAGGAAACAGTACATCAGTACTGGGCCAGATTCCTCCTAGTTATGAACAGGATAAAGGATTGCCGCGAGGAAGACGCAATCTCAATTTTTTGCAGTAATTCCTCGGACGAGGGAAACCTTAACGCCGTAAGTCGTCGTGATATTACACGCTTCGCTGACTTGGCATCCATAGTACAAAAATATTGTGCGATGGAAAGCGCCTGGAAAACCGAAATAAAATTTTGGGATAATCCGGCCTTGAATAGTAATCCCGTCCGAACTAAGAGGGTGCATCATCTTAGGACACCCGGGATAAACACCAAAAAGCCAAAACCCTTTACAGGGCATGGAACCGTACTGGAAAGGTGGCTTGATGGACCCTGTAGAATTCACAGTACAGAGGACGCCACACCAACTCACAGCCTTAGAGCATGTTGGATACTCCGGCAGGTGGCCAAAATTGGCGAGGACCTCTTAATTCTGGAGGCCGCAGAAAGCCAGCCCGAGGACGCCAGTACCGTTCTCACAGTCTTCGAGACTTTCGCATCAAACAACGTGCAAAAAAGAACACTCCGCAGCCTCGCCGAAGTCTATCAAGTTGCAACAATAAATCCATGGAGCGACACTGCCATTACCTTCAACGCAAGTGATGAACCTAGATTCCGAACAGCCCGAGCACCAGCCGCATTGGTCCTCAGTCCCATAGTGGACGGCTTTCGCCTCACCAAGGTGCTCATGGATGGAGGCAGCGGACTGAACCTCATTTATGAGGAAACCCTTCAAAAAATGGAAATAGACTGGAGCCACGTCGAGCGAAGCAGCACAACCTTTAGAGGAATAATCCCCAGTCAGGAAGCGCGCTGCACAGGAAAAATCACACTAGATGTGGTGTTCGGCACGCGGATAATTACAGGTCCGAAGAAGTCACGTTTCAAGTGGCCCCGTTTAAGAACGGACATCACGCTTTACTGGGATGGGAAGCATTCACAATCTTCCAAGCAATACCCCATTACGGGTACATGAAGCTTAAGATGCCTGGGCCGAACGGAATTATCACTCTAGCTAGTGATCCGGACGTTGTACTCCACGCCGAAAACAAGACGGCCGCATTAGCCCTTGAGGCACTATCCGAAGCCCTAGCGGCCGAGGAACTGACTGTGCTGCGCTCCACGGTTAACAGGGATGATGTGATACTCAATAAGAGATCCAAATCCACATCCTTCAAGCCAGCTGACGAAATAGTCAAATTCAAGGTCCATCCAACGGACCCCAATAAAACATCTTCCATCGGGGCATGACTGAACCCTGATGTAGACGCCGCACTGCGAGAGTTCCTACGAGAGAACAGGGACATTTTCGCCTGGCACCCTTCAGACATGCCAGGGATCCCACGCAAGCTGGCCGAACACAGCTTAAATATCCTAAAAGGATTCAAACCTGTCAAACAAGCCCTTCGGTGTTTTTCCGAACCCAAGAGACAAGCTATGGGAGAGGAGCTAGCCAAGCTATTGGAGGCCGGATTCATTAGAGACATAAAACATCCAGACTGGCTAGCAAACTTGGTGATGGTACCAAAGAAGGACAAATCCTGGCGCCTGTGTGTCGATTTTAAAGACCTTAACAAGGCTTGCCCAAAGGATCCCTTCCCCCTCCCCCGTATCGATCAAATTATCGATGCCACCGCAGGACACGACTCGTTGTGTTTCCTCGACGCATACTCCGGTTACCATCAAATCAAGATGGCAGAATCAGACCAAGCTGCAGCAGCATTCATCACACCATACGGCCCATTCTGCTTCAACACAATGCCCTTCGTGCTGAAAAACACCGGCGCAACATATCAGCGCATGATCCAGACATGTCTGGCAAATCAGATCGGCAAAACAGTGGAGGCGTATGTGCATGACGTGGTCGTCAAATCAAGACATGTCGAATCTCTAATAGATGACTTGAGGCTTACATTCGATAACCTCCGAAAATATGACATCAAGCTCAACCCGGAAAAATGCGTCTTCGGCGTTCCAGCCGGAAAGCTCTTGGGCTTCATTGTATCCGGTAGAGGAATTGAAGCTAATCCAGCCAAGATCCGAGCTTTTTCACAATTGGATATCCCAAAGGACCTCAAACAAATACAAAAATTAACCGGATGTGTGGCGGCTTTAAGCCGCTTCATCTCCCGCTTGGGAGAAAAGGCACTACCCCTCTATTGCCTCCTTCGGCGCACCGAACACTTCGAGTGGACGGAGGTTGCCACGGCCGGACTCGATGAAATAAAAGCCATATTGGCAACAAACCCAGTCCTGGCCGCACCAAACACCGGCGAACCAATGTTATTGTACATTGCAGCAACACATCAAGTTGTCAGCGCAGTGCTTGTTGTCGAGCGGGAAACGGACGGACACAAATTCCCCCTTCAAAGGCCGGTCTACTACGTATCCACTGTCCTCACTCCATGCAAATCACGGTACCCGCATTATCAAAAGATTGCATACGCGGTATTCATGGCATCCCGGAAGCTACGACACTACTTCCAAGAGTGTTCCATAACAGTAGCCTCGGAAGTACCACTCAACGATATTATCAACAACCGCGACGCAACGGGCTGGATTGCAAAATGGGCCATCGAGCTCCTCCCGTTCGATATAACCTATAAGCCACGGCGAGCTATCAAATCGCAAGTTTTGGCCGACTTCATCGCAGAATGGACGGAGGCCGAGCTCCCTAAAGAGTACGACACATATTCAAACTGGATTATGCATTTTGACGGCTCCAAAATGTTGGCCGGACTGGGGGCTGGCGTCGTCCTGACATCCCCCACAGGAGACACAGTCCAATATGTGCTCTAGATCATGTACATGGATTCCAACAATGCAGCCGAATATGAGGCCCTCCTACATGGTCTTCGGATAGTAGTATCCATGGGTATCCAGCGCCTAGAGGTACGCGGGGATTCAAACCTCGCGATATCCCAAATAAATGGAGACTTCGACGCCAAGGACCCAAAAATGGCAGCTTACCACAACGCCGTCCTAAAAATGTCAGCTCGGTTCGAAGGGCTGGAGTTTCACCATATAGCCCGAGAAAACAATCAAGCAGCGGACGTCCTGGCACGCATCGGAGCAAAACGCGATGCAGTCCCCCCCAACATCTTTTTGGAAAGATTGTTCAAGCCATCCGTAGCATGGGAGGGGGAACCCACAAATAACAGCCCGGACCTAGCCGCACCACTCGACGCCGAACAATCTGACACAATTGGAGGCTCTGCCAATGAAATTACACCTTCAGCCCACGTAATAATGGCGGTCATCGCCCCGTGGATAGAACCATTCCTAGCCTACCTTACTAGGCAGGAATTCTCGGAGGACCAAAACGAGGCCCGCCGCATAGTGCGGTGATCTAAAGCCTATAGAGTCCATGAGGGAGAGCTTTATAAGAAAAGCACTACCGGAGTCCTTCAAAGGTGCATCTCCGAAGAGGAAGGGCGGAACCTTCTGGCTGAAATTCATGCCGGACTCGGTGGTCACCACGCTGCTGCTCGGTCCCTTGTTAGCAAGGCTTTCCGTACAGGCTTTTATTGGCCGACGGCCCGGGCAGACGCTCAGGACTTAGTCCAACGATGCACTGGTTGCCAACTTTTTGCCAACCAAAGCCATATGCCACCCACCGCACTCCAAACTATACCCATCACCTGGCCTTTTGCGGTCTGGGGGCTTGACATGGTCGGACCCCTTAAAGGTGGGACCGATAGGAAAAAATACTTACTGGTCATGGTGGACAAATTCACCAAATGGATAGAAGCCAAGCCTGTTAAAACGGCCGAATCCGGACCTGTGATAGACTTCATATCCGGGATTGTACACCGTTATGGCGTCCCCCACAGCATCATAACCGATAACAGTACAAACTTTACCGCCGACGAGGTAAAACTCTGGTGCAAAAACATGGGCATCAAGCTCGATTATGCTTCCGTCTATCACCCACAAACCAACGGCCAGGTCGAACATGCAAATGGTCTTATAATGAGCGGCATTAAACCCAGACTGGTGCGGTCCCTCAAGGAATCTAACACGCACTGGGTGGAGGAGCTCGACTCCGTGCTATGGGGGCTGCGGACCACGCCAAATTGCACCACCGGATACACACCATTTTTTATGGTGTACGACGCAGAGGCAGTTCTGCCCTGCGACATAATTCATGACTCACCTAGAGTGGGCATGTACGAAGAAAGAGAAGCCGAGCTCGATCGGCAGGACAACTTGGACGCCCTAGAGGAGGAGCGTGACGTGGCAAAAGCCCGTTCCGCATTTTATCAACAGCAGGCCCGAAGATATCAAAGCAGAGAAGTACGGGCCAAAAATTACAATGTTGGCGAACTAGTTCTACGCCTGCTGGATAAGAAAAAGGACAAACTCAAGCCCAAGTGGGAAGGTCCATTCATAATCGACCAAGTCCTGACTGGCGGGGTGTACCGCCTGTGAGATGCGTAGGATAACCGACTCGAGCCGAACCCGTGGAACGCCACCCGTCTCCGAAGATTCTATGCCTAGCGCCGGACTCTGTGTTCGTCTCCTTCCTCCGTCCATTTTTTGCATTTTGCTGTCTTACATTTCTCTCCTTCCCCTCTTTTCTTTTATAGCCCTTAAAGGCTTATCTAGTGACGCACCACTCGCGCTCATTAAACCTTGGGGCTTCTTTAACAGAAGCTTATTTATACGGGCTTCATGCCCAAGACATGCGTCAAACTTCCGCATGTACCTTTTTCTTCACCATTATATGCATTGATATGACTTAAGTTTTGGCCAAGCTGGGTTGCCTGGCTCCTGTGCTTACCCCTACGTTCCCGATTGTTCGGCTAGGCGGTAAAGGGAGCACCTCTGCGATTGTTACTGCCGGGTCAGCCGGATGTGTACCTCAGACTGGGTGAAGCCGAAAGCTAGCGTTCTTAAGGGAATATTCGGTCGGTGAGATAAAAGATGATCTTTTTACTCATTTTATGCGCCCCCAGATGCTTTTTCTGCGTCTTTTTACGCAGTCCGGACATGCACTTTAGGGCATGCCTCGCAGCGAAAGGAACCCCTAACGGAACTATTCTCTCTGGAAGATGTTTCTTACTAACCATGTAATATAACATAACTAGTTGGGCACTTGTCTAATAAAGCACTAATGACCCCTACGCCTGGTCTCCACGCATACCACGGTTCTTATATAACCGCTATGGTATTCGGACACACTCCGGACCGTCAGGTCCCGAGGTTGAAGCAAAAAGGTCGGCAACGACAAACGATCTACAATCCGGCTAGAAGGCATTACACATGTCAATTCAAAATTACATAGTCATTATGACTAATTGTATTCCTCTTCTATACCATCTAACAGGCTGTCTAATTTACAGTCCTGCTGGGAATACTTCGCGGCCTACTCTACTTGGCCGTATACTAAGCTCACCGGGATCTCCTTCCCGTCAAGCCCCACTGGTCCGACCTCGGCCATGTGGTTTGGGTCAGACTTTGTAAAACGGGTCTTCACCATGGCCCAGGCTTCCCTAGCGCCTTGTCGGCAGGCCGATATCTTCCACAACCGGAAGCGCCACCGAGCTCCCTTCAGCTTCTCCGCAAGCTCTCCAAGGCCCTCGGGCATGGAGTGGGCAGGCCATAAGGCTTGGGCAACACCTCGCATCGCCTGCCGAATTCGCTCGTGCAGTTGCGTGAGTTCAGGAAGAAGGTCACCTGTAGAACCGGGCATCTCCTCTTCAGGACGACCTATGAGCATACCTACAGACATTCCTCTGTTAGTCGACTTCCTCGCCGAACTCTTTTTTCAAAGTTCGTTCAAGCACTTACTAAAAATGCCGCGTTGAAGCCGTTGATTCTCCTTCGTGGAGTCCGACAGCTAGCCACGAACATCTTTAAGTTCGACGTCCAGCTTGGTGTTGGCATCCTGAAGATCATTCTTCTCTCGCCTCACCCTTGTCAACATACTCTCACCGGCCTTTAGCTGGCGCAAGAGTTGTTGCTTGTCCGGATCGAGTCCGGCGCCATCTGCAATATGATCTGTCAAATTTGCACCCACACCGCACAATACTAATCTTTCGAAGTGTATCTTACCTGAGGGGGTCTCTTTGGACTCCCTGCTGCGGCTAGTGCGGCCTCTAGTTGGGCCCTGCACTTTTCCAGCTCCTGGGACAGTACAGTATTCTTCTCTGTAAGAACCTGCATATTAAATGATCCTTAAATCAGTTGCTCTAACTGTTTCAAGTCTCGGGGGCTACTGGTATATATATATATTTGACCAAAATTTTCTTACCCGTATGTCTTTTACATATTGCTCCATGGCTCTGGCTAAACCATTTTGAGCGGCACGGAGGTACGCATCTCCCAAATTAAAGGCATATAAAGCCTCTTGGGAGAAACAAGCGTCGCGTAGAACTGTCCGGCGACGCCTGTGGTTCATGGCACTCTCCACTTCAGAATTTGTGGCAGACAACCTGTCCTCATCCTCTGTCGGAGGAGCGTCCGGTACGCGCCTTGTGCTCGCCTCTGCTTCCTGGCCAGCCGTTGGAGCCTGGCTGGTGGAGGCGCGATCGGCAACCTCTTCGGATGTAGTCCAGCGAGGTCTCTTCGTTCTGAAGATAGCACGAACGTTAATATGCTGTGACAGAATAACACCAAGGAAACAGAGGGTGCGCTATACCTTTGCGCCGGCATCTCAGTCCGGACTTCATTCCTTTTTGCCCCACTGGGCCCTGCGGCCCCTCGTTGGCTAGCCGCCACAGGTTCGGCCTCCTACCTCGGAAAACTCCCCTGCAAAACATGGTTGTCGTCAGAAACACCGGAATACGCGAGAGTGCAATCTCTCTCGAGGGAATGATACTCCGGCTTCTGTCACCTGGGAGGCCGGGATTAACCCTGGGTAATCAGCCGTGATGGCTACCAAGGTATTGTCCTTGCTTAGCTGATGGAACACCCCGTCGATAAGCTCCACCGATATGTCCGGATCCTCTTTGGAGTCCGAATTGAGGGACCGTTCTGGGTCCTCGGGCTGTGGAGGGCGGCTGTTTATATCCTTTACCTCCTGTCGCAGTTCCTGCACTGAAGTCATTAGACTACATATCTAACCGTGGGAGTATAGAACAAACGGGCAAGTGCAATTATTCACTTATCCAATTTGGAGGATCGTACATAGTAAATCCGGCATGCGGATTGACGCGGAGGAATTCCTCCTTTTCTCCCTTATACAAAGAGGATAAGATCTTTACTAAGGCGGCGGCTGAGTCCGGCCCCTTACGACCGTAACGTGTGGCATCATCCTCCCTGTTGAAATCCCACATGGGGTGGCCTCTATATTGAAGCGGCTGCACCCCCTGCATAATGCATGCGGCCATGACTCCAATCATGGTTAGTCCGGAATGAGCCAACAGTCTTATCCGGCCCATCAGGTAAAGGACGTCTCTGTCACTTCCTCTCTGAGAGCTCCGCGGACGCCAGCTCAAGCGTTTCTTCAATGGAGCACTGTTGAACTCAGGGAGACCGACCCGGATAGGGTCCGGTAGCGGGACGTCATCTATGTAAAACCATTCCGAAGGCCAGTCCTCGGACGCCTTCTTTGGGGTTCCGGATAGGTATCCGGTCCCGGCGATGCGCCATACTTCGGCTCCGCCCACTTAATATATAGACCCCTTTTCATAACGGGGCACCAGGCAGAATAACCTCTTCCACAGCGCGAAATGAGCCTCAACGCCCAAAAATAGCTCGCAAAGGGCGACGGAACCCGCGATGTGCAATACGGAGGCGGGCGTGAGATTGTGCAGCTGGAGGCCGTAGAACTCCAGAAGCCCGCGGAGAAATGGGTGAATTGGAAATCCCAGTCCCCTTATTAGATAGGGGATGAGGCACACCCACTCTCCTTTAGAAGGATTGGGGGTGCTCTCCGCTTGTTTTCCACCATTATAGGTGGCGAGACTGGCTCGGACCGGGACCATGTATGCCTGAGGGAGGAATCCCTTGGCCTGAAGTGACGCTAACTTGCTATGCGGGATGGTGCAACTCTCCCAGTCCCCGGGTTTGGGACCGGAGGGGCGAGGGGAGGAGCTGCGACGGCTGGTCATGTTGGAATGGACCTTGGCTGGAAGCGCTCTGATGATAACTCGCGGAAAGGAGAAGATGTGGTTTGGACCTGAATCCCCATCCCATTAAATAGGCGGCTCGTTTATACGGCTAGGGGTGTGGATGTAAAAATTCCCTGGCTTTTCGCATTTGCTTGAACACGTGGAAGACGGCCATTATTGGGCATGGAAGCCGAAGAGTGCTACATTACAAAAATCGGACATTATTCCTATAGGTACACAAGATTTGGAGAGGAACCCGCCTTGCAATGCCGAACAATCTGCGCGCCGGACTCATCGTCATTGAAGCCTGGTTCGGGGGCTACTGAGGGAGTCCTGGATTAGGGGGTGTTCGGGTAGCCGGACTATACCTTCAGCCGGACTCCTGGACTATGAAGATACAAGATTGAAGACTTCGTCCCGTGTCCGGATGGGACTTTCCTTGGCATGGAAGGCAAGCTTGGCGATGCGGATATTCAAGATCTCCTACCATTGTAACCGACTCTGTGTAACCCTAACCCTATCCGGTGTCTATATAAACCGGAGGGTTGTAGTCCGTAGACAATCAACTCCATACACAACAATCATACCATAGGCTAGCTTCTAGGGTTTAGCCTCCTTGATCTCGTGGTAGATCTACTCTTGTACTACCCATATCATCAATATTAATCAAGTAGGAGTAGGGTATTACCTCCATCGAGAGGGCCCGAACCTGGGTAAAACAAAGTGTCCCCTGTCTCCTGTTACCATCCGGCCTAGACGCACAGTTCGGGACCCCCTACCCGAGATCCGCCGGTTTTGACACCGACAGGGACATCAAGCTTGTCGACATAATCCAAGTGATGTTGGTGCGCCGAATCCTTCCCTCCTAGAGCCGAAGCCGTCCTCTATGGGATTTTAACCCAAAGAAACACCATACCCTGGTGAGGCTTTTCGAAATGACTCATGAAGATGCCTGGAAGTTGCTTTTCAAGGGCAACGAGATACCGCCGGCCACTGACTCGGACCGGGGTCACGACATAAATCACCTCCCCAACGAGGTATGTCATTTTCAACACATCCCTTGCTTGCTTGTTTCAAGGATGATATCTAATCTTTCATTACCATTGCTTTTTCAGTACTAGTTGAAGAAGGCGGAGAAGATCCGGTGTCCGTCTCCCTTGACCGAGGAGCCAGTCATCTCATGCTTAGCAAAGATGCTGGAGTCGGCACCTTATAAGGCACCAGAGAAGAAGGCCACAGGAAAGGCCAAGGGGGCCCAGAGCGGCCCCCGCCGCAAGGGCACCTCGGACGCGACGTCCGAAGACAAGGCCCATTCCCCGCCGCCAAAGACGACGCGGGTGAGGAGGAGAGCGACTCTCCCCCTGATGGGGGGAGGAAGAAGAGGGCGGTCTCCGCAACTCTGGAGGCGAAGGCGCCCAAAAGGGGGAAGGGCTCCCTCGCGGATAACTCCGCATGGGACGTCGATGACAGTCCGGAGAGACGCCCCCGCGCTAAGCCTCGGGCCGCACCGTAAGTACTAATACCTTATCCGCCCATGAAGTTTCCCCTCCTCATCGTATTGAGATGATTGGTTATGTTATTGTAGTCCGGCCCACAGTAGCCCTCCGTGATCCTCGTCAGGAGGCTTGCTGGATTCCAAGGCGATGGCCAGCGACTCCCCGCCAGCCGCACACTCCCCCAAGACCAGGGATGATGAGGAGGTGCTGTCCCGAAGGACTGTTCCTGGCGGGGGAGAGGCTCAGGAGGCGCCCGAAGGCAAAACCCCCATCGCCGGACACCAAGAGGAATCAATCCCCGCGGAGACTGGCAGGGAGGGCCGTATACAGTTTGGCCCTCAACTGGACTCCATTCCAGAGACCGAGGCGGCTCCGGAATCCAGCACGCACCCTCCTTCGAAAGAAGGGGGATGCATGTTCCGCCGGTGGCCCCTGTCCAACCAGGGCACCAGATAATCTACTGGAAGCGCTGCGAGGCGCTTCCATTATGGATGAGCACCGTGTCCTTATTGGCATGGTGATTGAAAGGGTTCAGCCTGCCAAGAGTGGACTAACCGAGGCCTGCGGCAACCTGCTGACAGGTTTTGAGGTAAGTGATGCCAAAAGGAGAGAATCCCAATGTAGACAGCAGCCCTTGAGACACTGTCCGGTGTTCGAAAATAAAAAACCGGACCGAGGATCAATCTCCTATGACAGGAAACTAACTATCTTTTTCTTAAATGCAGGCGTCATTGCTGACCGCGGCCTCGCATACTGCCGAAGTCTCCGGACTGAAGCAGAAACTGGCAGAGGCCGAGGGAGAGCTGAGCCAAGTGAAGAGGCGGCTCCATGAGAAACAAGGTAGGCAATAACCTGTTATATATTCGAAAAGAAGAAAATGATTTGCGATGACCAAAATGCCATGATTGGTATAGAAGCGACGACCAAGGTCGAGGCCCTGAGGAAGGCCCTGGCCGAAGCCAAAGGGAAGGCTGTCCAGCAGCAAGCCGCCCGTAAGAAGCTCAAAGCCCGGGTCGGCGAGGTCCAGCATGAGCTCCAGGAAGTGGTGAAGAAGTGTGAATCTTTGGAGCGCGAGGCATCGGCTCGAGAGGCCGAACTTACCAAGGCTCGTCAGAGCGCAGAGGCAGCACAGAATGAGGCCCGGGGCACTCTCCAAGAGATCCAGGAGGCGAAGAAGATCACAACGGGTAAGGCGTTTAACATGCAAAGAAAGTATGCAGAGAGGAAGTATCTTTTACTAACCCGGATTCAGAGTTGCCCAGGGCTTTTGTGGATCTGCCGCATACTGTATCTGATGTTGCGGAGTTCTTCCGAGCCAGGTAAGGGGATTCTCCGGAGAAGCTGTTCTGGTCGCAGTATGTTGTGCCAGAGCATCCAGTGGCCTTTGCCAATCAACTAAAACAGTTGGTCGAGCTGCATAGGATGGCCGAACTGGCCATGAAGGATTTAATAATCCGACTATGGCCAGCCAAAGCTATACCTAGAAGTTAATTTGGCCTTGTGAAGCAGGTTGTGGAGGCTTGTCCGCGGCTAGACATCGTCAAGCGATCAGTCTGCATCGAGGGTGCCCGTATGGCCTTTGCTCGTTGCAAGATGTGGTGGGCGAAGATGGACGCCATCGAGGTGGCCCGGGGGCCGCCGGAGGGCAAGGAGCACCGCACACCCGAGCGATATTTTGCGGATGTCCTGGAGGGATCTCGACTTGTAGCAACGCAGTGCGGGAAGGACGTTATTCTCGAATGAATACATTCATATTTTGCCTTGTATGATGAAAACAAATCCGCTTTGTAATATAATTTTTATTATGTTTTGATTGTATCCTCTTGTGCGGCCGTGTTGTATGAAATCTGAGGGTTGGCCAGTCGTTGGCTTCTGCCCTCAAGTAGGTAGTACGAAGGTGTTCGGGATGGTATCTAAACAATCTTGATCCAATTATATGGTCCTCGAAGGAGTTGTTTAGCGCAACGAACCAGGCAACCAGACTATACGGCTTGAACGTCCTCACTTAGCCATATGAGTTTTATAATAAAACATAGGCGTAGCCCCTGGTATACGAACCAGAGTGCTGTCAGCGTCTGATCAGGAAGTATGATCCTTCGCGAAATGCGAAAAAACCTGCAATGATTTGAGACCTCCGAACAGCTCACCGGCTCTTGCCGCATCATGACAGTCAGTTTTTGGCTTTCTCTACTGAGGTACTCATCCGGTTTAGACCAGGGCACAATAGCAGTAGTTCTCCCTTTACTACCCTAGCCGATGTAGAGGAACGTAGGGTAGATAGCATAGGAGCCGGGCAACCAGTTGTATTGACCAAAGACATGATTCGGAGCCAATGCATATAATGCTAAATTCGGGGTGCCGAACTATACTTATAAGAAGTGTTCGGACTTTTGTTGCCGTAATGTGGGGCGCTATAAAGCCCCTGACAAACATCAAAACGTACCAAAGTGTGCGGGTGCTACCTGATGGGGTTATCCACAGGGAAACTGAAAAAAAAGGAAAGAGAGAAAGAAAACAGAAAAGATGTAAAGGTAAAAAGCTGGGGTCCTACAGCTCCAGCTACAAACTGTTTTCATTGTAATGTAATTAGTACGTCAAGGCGCATTGATGCAAGTAGTGCAATAAGCAACAGACTATTTAACATGCCGAAACCAGGGAGAGCTGCATCTGGGTCCTGGAAGACAGGTAGAGTTATCATTAACGGAATCACCTAAAAATTCCCCGTATGTCTGTGCTCCTCTCTATCTTGGTGTATTTATCCTTCAAGAGGACCGATAACCAGACCACCGATGGGGCCTGTAGGATTAAAACCTGAAAGAAAACAAGCAAAAGTGAAATTATGTGTGTATCCCATGTCGGTTGAGCCGTGCCGTGGATCACAAGCTAGCTATGCCTCCGTCGGTGCCCATGGAATTTTGAGTGCGTAGTTATGTATGCGCGGCACGCAGGCCACCGCTTGATCGGGACTGAGACGGAGGCCGGATTGCTAGTCGAGCTCCTGAAGAGCCGAGCTCTCCTGTTCTAGAGTAGTTCGGACCCTCTTAAGGGTGTCCGAGGGCTCGGCAGCCGAATGAAGGTTCTGCTTGAGAAGGCCGCTTTGTACTTCTGGTGCTAGGGCAGCTGTGTGCTCTTCTATACGGAGAGACCGTTCCGTATTGCCATTGACTGTTATGACGCCGCGTGGGCTAGGCATCTTGAGCTTGAGATAAGCATAGTGTGGTACTACGTTGAATCGAGCAAACACAGTTCATCCGAGAAGTGCATGATAGCCGCTGCGGAATGGGACAATATCGAAGACTAACTCCTCGCTTCGGAAGTTGTCCGGAGATCCTAAGACAACCTCTAGTGTGATTGAGCCCGTACAACGGGCCTCTACGCCTGGAATGACTCCTTTAAAGGTGGTCTTTGTAGGCTTGATCCTTGATAGGTTAATGCCCATTTTTCGCACTGTATCCTAATAGAGCAGATTGAGGCTGCTACTGCCGTCCATAAGGACACGAGTCAGGTGGAACCCATCAATTATTGGGTCTAAGAACATTGCGGCTGAGACTCCGTGTCGTTGTACAAAAGTAGGGTCTCTCCTTTTGACCCCTTTACTTGTGCTCGGGCGGTCAGAGCCACGCACCGCGGCCACACTTAGCAGGGCAGAGGAGGGAAGCCGGAGAGAAGCCGAAGCACCAAGGCAAACAAGACAACGCCAAGGCCGAGAGCACAAAGAGCAGAGGGACGAAGCGGGTTCCCTCGGCAAGACCCTTGCCGAGGCAGCCTCAGCGGCCCCGACAAGACCCTTGCCGGGGCAGCTTGCCCAACACAAATGAAGCGCGCCACCCTTGAGCCCACGGTCTCCAACACCATCAACCACGTTGGGCCAGGGCTCAGGAGGCACCTCCATGGTGGCATGCAGATCTTTGTGAAGATAGAGAATACTCAAGATCAGATGAGGACCAGAAGACGGCGACCCTCAGCGGGATCCTAGCCGAGGAAGTCCACAAGGCCCCCGGCAAGACCCTTGTCGGGGATGACAGCAAGGCCCCCGGCAAGACCCTTTCCAGGGATGATGGCAACGCCATGGCAGAGACCCTTGCCGGGGCCCCGGTAAGACCCTTGCCGAGGGCATCAGTAGGGCCACTGCTAGACCCGTACCAGCCAAGACTACCACCGCCGTTCACATGCAGCTGCCAGCCCAACCAGCTGGGCAGGCACCTGCGTGGCAACATGCGGCTTACATGCCAAATCAGTAGGCACCTACGTGGCGGCGTGCGGACCTTCATGAAGGCCCTACCACCGCGCCACCTCAGCTGCCTGCCTGTCTACATGGCACTGCATGCATCGCTAGCCTAGACGCGTGTCGAACCGAGGAGGAGCAGCGACGGACGGGATGGGCCTCATTCCCGTCCCCAATAAAGCTAAGGAACACCTAAGTGATGCATTAAATGTGTCTTGTCCTGTAATACGGGCGATAAGCTTGCAGTACTGTAGGCCTTTCCACCTCCTCTGTGCCACTGTGGCAGCCCCTTTTCGACTATAAAAGGAGGCCTATGGCGTACTGGAGGGGGATTCGGCTCTTTTGAACTACACAGCCACCGTAGCTACTTCGAGAGCCCAAGAACACTCAATACATCCACCAAAGCAGGATTAGGGTTTTACACGTCCTCGTGGCCCGAACCTGGGTAAACAATCTTTCTGCTGACTGTTAATCCTGCTCTTCTCACGACCCCGCGCCCCAACAACCGTAGTAGGGATTCTTGTGATCCCATAGGTGTCGTTTCCCACCGACATCTTTGGCGCGCCAGGTAGGGGGCGCAGTTGTGAGAATCTGGTCTAGCGGCCAGCTTAGCAGTTCCTCATGGACATGGCTTCCAGAGAAGAAGACAGCCAAGGGAATGATGCCGCTTGCAAGCGCGAAGGACGCCGGTGCAGCGACAGGAAAGCTAAGTCATACGAAACCTTAAGCAATTTCCTTTTTATATATGAGTTTATTGTCCTTGGAGGTCCTGCCCTATGTATGAAAGCCTCCACGCAAAGGGGCCCTTCCGCAATTGGCAACGCCCTTGTTCTGTTTCAAATCCGCTCAACAGATCAAGCGGCCGCGTCGAGAGTGGCAGGGTAGCCTTCCGCAATTGGCAATGCTCTCGATTCTAACTCGAGTCAAGCTCGACAGTTCGAGCAGCCGCATTGAGAACAGTAAGGTGGCTCGCTCGGCAGCAAGCACACCCGGCAGGCCATTGGGGATCCGTACTCAAGGTGCCGCCCTGGGTTTACGCGCCGGCAAGCCTGCCCGTTTAACGTAGGGTAAACATACAAAGGGGAAGATCAAACAGGAAGATAACACGCATTGTACCAAAAGTGCTGCAGAGTTATATTACATCAATTATTGTTGCGGTTCTAACTAAAGATAAAAAACTGTCTTGGTCATGAACCTGCAGCTACAGTGGGAGACGGGGTGCCTAATCTCGGCGCTGGCCCTCCACCCTCTCGATTTCACCGATGTGGCTGATGATGGGCTTGATACGCTCCTTGAGCGCCACGAGTTCCACACCCGCCGGCAAGCTGTCCAGCGCGGCGTCGAAGTCGAGGTTGGGGTTCCAGTACGCCATCTTGGTGAGAACCTTGGTCATGGCACCCTGGCAAAGCCTCCGGGCCTCATTGGCCAGCGAGGCCCCCCGGTTGGCACGAAGCCGCTCCAAGGCACCGACAACCCTCTCAAAGAACAGGGTCAGGCTGCAGTTGGCGCTCAAGTTTGGCTCCGGGGTGTACCTCACATCCGGTATCCCCATGGTAGCCAGCTGCGTGGTGGCCTTGTCGGCAACGGCGGCGAGGCGATTGAGCCAGTGGTTCTTGCCCTCCACGTGCTCCTTGTGGGCGAGGGCGTCGTCCTTCCGCAGCTGCTTCTCGGTCTCCAGGTTCTTAGTCAGGGTCTCCTCCCGGGCCTTGCTCTCCGACAACATCCCCTCGAGACCCTCCAGCTTCAGCCTGAGGTCTTTGATGGAGTTGTTGGCCTCAGAGAGCTCCCCGTCCCTGGTGAGGACCATGCTCTACGCCTCTGTCAGGGCGCTGTTGAGCGTGTCCTCCTTGGACAGCGCCAGGACCTGGTTTTTCAGCCCGTCCCGCTCCACCTCCAGCTCCTTCGTCTTGTTGGCGTGAACCTGGGCCTGGGCATTGAGTGCCTCCCTGTGCCTCTGCTCCAGCCCCTGGGTCCGCTCCGCGATGAGCTTCTCCACCTCCTCATCCTTGCCACGGAGCGTTGCAGCAAGCTTCTCCTCACGCGTGGCAAGGTCCTCCTCCTGGGAGTTCAGTGCGGCCTGGTGCTGGTCTCGAGCGGCCTCGGCTACGGCGGCTGTCGGTGTCAAAACCGGCGGATCTCGGGTAGGGGGTCCCGAACTGTGCGTC
This sequence comes from Triticum urartu, assembly GCF_056163025.1. Taxonomy (NCBI): domain Eukaryota; kingdom Viridiplantae; phylum Streptophyta; class Magnoliopsida; order Poales; family Poaceae; genus Triticum; species Triticum urartu. Next base: position 84,964,297 of record NC_141875.1, read on the forward strand.
TAGGCGGATGGTAACAGGAGACGGGGGACACGATGTTTTTACCCAGGTTCGGGCCCTCTAGATGGAGGTAAAACCCTACTCCTGCTTGATTGATCTTGATGATATGAGTATTACAAGAGTTGATCTACCACGAGATCGAAGAGGCTAAACCCTAGAAGCTAGCCTATGGTATGATTGTTGTTGTTGGTCCTATGGACTAAACCCTCCGGTTTATATAGACACCGGAGGGGGCTAGGGTTACACAGAGTCGGTTACAAGGAAGAAGATCTACATATCCGTATTGCCAAGCTTGCCTTCCACGCCAAGGAGAGTCCCATCCGGACACGGGACGAAGTCTTCAATCTTGTATCTTCATAGTCCAACAGTCCGGCCAAAGGATATAATCCGGCTATCCGGATACCCCCTAATCCAGGACTCCCTCAGTAGCCCCTGAACCAGGCTTCAATGACGATGAGTCTGGCGTGCAGATTGTCTTCGGCATTGCAAGGCGGGTTCCTCCTCTGAATACTTCATAGAAGATTTTGAATACGAGGATCGTGTCTGGCTCTGCAAAACAAGTTCCACATACAACCGTAAAGAGAATAATATTTTCACAAATCTAATCTGCCGACGCATTCCGCAGTGTGACAACACACCACAGCCAGGTCACCATTCGAATTGTTTTTCACAACCAATCTCAGCGTGTTTCGTGAGGCGGTTTCCTTGGCACGTCTTGTCAAAGCAGAGATCGTGTCCCCTTATTACGGGATTCCCATCAATACGGACGTGGGTAACCCAACCGCGCCATCAATTACGGCGCTTGGGGGATAAGCGAGTTTTACCAGGCTGGTGGGGGCGCATAGTTTCGTCCGCCCTTATAAAGGGATAAGGGTTCACCTTTTTATACTGACGCCTTCTTCCTCCTTGCTCATCCATTCTCGCGCACTCGAGCTCCAGCGCCCAAGTCCACATCCTTCTCCTCAACCCTCTCCAAACATGTCCGAAGCGGGAGGAAAGTGGATGGTCTCCTCCGTTACGGAGGGAGACATCAAAAAGCTGCGCGAGGCCGGATACTTAGCCGCGGATATTGCGCACCGGCTGCCAGCCGCGAGGCAGATCGTCCCTACCCCGGAACCTTACAAAAGGGTGGTTTCCTAACCCACTTTGTCCGCGGACTGGGGTTTCCCCTCCATCCATTCGTCCGCGGCCTTATGTTCTATTATGGGCTGGACTTCCATGATCTAGCTCCGAATTTCATCCTCAACATCTCGGCGTTCATCGTAGTGTGCGAGGCTTTCCTCCGCGTCCGGCCCCACTTCGGCCTGTGGCTGAAGACCTTCAATGTCAAACCGAAGGTAGTAGGCGGCCAGTGAGCGGAATGCGGCGGAGCCATGGTGGGCAAAATGCCCAACGTTACATGGCTCGAGGGCTCCTACGTGGAGACCATAAAGGGGTGGCAATCGGGGTGGTTCTACATCACCGAGCCGCGCGACACCAACTGGGTGGCGGCCCCCGAGTTTCGATCCGGAATCCCCACGCGGCTCACTTCCTGGAAGGAGAAGGGCCTGCCCTGGGGCTCATCGGTAGAGCTGGACGGACTCCAGAAGTGTATCCGGAACATGATAGGCAAGAAACTCAAGCTTGTCAACATAGTCCAGGCCATGCTCTTCCGCCGGATCCTCCCGTGTCAACGACGGGCTTTCAACTTATGGGAGTTCGACCCGGCCCAGCACCAGACTCTACGCGAGCTCTTCGACACGACGCATAAGGACGTCTGGAAGGTGCTGTTCAAGGGCGCCGAGGTCCCCCCTCCCCTTACCGAGCACCGCGGGCTAAGCGCGACGCGCCCTGCGAATCCGATAAGTTTTGTACACCTCGTAGGGTATTTATTTTCCATAGTTTAACCATGTGCGGGGTCTGAGCTCCCATGCCTTTGACAGGACTGGGTGGAGACATCGGAGCATATTGACTGTCCGGCTCCTCTGCCCGAAGACCCTGCACACGCTCTCCTGACAGAGATGCGGACTCCGGCTCCTTATGAGGTGCCGGAGAAGAAGATCAAGAAGAAGGCCACGGGAACCCGAAAGAGTTCCCGGCGCCAGGTGGTATCGGACCCATCGTCTGATAACTCCGAGATGCACTCCTCCAGTGAAAACGAGAAGGAGGAAGATGACGGTTCTCCCCCTCCAGCCGGGGGAGACAGGAAAAGGAAGGCCGCCCCAACCGGGGAGGTCGGAGGGTCCAAGAAGGGAAGGACTCTCCTTCCGGACTGTTCCACCACCGCCGCCGACGGCGAAGACGAGTGGTTACTCAAGGCCAAGCCCCTGGCGAAGTTGTAAGTATTCGGATACTAGAATAACTCATAGCATACTTTTATTGCACTGCTTCTCCTAACATCGAATATGATCATGCAGTCCGCCCCGAGCCCGCATCGACGTATCCTCGTCGGACGGTTCCTTGGACTCGTCGGATATGAATAGCGAGTCACTTCCAACCGCCTCCTCTCCTCGCCCTACGGACAATGTCGAGGTATTGTCTCAAGGGGCATCGAACCGAGGGGAGGTAGTCCTGGAGGCGCCTCAAGGCGACCTTCCGGACTCCAGGCGCAAAGGGAGCAAGACTCCCAAGGGCTCCAAGTTCGGCCCTCAGCCGAACACCGCGCCGGAACCTCCAGTAGTTCCGTACAATGGCAGGCGGCCCCGTGCCAAGAGGGGCAAGCCGCCCGTGCCGGTGACCTCTGTCTATCCAGAGGCACCGGACAACCTGCTGGGAGCGCTTCATGGTGCTTCCATCGATGAAGAGCACCGCACTATTATGAGTGCGGTGATCAAGAAGGTCCAGTCCGCCAAGAGCGGACTGACTGAAGCCTGTGCCAGCCTTCTAACAGGCTTCGAGGTAAGTATTTAAAATATAGGAAAATATTACCGCATAGACAGTAGGCCCTGATGCTCTGTTTGGTGTTCACAAAGAAAAGCCAAATAGAGGGTCAAATAATATCTGCAGGAGTCTAATACAAGTATGTCTATATGCGTATGCAGGCTTCGCTGCTGACCTCTGCCGCACTGACTGCGGAGGTCGCCGCACTGAAGCAGAACCTTGAGTGGTCCGAGAAAGAACTCGGCCTTGCCAAGAGGCATCTCGAGGAGAACAAAGGTAAGTAATACCGTGTCTATATATATATGTATAAAAAGATGTGGTTGCAAAATGATAGGATCATCATGGATGTGCTAGGGGCCATGACCGAAGTGGCGACCCTGAAGCGAGCGCCGTCCGAGGTCGAAAACAAAGCAGCCGAGGAGCGCACCGAGCGGGAGAAACAAGAGGCATGGGTGGGTGAGGTGCAGCAAGAGCTCCAGGCTCTCGTGAAGAAGCACGGGACTTTGGAGCTTGACTCGAAGACGCGAGAGTCCGAGCTTGCCGCGGCCCTTGAGAGCACAAAGCATGCCAAGGCTAAAGCCCAGAAGGCCCTCCAGGAAATTGAGGCGATGAGGAAGATAGTGGCGGGTAAGGCATTGTAGGATCGAAAGTATGTCTAGAGGGGGGGGTGTTGGGGATATCACTACTGGGCGTAAACCGGCCTATCTGGGCCGGGTTAACTTCGTCAGTAGTTAAGTATGTTAAAGTCCAAAAAGGCAGATGAGGGCTCAAGGCCCATAGCCGGTTCAAGGCCTGTAGCCGTAAACCGGCATTAGTATTTAACTTGTATTGTAAGTTAGGAATAAGTAGAGACCAAACCGGACACATCTATGAGCCGGTATTGGGACTCTGTGAACCGACGGGCGTCACCCGTGTATATAAGGGGACGACCCGGCGGCGGTTTAAGGATAACAAACAACAACTCGAGACATAGGCGAAGCTTGTTTGCTCCCTGGTCATCGAAACCCCATCAATTCCATCACAACTAGACGTAGGCTTTTACCTTCAACGAAGGGGCCGAACTAGTATAAACTCTATTGCGTCCCTGTGTCCGCTTTAACCCCTTCAAGCTAACCCGTCACGATGGCTCCACGACTAAGTCCTTTCTCTAGGGCATCTGCCGTGACAAAACCACGACAGTTGGCGCCCACCATGGGGCTATCGCATGATGGTTTCAAGTTCTTGGAGGGCCGCTTTGAAGGACTCGAGGACTACGCTGTAGGCCGGATGACTAAGAGTTGTCGCGGCAAGCTTTACATCGACGATGCAGGCTGGGGCCCCGAGGCCGGCTCAGTTGAGTACGGGTACCGGGTCCCCTTTGGTGGCATACACGTTTTCATCGGCAAGATCGGAGAACCAGGCCCTGAGCCGGATATCTGCACCGACCTCGTTGAAACGGCTCAGCGTGCGCGATCTGCCCGGGTTAAACCGGCCATAAAGCGTGCCTTCGTGGGAGTCATCCATGGAGGAGGTCATGAGGATGGATCGGGATCTGGCGGCGAGACCGTCATTTACTCCAGCGATGAGTCATCAACCGGAGAAACCGAATCTCTATATCAGTTACAAGATGGCCGGATTTGGGGCTGTTCCGACGGCGACAGTATTCCAGACCCCTCTGATCTGCCCAACCGAGTTGGAATATTCATGGCCGGCACACAAGCAGCGCTTCATTCTTCGGCCGCTGCGGCAACAACCTCCGGTTCAGCAGCGGCGACGGCTGCCGGGGCAGGAGACCCTGTGCGCCCGCCGGCTCAAGTTCTATCAGAGCTATTTGATGCATTGGCTGTGCTTATGGCGGAAGCTAATCCGGCGGATCAGGACATCCACAACACGGAGATTGAAAAGGTAAGGGAACAGATCACCCAGGCCAAGGCGGACCTAGCGGCTGAGGATACCAGGATGGCCACAGAGCGGGCCGCTCTAGACGCACAAGCCTACAGGCTCATGTTGGACCAGAACGTGTTGCATGAAGTCATGAGGAGGAAGTACCGATCCCGTTTGCCTCCGGTTTTCGAGGCCAGAGACCTTTTCAACACCCCGGGAGCAGGAACCGGTAATCCGCTGGAGGGAAACTGGGCGGAAGCTCCTGGGACCAGTGCGCCGGTTTAGCCTCGTCAGATGGATCCGCCTCGTCCAAACACTGTTATACCTCAGGCTGTTTCAACACCTCCGGGTCACTACTCCAACCCAATGGACAATCTCGTTGCCACTGCTGCACGGCTGGAGGCCATTCCAATTGAAGGTGACTCACCGCAGGCGATAGAGACGCGACAGGTCAAGGAGCTTCTTAGGACAGCTTTGGACCAACAGGAAGCATACTCGTACAGCCGCGACCGGATCCACTCGACCCCTCGCCCAAGCCGGAGCTATAGTAGGCGTATGGAGGAACCGGCGGTGTCAAGTAATGAACGACATGGAGCACCCCGCAGCAACAACCCGGCGGGTGGTCCTGATAACGCTCAGGAAGTGGTGGACCGGGCCCGAGCATGCAGGGAGGCCGAGTTAGCCGCACAATATCAGGCTCGGCAGCTTACGCCGGTTCGTCCAACTATTTCGGTCGAACCCGGTGTTACTTCTAGCTCTTTGGGGGTGCCTTGCCTTGTCCCCGCTTTATGCAATGTGCGCCTACCCAAGGATTTCAAGGGCCCGTGCAAGGTACCAAATTACACGGCGGATCAACCCCCAGAGACATGGGTGGAGAGCTATGAGATGGCCATGGAGATGCTGGATGTGGATGATGTGGCATGTGCGAAATACTTCACCATGATGCTTGAAGGAACGGCCCGCACTTGGTTAAAAAGCTTACCGGCCAATTCTATCAGTTCATGGGCCCAATTACGAACCCGGTTTATCAATAATTTCAAGGACACATGTAAGCAGCCCATGTCGATAGTAGACTTAGCTGCCTGTGTCCAGGAGGAAGGAGAATCAACGACTCATTGGGTGCACCGGGTCTCACAAGTGTTGCATTCATCAGACTGCATCAATGCTGACACCGCAGTCTTAACCCTAGATGGCAACTGCCGGTTTGGGCCCCTAAAGCTGAAGTTGGGACGGATGAAGCGCCATTGCACTGACATGGGGACCCTCATGGCTGCTTTGGTAAAGTATGCTGATTCTGATAGTACCAAGGATCCCGAATCTGATGATGACAAGGCAGGGAAGGGAAAGAGGAACAGCAACTCCAAAGGTCAGCAACATCACTGGACAGGCAATGGTGGTGGAGGCAAGCGTAAAGCGGATGGTAACATGGACTTTGTGGCTAATACCAACGCGCAGGATAGTGGCCAGCGACGCAAGGGTAAACCGAAAAATCGCAGTGGGGCACCCAACCCTAACCCGGATCGCCTAAATTATCTACTGAGCCAGCCCTGTCCAAGACATGGGACGAAGGAGGTACCAGCAAACCACCTTTGGAAGGATTGCTTTATTATGCAGGAGTTCAAGAATTCTAATGCTTTCCGGTATGATCACAGCTCCGGCGGTGGCTCAGGATCCGGGCCGGGTTACGGTGGAGGAAATTTCGGTTTAGGATTTAATGGTAATCCGGGCGGACATAATAATCAAAATAATCAGAACAACCAGGGTGGTTATAACCAGCAGCAGCAACAGTCAAGTTACCAGAGCAACCCAAAGCAGTTGAATAGTGAGTAGTACCATGTTTTCACCACTAGCTTGGACAAGCGAGACCGGAAGGTTCAGAGGCGTGCAGTCAACTCTGTTGAACCGGCCGTGCCCCGTTATCTACGCTGGTCTGAGCAGCCAATCATATGGAGCAGAGAGGATCACCCTCCCCAGGTTGATAATCCGGGTCAGTTGGCTCTAGTGATGGCACCTCAGGTGGGAGGTTACAAGTTCACCAAAGTGCTCATGGATGGAGGGAGCAACATTAATATCTTAAACTATGAGACCTTCCGTCGTATGGGACTAACAAATAAAAATCTCAAACCGTCTAATACGGTGTTCCATGGTGTAGTACCTGGCAAGTCAGCATATCCTGTTGGTAAGATAGCTCTGGAAGTGGCCTTTGGAGATGATGATGATTCTAGGTCGAAGACATTGACATTTGAAGCGGTGAAAATCCAAAGTCCATATCACGCCCTGTTTGGGCGACCGGCCTACGCCAAGTTTATGGCACGGCCCTGTTATGTGTATTTGCAGCTCAAGATGCCGGGTTACAAGGGGACAATAACGGTTCACGGAAGCCGTAAAATCGCTTTGGAGTGCGAGGAAGGAGATGCGGCTTACGCAGAGTCGGTTTGTGCCACCGAGGAGCTGAAGTATTATAAGGACAGTGTTGATCCGGCGGACATGACTCCATTAAAAAAGCCAACTACGGAGCATGATCTGGCCCTGAAGTTCAAATCGGCAGCAGAAACTAAGCTTGTTGACTTTGTTCCTGGCAATTCGTCCAAGCAGTTCAGCATCAGTGCCAACTTGGATCTGAAATAGGAAAGCGCGCTCATCGAGTTCATCCGTGAGAATCGGGACATTTTTGCATGGAAGCCCTATGACATGCCAGGTGTACCGAGGCAACTCGCTGAGCACACCCTTAATGTGGATCCTAAATACAAACCGGTGAAACAGTTCCTCTGCCGGTTTAACGAAGAAAGTGGCAAGGCAATTGGAGAAGAGGTAGCCAGGCTCTTAGCAGCTGGTTTTATTGTTGAAGTTTTTCACCCTGAGTGGCTTGCCAATCCGGTGCTAGTCCTTAAGAAAAACGGCACCTGGCGCATGTGTGTGGATTACACAAATCTTAATAAGGCTTGTCCAGCAGATCCTTTTGCCCTCCCCCGTATTGATCAAATCATTGATGCTACGGCGGGTTGTGAGCGTTTAAGTTTTTTGGATGCATATTCTGGCTATAATCAGATCAAAATGGCAGTTAAGGACCAGGAGAAGACGGCATTCATAACTCCCTTTGGAGCCTTCTGCTATGTGTCTATGCCCTTTGGGCTCAAAAGTGCCCAGGCAACTTATCAACGGTGTGTACAAAATTGTCTTCACAAGCAGATTGGCCGAAATGTACATGCTTACATGGATGATATCGTGGTTAAGTCCAGGGAGAAGGAGACTCTGGTTGACGATTTGAAGGAAACCTTTGATAACCTAAGGACGTACAAGATGATGCTTAATCCGGACAAGTGTGTCTTTGGTGTACCGGCGGGCAAGTTATTGGGTTTTCTGGTGTCCAACAGGGGAATTGAGGCTAATCCAGAGAAAATCACAGCCATCACCTCCCTGGCTAAACCAAAGTGTATCAATGATGTTCAACGCCAGGCAGGCCGGATTGCCGCGTTAAGCCGGTTTATCAGCCGCCTTGGTGAGAAGGCAATCCCTTTGTATCAGATGTTGAAGAAGACGGATCAGTTCGTCTGGAGTTCTGCTACTGATGAAGCATTTGAGGACTTAAAGCGGCAATTGGCCAATCCGCCTGTGCTCGCCGCTCCCATTGACAAGGAGCCGTTACTGCTATATGTCGCTACTAATGCTCGTGCGGTCAGCGTGGCTATTGTGGTGGAGCGAAAGGAGGCAGGTAAGGAGCATCCAGTTCAACGTCCGGTCTATTATATCAGCGAGGTACTCATTGAGTCCAAGCAAAGGTATCCGCATTGGCAGAAGCTGGTGTACGGAGTTTTTATGGCAAGCCGGAAGCTTAAGCAATAATTTCAAGGGCACCCAATTACAGTGGTCAGTTCTGCTCCTTTGGGGGATATCATCCAGAACCGGGAAGCAACTGGCCGGATTGCCAAGTGGGCTATAGAGCTTGGGCCGCACGGATTGAAGTATGTGCCTCGGACAGCGGTGAAGTCTCAAGCACTGGTTGATTTCATCAATGATTGGACGGAAATGCAAGCACCTGAGGAAAATCCAGATCACACATATTGGACCATCCATTTTGAAGGATCCAGGCAATTGGAAGGCTCGGGGGATGGAGTCATATTAACTTCCCCACGAGGTGATAAGTTTTGTTACGTTCTCTGCTTAATGTTTACTTGTACTAACAATGCAGCTAAGTATGAAGCCTTGCTCCATGGTCTCCGGATGGCTAAGGAGATGAACCTAAGTCGAGTTAAGTGTTTCGGTGACTCGGACCTCATGGCTCAACAAGTGTCTGGCACTTGGGACTCCAAGGACCCACTCATGGCAGCATATCGTCGTGAGGTGGATATTGTTGCAGGTCATTTTAAAGGATATCAGGTGGACCACGTGGACCGACGGAAGAATGAAGCGGCGGACGCTTTAAGCCGGCTGGGCTCTCATCGCAAACCGGTCCCGCCCAATGTTTTTCTGGATGTGCTGCACAACCCATCGGTCAAGCTCCCTAGTGAAGCGGATTTGGCTATTCCTGATCCGGAGGCTCAATTAGTGGCAGCTCTTCATGTCATTCCGGATTGGACTCTTCCTTACCTGGCGTACATGAACCGGGGCGAGTTACCAGAGGATGAGATTCTGGCCCGACAGATAGTCCGGCGGTCCAAGTCCATGACTATTGTCAATGGCGAGTTGCATCATTGCAGTATATCAGGGGCGTTTCAACGTTGTGTGTCTCCTGAAGAAGGCTCTGAAATTTTGTGTGAGATCCACGAAGGAGATTGTGGTCACCACGCCGGTTCAAAATCTTTGGTAGCTAAAGCGTTTCGCCATGGCTTCTATTGGTTAACTGCTCATGCTGATGCGGAGGATCTGGTCAGACGATGTGACGGCTGCCAAAAGTTTTCAGGATGTGCTCATGTGCCGGCTCAAGAATTGAGAATGATTCCAATTACTTGGCCGTTTGCGACTTGGGGGCTGGATATGGTTGGGCCTTTCAAAAGGTCCAAAGATAAGAAGACCCACCTCCTAGTGGCGGTTGACAAGTTCACAAAGTGGGTGGAGGCAGAACCAGTTAGCAAGTGTGATGCGGCCACGGCGGTTCAGTTTATCAAAAAAGTGATTTTCCGGTTTGGCTTTCCACACAGTATCATCACAGATAATGGTACCAATTTGTCCAAGGGTGCCATGAAGGAGTTCTGTGAACGGGAGCACATCCGGCTTGACGTTTCATCAGTGGCACACCCACAGTCCAATGGTCAAGTAGAAAGGGCTAATCAAGAGATCTTGAGAGGCATCAAGCCCCGGCTCATGGTTCCTTTGTAGAGAACGTCGGGTTGTTGGCTAGAAGAATTGCCATCTGTGTTATGGAGCATCAATACCACACCCAACACATCAACAGGATATACACCGTTCTTCATGGTTTACGGAGCGGAGGCGGTTCTCCCGAGTGATATCCGTCATGATTCACCTCGTGTGACGGCTTATGTTGAAGCGGACAACGAGACAGCACGGCAAGATGCCTTGGACCGGTTGGATGAAGAGCGTGACATAGCAGCCGCCCGATCGGCGATTTACCAACAGTATCTTCATCGTTATCACAGTCGCCGAGTCAGAACCAGAACCTTTCAGGAAGGAGATTTGGTGCTTCGGCTCATCCAAGATCAGACTGATATGCATAAGCTGTCCCCACCTTGGGAGGGGCCTTTCGTGGTCAGCAAGAATCTGCACAACGGGTCATACTATCTGATCGATATTCGAGAGCATAAAGACTCACGTACATCAGAGGAGGAGACCAACAGGCCGTGGAACATAGCTCATCTTCGGCCTTACTATACCTGAGCCATTGGCTCTACTTATGTACATATTACAACGATGTATATATTATGATTAAATATAATAAACCGGAACCTCAGCTAAAGCGGGGTATCTGTTCTTTTACATCATGTGTGGTTACACGGAGTCGTTCTAAAGCGGCCTCTGGTTTACCCCTTGAGTTAGCTTTTCAAAAGCATCATGTTATATCACTTGGGGGCTTGGTCGTGTCTGAACCAATGCAATACCTCTTGATAGGCGAGAGCCACCAGATCACTTGGGGACTTGGTCACGTCTGAACCAGTCATGCCTCTTGATCGGCCTAAGGCCACAGAATCACTTGGGGGCTTGGTCGAACCCGAACCATTGCCATGCCACTTGATTGGCATAAATGCCACGGTTTCATTTGGGGACCTGGCTGACTTGAACCATAGCTACACCTATCGGGAGCTTGGTCGTGTTCGACCATGGTAACGCCATCTGATCAGCTCAAATAAGCCTCTTTTTGCAAACGTTTTTGTCATTGCCTTTGCTTTACACTTTTCTTTGAAAGATATTTCTTTCTTTTTATTATGTTTTTTAAACCGACAAAATTTTAAACCGGTTCACACTGTCTATTGACGGAACACGGTCCATTTTAATCCGGAGACTATTTGCTCGGTGTTTGTTAACATCCTCTTACGGAGTAATACGGTGTTTATTATAACCCGGCACGGTTTACATGGTAAACCGGCATCATATATATACAGGAGTTGCTATCTCCTCCAACAGTGTGGGTTTATAAAACTCCGCTTCAAGATTGGCCAAACCAACTTCACGCTCAACGATAGCAGGTATTATGTATCTCAAAAATTTGGTCATATACTTAAAAATTTCGGATGTTTTGATTTCATGTATGCAGACATCATATTCCGCCTGACGGTACAACCGCGGTGGCAATTTAAGATTTTTTATTGCAGAAAGTACTTTGGAAAATTCATCACCCAAAGGAAGAGCAAGTTGCAGTAATTATGCACGAAGGCATATCAAAGGTATCAGCTAGCCTATTACAGGGCAACACGGTGCCCACAATAAGATCATTGTCTTTCGCAAGGGAGAAGCAGTTTTAAACCGGCTTCCGGTTCAAGCTTGGTCACCAGCCTGGCCTGATGTTTGTGGATCATCCCGCACCGCTTCAGCTTCAGTTTCTCTACCCAGCGGCTGGAAATCAACAGTTGTCCAGTCGATTCCCATTAATGCTTGAAAGACAGCTTCATCATGGATCAGCAACGACGGGTCAATATCAGGAGCGTAAGTATGCTTACGGATTGGAGGGATAAGATTTTCTGCTTCATGAATTGGTGCAGCTATTCGCTTGTTTTGATTGTCATATTGGGCTTGATAATGAGACAAGTCTGCTTCTTCAGCCAATTGTCAAGCTAGCGGGCGCACCTCCCAGTTTATTGTTCGCAGATCCGCTTCACTAAACTCTGACCCGTCTTCTTTCAAGCTGGGATAGCCCTGAGCCGCTTCAATAGGGTCAAAATCCGGCACCCAAGCTTTTGCTCGGATTAAGGCATTGATCGCACCGGTTTGAGCAGCAGATTTCTTCAGCTCTTCAACCCGGGCAGGAAGCACCGACAGTTTCATCAGAGTGTCCTAAATCAAAGTGGGCGCCGGTTTGTTGTGGGATGCAGTACAGATGATTCGTTGTGCACCAGTGTACAGTTGTTCGATCAACGTGTAGGCGGCTTTCAGTTTCTTCCGCACATCTGACCCCAAGTGACCAATGCGTGTCCCTGAAATATCACCAAGGGTTAACAAACCGGTAGCTCTGTAAGACGGTAGAATCAATTCAGAAGTCAAATCGCCTTACCAAAGATAGCAGTGGTCATCGCATGCACGTGCCGCTTTATGCTGGTCAGTTCATCCGCCACCGGTTTTAGTGCAGCATCGGCATCTTCTGCTCGTTTGATTAAAGCGGATTTTTCAGTGGCCCAATCCGCCCGCTTCTTCTTGAAGCTCTCCTTAAGCTGTTCCATGGCGCTTAAAGCACTGGTTAATTCCTCTTTTGCTTTGGAGATTTCAGCTTGTTGGGATTTCAGATTTTCTTGGAGATCGGCGACTTGGCTTTCTTTCGTCTTCAGCTCAGCCTGCATGCAGACAGTTATATGATTCAGCAAAACGGTACAAGGATTGCAGTACCAACCACATAACAAGTTATGCACTTGGCACTTGGGGGCTAATGCATATTCGATCTTCATCTTTCAATTTGCTTACAAAGTCCCAAGATCAATACAAGTATTCAACTTGGCACTTGGGGGCTAATGGCTATTTGCTCGTATATATTCTGATGTGGCGATCTCAATTACTTAAAGTCCCGGTTTAACTACAATAAGTTGAACCAGCCCTTGGGGACTACATTAGCGAGTTTCAAAGCATTAAGATTTATATTAGTAAGTCCCGGTTTGAAAGAAGATTACAAACCAGCCCTCGGGGGCTAGGAGCATCAACAAGAATTGAAATATACAAGCAGGAAAGGGCATATGGAAGTTACCTCATATTTATCTTTCATCATGTTAACCAGACCGGCTTCATAGTCACGACTGGTATACAGCCGGTTCAGGTAGCCGAAATGGATATCTTGGGTGTTCAAAGCAGCGTAAGTCGCCAGATCAGCATTCCACTTGCCTTTGCCAAAGGCAGCAAATTCTTCCTTGGCAGTATGTTTGGACAAAGTGACAGGATTGCTTGGCTCTGTATGGCCAATGCCAGTAATGACAACCTCATCATCCTTGGCATCACCGGTTTGCACTGGGGCTGTTGGCTTGTCAGCAGGCTTTGTCGGACCGGTGGATTTCTCAATCCGGATGGAGCTTGTGGGCTGATTGACAGGACTTGAGGTATCAATAGGTCTCTCTTCAGCAATAAGATCGTCGTCTTGCTGTGGTGGATCATTGGGTATATCCTCAGGAATAGCCGCCTCAAGATCTGGTGTTTTGCCCGGTTCAAGGATGGCATCTTCTTCGGCCGCTTTGTCCAGGCGAGCCTTCTTCCTTGGCCTAGGCTTGGCCCTGAAAGGAATAACAAAATCAAATACAGCATATGTTCCAAGGTGATGTACTGCAAATATTATGATAAGTATAGCTTACCCAAGCACCGTTTTGAGCGGTGGCAGCTGAGTAGCCGATGACTCGCCAGAGGATGAGTGGGAAGTAACCTGGTAATTGGAGTCAGATGGATTAAGAGGTTGACGAAAGCAGCCTGCTTTAGGACAAGCACTGACAAGCAAATTAGAGACCTCTGAACGGCGTTTCCGAACCGGACTGTTCGGTAAACCGGCGGAGGTAACTACCTGGCCGCTGTGCCGGGTTGTGCGACGACCTTCGTGCTGTTGGGTCTTCATAAGAAATTTGGGATCCAAATAAGCAAGACGATGAGAAAATTTAACTTTCCGGTTTGCCTGACGGATTTTTAGTGAAGGCAAAGGTTTTGAATCAGAAGAGAGAATAATTACCTCTACAGCATCAGCATGGCTGGCTTCGGCATCATCCTGACAAATATCATCATCAATAAGACGCATGAAAAATAAGCCAAGTGAGTCAAGCCTTACCTCAAGGTCCGGATTATCCACATCATCATCAGGGGCCGGATTAGAGGATGCAGTGGTTCTTTTCCTATGGGCAGTCTTCTTCACAGCTTTAGTCTTTTGCCGGGTTGCTCTTTCCGGTTTGTCTGGTTTTTCTGGTTTCTCCTGCGGCTGTTTCTTGCTCCAAAACGGATCATTGCCCTAGTTACACAGACATTGATATTAAACAATGACCAGATATATCAATAACAGATTCAGCAAAAAGAAAAATCAAACTCTTATAGCTGGCGGTTTGTTGGTGGCACAGAAGGGAAGCAGGCCGGTTTTAGCACAGATGTGTTCCGGTTCATTCAGCATCTTATTCACAGCCTCTGTGATTTCTTCGTCGGTGAGCTGCATGTTGGCATGTCGCAGTGGGTCATCAACACTGCCAGTATACTCGCACATCAAACCGGAGCGCTGACTAAGGGGTAGTATGCTCCATGATATCCAACAGCGAGCGAGATCAACCCCTGTTAAACCGTTGGCCATAAAGTCTCTAAGCTTGGACAGTTGAGGAGCGTATTTGCTTCTCTCTTTGACAGTCAACCTTTGTGGAAAGGGGTGTGTATTGCTAAGCCGCTCCGGACGAAAGCCAGGCAAAGGATTTTCACCAGCAGGGGAGGTGTCTTTGCAATAGAACCATGTTTGATTCCACTCTTTGGGGTGGCTATGCAGTTTGGCATGAGGGTATGTGACCTCTTTCCTTTTCTGAATCGCCACACCGCCCAATTCCGTATTGGAACCATCAGAAAACTTAGTACGGCGGTTTAGATGGAAACAGTCTCTGAACAACTCCACTGTGGGCTCCTCTTGAAAGAACGCCTCACAGAGCACTTGGAAGTGACACATGTTGGTAACAGAGTTGGGACCAGTGTCTTGTGGGTGGAGTTGAAAATCGGCTAAAACGTCCCGGTAAAATTTAGAACCGGGCGGCTTAAAGCCCCAGGCTAAGTGATCTACGAAAATGACGACCTCTCCTTCTTGAGGTGTGGGAGGGCATTCTTTGCCAGGAGCCCTCCAATGGATGGTATCTTTGCTGCCTAAGGCGCCGATCAGGACTAAATCATCCAGTTGAGCCTCTGTGACGCGAGAAGGAACCCAGTTGCACTCATATACTTGCTTGGCCATGATGAAATCTACAAGGTAGATGATCCCGGTTTAAAAATGCATTGATTAATGTACATTGGTATGTGCAATGTTAAACCGGAGACAGATCTATCTAAACCGGAGTTTCATGAAGCAACAACATCTGGCGGTTCAACAAGGGGACTAATGGTATATACCGGTTTGGCAAAAAATTTCTACAAAGTTAAACCGCCTGGTCTAAACATTGAAGCAGATGAATAAGTTTACAGAAACAGATTTCACAAGACTTCTCTACAGCAATGGATCTGAAGCAAGTTCAGAAAAGAAGGAAAATATTCAAGGTTCAAAAAGAACAGTACTGAATCAATGGGCAGAGATACATATAGATCTATGGACTTGAGGCATGAAACTGAAGGTGGATGCTAAAACCTACCGCTACACAGAGCAAGGATTCACAGATGCATCTAGGAGCTATCGTATGAACACGAAACAGGCAATGAACACTAGAAGAACATGAAACCCTAGAGCAGATCTATGTTGAAAAGAACAGAAAACTTACTGGAGATGAGAAAGATGCGGAAGGTTGCTGCGGTGCTCTGGTGCGCCCAGGTTGATGCAGCGGCCAAGGTTGATGCAGAGGTTGACGGTGGCGGCGGAGCTCCGAAGCTGGGCGACGCGAGGAAGACGAAGCAGAAGGGCACGGTGGGGGAAAAGAAATGACCCTTCGGTCCTATTTATAAGGCAAGGGACAGGAGTCGGGCGCGAAAATCAAGGGACCGTGGGTCTGGAAATGAAGATGTCGCCTTAATTGTCGCAGACCTACTAAGGTCCTTTATAACAGGTGACGTCACGCCGGTTTACAACGACCAGAGAAGATGACGTCACGGCGGTTCAACAAACTACAAGAAGATATTGAAGATGAAGATTTTTGCCAAAGGATTGACATGAACATGTTAAAATCAATCTGGGGCCTAATGTTGGGGATATCACTACTGGGCGTAAACTGGCCTATCTGGGACGAGTTAACTTCGTCAGTAGTTAAGTATGTTAAAGTCCAAAAAGGCAGATGAAGGCTCAAGGCCCATAGCCGGTTCAAGGCCTGTAGCTGTAAACCGGCGTTAGTATTTAACTTGTATTGTAAGTTAGGAATAAGTAGAGACCAAACCGGACACATCTATGAGCCGGTATTGGGACTCTGTGAACCGACGGGCGTCACCCGTGTATATAAGGGGACGACCCGGCGGCGGTTCAAGGATAACAGACAACAACTCGAGACATAGGCGAAGCTTGTTTGCTCCCTGGTCATCGAAACCCCATCAATTCCATCACAACTAGACGTAGGCTTTTACCTTCAACGAAGGGGCCGAACTAGTATAAACTCTATTGCGTCCCTGTGTCCGCTTTAACCCCTTCAAGCTAACCCGTCGCGATGGCTCCATGACTAAGTCCTTTCTCTAGGACATCTGCCGTGACAAAACCACGACAGGGGGTGATTAGACTACTTGACCAAATAAAAATCTAGCCTTTTCCCAATTTTAGTTCTTGGCAGATTTTAGCTATCTTAGCACAAGTCAAGCAATCTCCACACAATTCAAGCAAGCATGCAAAAGAGTATATGAGCAGCGGAAAGTAAAGCATGCAACTTGCAAGAATGTAAAGGGAAGGGTTTGGAGGATTCAAACGCAATTGGAGACACGGATGTTTTTGTCGTGGTTCCGATAGGTGGTGCTATCGTACATCCACGTTGATGGAGACTTCAACCCACGGAGGGTAACGGTTGCGCGAGTCCACGGAGGGCTACACCCACGAAGAGTCCATGAAGAAGCAACCTTGTCTATTCCATCATGGTCGTCGCCCACGAAGGACTTGCCTCACTAGCGGTAGATCTTCACGAAGTAGGCGATCTCCTTGCCCTTACAAACTCCTTGGTTCAACTCCACAATCTTGTCGGAGGCTCCCAAGTGACACCTAGCCAATCTAGGAGACGCCACTCTCCAAGAAGTAACAAATGGTGTGTTGATGATGAACTCCTTGCTCTTGTGCTTCAAATGATAGTCTCCCCAACACTCAACTCTCTCTCACAGGATTTGAATTTGGTGGAAAGAAGATTTGAGTGGAAAGAAACTTGGGGAAGGCTAGAGATCAAGATTCATATGGTTGGAATGGAATATCTTGATCTCAACACAAGTGTAGGTGGTTCTCTCTCAGAAAATGTGTATGGGAAGTGTAGGTATGTTCTGATGGCTCTCTCAACGAATGAAGAGTGGGTGGAGGGGTATATATAGCCTCCACACAGAATCTAACCGTTACACAGAATTTGCCAAACTCGGTGGGACCGAATGGTTAAACTCGGTCGGACCGATTCAGCAAACCTAGTGACCGTTAGGATTTTCGGTGGGACTGAGATGCAACTCGGTAGGACCGATATGGTTAGGGTTAGGGCATAACGTAATCTCGGTGTGACCGATTACACAAACTCGGTGGGACCGATTTTGGTAATAAGCTAACCAGAGAGTTGGTCAGGTAAACTCGGTGGGACCGATTCGCTCATCTCGGTGAGACCGAAATGTTACAAAAGGGAAACAGAGAGTTTACATTGCAATCTCGGTGGGACCGATCGCTCATCTCGGTAAGACCGAAACGTTACAAAGGGAAACATAGACATTACAATCCCATCTCGGTGAGACCGAGATCCCTATCGGTGAGACCGATTTGCCTAGGGTTTGTGGCAGTGGCCATGACATTTGAAACTCGGTGGCGCCGGATAGAAAGAATCGGTGGGGCTGAGTTTGACTTTTGGTTTTGGTCATATGTGGATGTGAGAAGGTAGTTGAGGGTTTTGGAGCATATCACTAAGCACTTTGAGAAAGCAAGCCATTAAGCAACACCTCATCCCTCCTTGATAGTATTGGCTTTTCCTATAGACTCAATGTGATCTTGGATCACTAAAATATAAAATGTAGAGTCTTGAGCTTCAAGCTTGAGCCAAACTTTTTGTCCTTAGAATTTTGAGGGATCCACTTTCCTCATCCATGCCATTCATTGAGCTTTTCCTGAAATACTAATCTTGGAATAATGTTTAGCTCAATGAGCTATATGTTGTTAGGAATTACCAAAACCACCCAGGGATAGTTGCACTTTCAATCTCCCCCTTTTTGGTAATTGATGACAACATATAGATCAAAGCTTCGACAAATGATAATAAGAGTGAAAGATATTGTCGCTTTGAGAAGTATGTGAAAAGCAAGAGCTCCCCCTAAATTTGTGCATATCTTAAGATTTGCTTTGGACTGCAAATGCACAATGAGTTAGGATCATGGGTTACTCTTCCATGTCACATACATCTTGGTGGAGCGCTCAAAATGATAAGAATTAAATACATGCACTCATCACCAAGCAAAGTGAATGATCATATAAGGATAAGTAAGATAATACCATCTAACAAGCATAAGTGTAGCTTATGATCAACCACATGATCATCAATGTCTCACAGATAATAGCATAGTATCTCAAGCAATCAAAAGACAAACAAAGTTCAACCACCAAAGCAAGAGAGAATAAAAAGCAACGCTCTCTCTCGAAGCCTATGATCTATACATTTTTCTCCCCCTTTGGCAACAAGTTACCAAAAAGTTCATAGAAAACGCATAGCACTAAAACGTCTCTCAAGCTTGGTCTTCAGGTGGTGGTGTCCGGAGAACGCCAAGGACGAAGGCTTCAGTCGAAGTAGATGGAGCTGATGGAGTTGGTGCTGGAGCTGGTTGCGCTGGAGCTGTAGCTAGTGCAGATGAAGTGACTCTAGTGTCTAGAACAGGCACTGCAGCAGATCTCTGAGCTCGAGGCACTCTGGAAAATGCATCAGTGGTTGTCTTGCCCTTCCTCTCCTGCATGTCATCCTGTAGCTGCTCCACAACAGACTGAATCTCAGTTACTTTGACATCTAAATCATAGAATTTTTGTTCCATGATTCTTTCTAGGCTCTCCTGGTTTTGAGTTAGGGTGGCCAACCCCTTCTCAATCCTTAGAGATGGTGCTATCAAATAACCAACCTGGTCCTGCTTGCTTTTCAAAAAGTACTCAGATGCCTCCTCTTGAGTTGGCATCTTGGCAGCCTTCTCTTTCTTTGCTTTCTCCTTCTTCTCTTGAGCTTGTACTGATGATGGTTCATTCTCATTCATCACAACTTGATTGTCCTCAAAGTCAGGATAGATAGGCAAGTGTTCCTTATCCAACAGGTATGTGCCTGTGCCCATCTTTGAGTATATCAACTCCTGGATCTGTGGGGCATATCCACAACTTCATTTCTGGTCAGCTGCAGTCCTCTTGATAGTCTCAACTATAAGGCTCATGACCTTGAACTTATGTGGCACATCAAATATATGTAGCAAGTTAATTGCATGGCCTCTGATCATTCTGTGATCACCAGACTTGGGCAAGAGAGTGTGCCTAAGGATCCAATTGATTGTAGGCAGCCCTGACAGCAAGTGTTTTACTGACCCAAACTGGTGAGTCTCAAGATCATCTTCAGGAATATCCTTGTACATGTTTTCCATAGAGTTGTGATCCATCTTCTTCTTGGCATAGACATCCAAGTCATCTTCTTCTTCCTTAGGACCATTGATCAGATTTGCCCATTCTTCAATAGTTGAGTGGTACCTTGTACCTTCAGACATCCATACTATCCTGCCATCTGGATAGAAGTGTGTTGTGGAGTAGAATTGCATTATGAGCTCCTCATTCCACTTTGTGAGCTTCTGCCCAACAAAGTCTGCAACTCCACAAGCACTGAAGTTGTCAAACACACCAGGATAGTGTTCCTCATTTTCCTTGATATACTTCCAGTCGACCCACCTCATTTCACACACTATAGGCTTCTTGTCCAACAACACTGTCTCATAGAAGTCTTGCTGTTCCTTTATGTGGAACCTGTAATCAACAGCAGTTCTTCTTCTTGTAGCATATGGGTCTGTCTCTCTCCATTTCCTCAGTCCTGAGTCTCTCCTGATCTTCATGTTCTCATCCACAGGATGAGCATCATTGTGGTCTAGAATCTTGGCTTTGAGCTTCCTCGGGACTTGTCCTTCATCATCTTCATCAGCAGCAACTTCAGGCACTGGGGCCTTGTTCTTCTCAGCAGCTGGTATACTCCTGGTATTCCTCTTAGGTGCACTCTTGGGCTTGGAGGCTGCTTTGGGTGCTTCTTTGGGCTTTGATGAAGCAGCCCCTGTCCTGATAGCATCACCCATAAGCTTCTGGGCCTTAGGTGCTGGTGCAGCAACCTCTTCTTCCTCTTCCTCTTCAGAATCTCTCATGGTTGAGGATCTCCCAAGCACTCTAGCAGTGGTCTTTTTGATCCTCTCCTTCCTCTTCTTCCCTTCTGCAGCAGCCTCTTTGGGTTGAGATTCCAAAGATGCTTGAGAGGAGGCTCTGGCTTTAGACATTGGCTGTCTCCCTGCTGACCTCTTGGTCTTCAGACCTGGCTTGGTTGAAGCAGTTGTGCCATATTCCTTCTTAAGCACTTTCTTCTTTGATGTGGCATCATCCTCAGTGGCCACATAGTCTTCATCCTCAGACTCTGAAGTTTTCTTCTTCCTTGTTCTGGTGGCCGCTTTGGGCAAGTTGCTGGAGTGCTCCTGCTACCATCATGTGAACTGCTAGAGGGACTAGTGCCCTCACTCAGGTGAACCTGCTCCTCTGACCTGTTCTGGCTGTCACTCTGATCAGACATATTGCAAACACTGACAGCAGACCCTGTGAATAGATATAGATGAGATAGAGTGGATGAGCATCACAAAATGCAGAGGTTTTTGCAAAAGAATGAGTCAAAAACTTAGTTTTAGTTTTCCACAGAAAGCATTTCGGATCAACCGATTTGTAAACTCGATGATACCGAAGCAGCTGTTGGAACCTAAACTAGTGAACTCGGTCAGACCGAGTCACAGTTCGGTGGCACCGAGACTGCTAGGGTTTCACAAAGTCCTGAACTCGGTCACACCGATTTGCAATTCTCGGTCAGACTGAAAATTACATGTGCAATGGCCTGAGCCGAATCGGTGGTACCGAGTTCCACAACTCGGATGGTCCGAGATGGTTTCGGCGGAAACCTAACCCTAAATTTTCAATTCAACTCTAATCTACGGAGTGTTTTGACTGGATAGAAGTGTTTCAATCGTGGTAAGAATCATAATGAACACAATGTGCTAGGAATCGGACGGGGATAGCACTGTGATCGAGTCCATACCCTAGTTCGGTGATGAACTCTCTACAGCAGCAACGGCGGGGAAGAATTCCATTGACGGTGGCAGAGACCAGCGGCAGGAGGTAGCTGGCGACGAGGAGGACGATCCGGAGACCCAGGAGGCAGAGCGAGCTATGCGCGGGCGAAGGGGTTTCAGAGAAATTTCCAAAATTTTGCCCGTGAGTATATATAGCCCGACCCTGTCAGTGTGACCGAGTGGAACAACTCGGTGGCACCGAGATGCATAACTGTTGACAGGTATAGCAACTCGGTGTGACTGAAAAGTTCAAATCGGTTGCATCGAGATTGAAAACCTAGATCGACTTAGTGATCTCGGTATGACCGAAATGGAGGAATCGGTCAGACCTAAACTCACAAATAAGTTTTGGAAGTTTAAGTCTGAAGAATCGGGGACTCCAAGTGCTCCTCACATAGAGTGGTTCGAATCTGACTTGATCAAATTTTGTGATGTAGCATGAATAGAGTTTGAGACGAGAAAAGCATGGATAGCTAGAGAGGGTTCTTAGGCATTCTTGTCCATCCAGTTGGCAAAAGAAAAGAAAACCAATCAATCAAAACAACAAGTGGATGTCCTTGAATGAGTGAAATATGCAATCAACATGCTCACACAATAAAATGGCAATTGAAATATGTGGCAAAGCATGCACAACCAATTCTAGCAACTATCAAACAATTTGCGATGACTAGGTCATCTATATATGAGTATATTGACTTAGGAGTCAAATGAGAACATTTGATCATAGGTCATACTCATCGTTTAAGCACAAGTGGGGTTACCACTTTTACATAAAGCATTGTTGTGTTCACACCATTAGAGTTGCTTTAGCTCAATTCTTAGAGTAAAGCTCCCCCTAGATGTGAGATCCCCCCTAAGAGGGATGAACTAACCTTGGGTTTTGTCGATGATGACTTCATGTAGATGTTGAACATGTGGATGCTCAATGTTGATGTAGGTCATTTGGAGCTATCCATTGGAGTGAGTTGCACTTTCAATACCTACACGGGTTAGTCCCACAAGGAACAAACAAGGATATCCATAGACATAGAGTGATGCACACACAAGATGATGTCTATGAAAGCTTTTAGGTTACCTTGTCCCTTGTCTTACCAACAAGAGGGTTTGTGACTCCTTGAACTAGTGCAAGATGTGGAAGTTGATTGCACTTGTTCTTGCCAAGATGATAAGAGTGAAGTATGTTGGTGGAGTCACCCTCAATAACTCTCTAGTTCTTCTTCTTCGGGATCCACACCATCTTGATGGGAATCCTCTGTGTTGTAGTTGTACTTGATGAAGTGGAACTTGAAGTAGTCTTGGGAACCCACTTGACCAAGGCCTTAGGGGCTTCTTCAAATGCATCAATTTCCTCTTGAAGCTTGTCCTTGCCTTTTTGCTTGTGGTCTTGTGGTGGAAGATCATCTTGAGCTTGTGTCCCTTTGAGAGAAGTAGGATCATACTTCTCTTGTTGAGGAACAAACTTCGTCTTGGGGTATTGATCTTCTTCCCACTCAACTCCATTGGCATTGAACTTTTGTTCAAAACCAACACCTTGATTCTTCCGGTGCCTTCCTTGCTTGCGTACAATTTCCTCGAATTGCTTACTTCCGGCAAGGCTCTTGTAAACATCTTTCTCTATAATTCCCTTCAATAAGCTATTTTCTTGCTCAAGTGTAACTTGGCTAAGAGAATCATTAGTGGAATCAAGAGAACTACTAGAAGCAACAATATTGGATTTAGCATGATTATTGTTACTACTAGAGGAAGAATCTTTCTTGTTCTTGTTACTAGACTTGACTTGAGGCATGTAAGTGGATAAGAGTAAATGCTTGGCAATGTAAGAAGAACTTTTCTTACGAAGATCATCATTGATTGCTTTTAAGAACTCATGCTCTTGCTCAAGGTTGAGCTTTTCAAAGCGTAATTTCTCATGAGTCCTTAAAAGTTCTCGATGATCTCCTAAGATAGTTTCATGAGCTAACTTAAGAGTGTTTAGTTCTTTAGTTAGAGACTCAATCTTCTCCTTATCATTGTCATTAATTTTATCTTGATTAGCATGATTAATTGACCTTTCATCATAGTATTCATCACTAGAGTTGTCAACAAGTAAATCATCATCACCTAACAAGTCATCTTCATCACTATTGAAATCAACATACTCGGGGTGTGATACCTTTGGGCCTTTAGCCTTGAAGCATGTTCCAACTCCTTCATTTGGTGAGTCAAATATGTCATAGGAGTTGGTTGTCACAAGTGCTAGACTGGCAACACTTTCATCTTGAGTATATTCGGAGTCGGAGTGATAGCTTCTCTCGGAGTGGTTGTCGGAGTCGGAGCCGGATACCCATTCACCAACATGAGCTTGATGTCTTCATTTTGTGTAGCTCCTTGATGACGTGTCCTTTCTTTCCGAATCCTTGATTCTCCGTGAGGGTCTTCGTTCATAACGATCATCTCTACTCCTTCTTTCTCTAGATGGTGATTCTTCTCTTCTACTTCTTCTCTTGGGAGAATCTTCTCTTCTCTTGTAGGGGGGCGTACACTCATTGGAATAGTGTCCGGGCCTTCCACAATTGTAGCAATTTCGCTCTCGACTAGAAGATCTTTTGTCATTGTAGGACCTTGACTTGGAGCTTCTCTCTTTGCTTCTACTCTTGTAGAACTTGTTGAAGTTCTTCACCATTAAGCTCAATTCTTCATTGAAGGTTTGTTTCTCACTCGATGATGTGGGGGCATCACATGAGGCTTTGTAAGCACCACTTGATTTGTTGTGAAGTTCCTCTTTATCCTTGAGTGACATCTCATGAGCAACAATTCTTCCGATGACTTCCGTTGGCTTGAGATCTTTGTAATTGGGCATCATTTGGATCAATGTGCACACGGTATCATATTTTCCATACAAGGCTCTTAGGATCTTCTTGATGATGAATCTATCGGTCATCTCTTCACTCCCTAAGCCGGCAATCTCATTTGTGATAAGAGCAAGCCTAGAGTACATTTCAGCAACACCTTCACCATCCTTCATTTTGAACTTGTCAAGTTGACTTTGAAGCACATCCAATTTGGATTCCTTGACGGAGTCAGTACCTTCGTGCATATCAATCAAAGTATCCCAAATTTCCTTTGCATTCTCAAGACGGCTGATTTTGTTGAATTCTTCGGGGCACAATCCGTTGAAGAGGATATCACAAGCTTGAGCGTTGTATTGCAGCATTTTCAACTCTTCCGCGGTGGCTTCACGGTTCGGTTCTTTCCCGTCAAAGAATTCACCTTGCAAGCCAATACACACAATAGCCCAAACGGCGGGGTTATGTCCAAGAATATGCATTTTCATCTTATGCTTCCAACTAGCAAAATTAGTACCATCAAAGTAAGGACCTCTACGGTGATAATTTCCCTCACTAGACGCCATACTCTCCTAGGTTGTGAAACCAAGGCTATGACCGCCAAAAGCTATGGAAATCAAAGCAAATGGAGACCAGAGCTCTGATACCACTTGTAGGATCGAAAGTATGTCTAGAGGGGGTGATTAGACTACTTGACCAAATAAAAATCTAGCCTTTTCCCAATTTTAGTTCTTGGCAGATTTTAGCTATCTTAGCACAAGTCAAGCTATCTCCACACAATTCAAGCAAGCATGCAAAAGAGTATATGAGCAGCGGAAAGTAAAGCATGCAACTTGCAAGAATGTAAAGGGAAGGGTTTGGAGGATTCAAACGCAATTGGAGACATGGATGTTTTTGTCGTGGTTCCGGTAGGTGGTGCTATCGTACATCCACGTTGATGGAGACTTCAACCCACGGAGGGTAATGGTTGCGTGAGTCCACGGAGGGCTCCACCCATGAAGGGTCCACGAAGAAGCAACCTTGTCTATTCCATCACGGCCGTCGCCCACGAAGGACTTGCCTCACTAGCGGTAGATCTTCACGAAGTAGGCGATCTCCTTGCCCTTACAAACTCCTTGGTTCAACTCCACAATCTTGTCGGAGGCTCCCAAGTGACACCTAGCCAATCTAGGAGACACCACTCTCCAAGAAGTAACAAATGGTGTGTTGATGATGAACTCCTTGCTCTTGTGCTTCAAATGATAGTCTCCCCAACACTCAACTCTCTCTCATAGGATTTGGATTTGGTGGAAAGAAGATTAGAGTGGAAAGCAACTTGGGGAAGGCTAGAGGTCAAGATTCATATGGTTGGAATAGAATATCTTGATCTCAACACAAGTGTAGGTGGTTCTCTCTCAGAAAATGTGTATTGGAAGTGTAGGTATGTTCTGATGGCTCTCTCAACGAATGAAGAGTGGGTGGAGGGGTATATATAGCCTCCACACAGAATCTAACCGTTACACAGAATTTGCCAAACTCGGTGGGACCGAATGGTTAAACTCGGTCGGACCGATTCAGCAAACCTAGTGACCGTTAGGATTTTCGATGGGACTGAGATGCAACTCGGTAGGATCGATATGGTTAGGGTTAGGGCATAACGTAACCTCGGTGTGACCGATTACACAAACTCGGTGGGACCGATTTTGGTAATAAGCTAACCAGAGAGTTGGTCAGGTAAACTCGGTGGGACCAATTCGCTCATCTCGGTGAGACCGAAATGTTACAAAAGGGAAACAGAGAGTTTACATTGCAATCTCGGTGGGACCGATCGCTCATCTCGGTAAGACCGAAACGTTACAAAGGGAAACATAGACATTACAATCCCATCTTGGTGAGACCGAGATCCCTATCGGTGAGACCGATTTGCCTAGGGTTTGTGGCGGTGGCTATGACATTTGAAACTCGGTGGCGCCGGATAGAAAGAATCGGTGGGGCCGAGTTTGACTTTTGGTTTAGGTCATATGTGGATGTGGGAAGGTAGTTGAGGGTTTTGGAGCATATCACTAAGCACTTTGAGCAAGCAAGCCATTAAGCAACACCTCATCCCTCCTTGATAGTATTGGCTTTTCCTATAGACTCAATGTGATCTTGGATCACTAAAATATAAAATGTAGAGTCTTGAGCTTCAAGCTTGAGCCAAACTTTTTGTCCTTAGAATTTTGAGGGATCCACTTTCCTCATCCATGCCATGCCATTCATTGAGCTTTTCCTGAAATATTAATCTTGGAATAATGTTAGCTCAATGAGCTTTATGTTGTTAGGAATTACCAAAACCACCCAGGGATAGTTGCACTTTCAGGCATTCATTATGCAAAGCAAGCATGTGAAAGTAAATTACTTGTTACTTACCCGAGTATGGAGCTCTCCGGGAGCATCCACAGATTTGCCCCGCAGCGTGTCGGATGCCGCAAAGTACTACCAGGCCGAGGAGGGAAGCTCGACGGAGAAGTTGTTCTGGTCTCATTATACTGGGACCGAACACCCGATGCCTGTGAGCGACCAGCTGAAGCAACTGGTCGAGCTGCACAAGGCGGCCGAACAGGCCATGAGGGGCCTTATAGTCCGGATGTGGCCTGGCGACTTCCTTCCCAACAGCTACTTCGGCCTGGTGAGGCGGCTTGTGGATGCCTGCCCATGGCTGGAAGTCATAAAGCGGTCCATCTGCATCAAAGGTGCACGCCGGGCTTTTGCCCGTGCGAAGGTGTACTGGGCCAAGATGGACACCGAGAAGCTGGTGAAGGAGGGGCCGCCGCAGGGCAAGAAGCATCGCCACCCTGAAATGTATTATGAGGGTGTCATGAAGGGTGCCCGTCTTGTGGTGGACGAGTGTGCGAAGGATGTAATTTTTGAATGAACTTGCTCATGTGATCCTATATTATGAAAACTTGTTCATGGGCGCTATGCAATGCTTGTTTGAATTTAAAATATTACCTTCTGTGCGGCTGTTTATCAAATCTGAGAGATGGCCAGTCGTCGGCTTCTGCCCCCATGCCACGAGTGCTGGGGTGTTTGGGATAAACCTGAGCACTCTTTTTCCCATTGTTGGGTCCTTCGAGGGAGGTGCTCAGCACAACGAACAAGGCAATCGGACTATAATGCTTTATCACTCTCACTTAGCCATAGAAGTCTACAATTTTAAATTTTGGCGAAGCCCCTAGTATTCGGAAGGCCGAATTCGGGGCGCTATACACGCCTAAGCCGGACAAAGCTGACTCCTCGCCCTAAGCGGCATAAGTCTTTAGGGACTCGAGACCTCTCGAACAGCGACCAGCTCTTGCCTTATCATGACAGTCAGTTTTAGCTTTCTCTACTGAGGTGCTTGCCCAGATGAACCGGGGCAAAATCACAGTAGTTCTCCCAGTGCTACCTTAGCCGATATAGCGGAACATAAGGTACCAAAACATGGGAGTCGGGCAAACCCAACTATTGACCCAAGACATGATTTGGAGCTGATGCATATAGTGCTATAAGTTCGGGGTGCCGCACTGTCGAAAGTGTTCGGACTTCTCACGTCGTATTATGGGGTATGCTTAAGCCCCTGGCGTATTGGCCGTACCAGAGTGTACGGGTGCTGAATGTTATGAATGAACATATATATAAAAAAGAATAGAGAATGCGGTGATAGTCTAGTGCTATGCATTGTTTATTCAAAAAGGTGCGTCGAAGCAGAATGATACAAGTAGTGCGATAAGCAAAAAGTAGGACTATTTGACATGTCCCCTCCAAGGGCAAGCTGAGGAATGGTATTTAAAGCAGGCATTTCACTCGTTATCAGTGACCACCTGGGAGTTCCATGGTGCGATGTAGCTTTCTGCCTCCTTGGTTGTTGTATCGTGTGTCCGGCAATCGTACTGCCGGATGGGGTTTCTAGAGAGTAAAGTCCTGAAAGAGAGCAAAAATAACAAAGCGGGAAGCCCCTAGTGCAGTTGAGCCGCGTTTTGGGGCGTGCCGTAGTCGTGCCCCCCCCCCCACATATGCCCATGGTATTTTCAATGCGTAATTATATACGCGTGGCACGGATTTCACCGTTTGGCTGGGACTGGGGTGGGGGCCGCATTGCAATACGAGCTCGGAACGTGCTGGGCGGTCTTGTTGCTGATTACTCCGGGCGCGCTTGACTGTGTCCGGGTGTTTAATCACCAAACCTGAAGAGGCTGCTTTGTGCTTCTGCTGCGAGGGCCGCAGTGTGCTCCTCCGTCCGGAGAGAGCGCTCTGTGTTTCCATTGACTGTGATGACCCCCCAAGGTCCTGGCATCTTGAGCTTGAGGTATGCATAATGCGGTACCGCATTGAATCTCGCAAATGCGGTTCGCCCGAGCAGTGCATGATAGCCATTGTGGAACGGGACTAAATTGAAGATTAACTCCTCGCTTCGGAAGTTATCCAGGGATCCGAAGACCACTTCCAGTGTGACTGAGCCTGTGCAGTGGGCCTCTACACCTGGTATGACGCCTTTGAAGGTCGTTTTTGTGGGTTTGATCCTTGAGGGGTCTATACCCATTTTGCGCACTGTGTCCTGATAAAGCAGGTTCAGGCTGCTGCCGCCGTCCATAAGGACTCGAGTGAGGTGAAATCCGTCGATGATTGGGTCTAGGACCAGTGCGGCGAATCCGCCATGACGGATACAAGTGGGTGGTTCCTGCGATCGAAGGTGATCGGACAGGAGGACCATGGGTTGAACTTTGGGGCGACTGGCTCCAACGCATATACGTCCCTTAGCGCACGCTTCCGCTCCCTTTTGGGGATGTGGGTTGCGTACATCATGTTCACCGTCCGCACTTGTGGGGGGAACCTCTTCTGTCCTTCGGTGTTCGGCGGCCGGGGCTCCTCCTCGTCATCGCTATGTAACCCCTTATCTTTGTTTTCAGCATTTAACTTGCCGGCTTGCTTGAACACCCAACATTCCCTGTTGGTGTGGTTGGCTGGCTTGTCGGGGATGCAGTGTATTTGACACGAGCGATCGAGTATACGGTCCAAACTGGACGGGCCCGGAGTGCTTCTTTTGAATGGCTTTTTCCACTGACCGGGTTTAGAGCCTCTGAATCCGGCATTGACTACCGTATCCTCGGTATTGTCGATGTTGATGCGGCGCTTGTGTTTGTTGTGACGTGACCTGCCATTGCTATCCTTGGTATCCGAAGCACCATGGTTCTTTGATATGTTATTGCTTTGAGCCAGCCAGCTGTCCTCTCCCGCGCAAAAGCGGGTCATGAGTGTCGTGAGGGCTGCCATATATTTCGGCTTTTCCTGGCCAAGGTGCTGGGCGAGCCACTCATCGTGGATGTTGTGCTTAAAAGCTGCTAGGGCCTCTGCATCCGGATAGTCTACGATTTGATTTTTCTTTGTCAGGAACCATGTCCATAATTGCCTGGCCGATTCCTCTGGCTGCTGAATTATGTGGCTCAAGTCATCGGCATCTGGTGGTCGCACATAAGTGCTGTCGGTGTCAAAACCGGCGGATCTCGAGTAGGGGGTCCCGAACTGTGCGTCTAGGCCGGATGGTAATAGGAGACAGGGGACACAATGTTTTACCCAGGTTCAGGCCCTCTTGATGGAGGTAAAACCCTACATCGTGCTTGATTAATATTGATGATATGGGTAGTACAAGAGTAGATCTACCACGAGATCAGAGAGGCTAAAACCTAGAAGCTAGCCTATGGTATGATTGTATGTTGTCCTACGGACTAAAACCCTCCGGTTTATATAGAGACCGGAGAGGGTTAGGGTTACACAAGGTCGGTTACAAAGAAGGAGATATCCATATCCGTATTGCCTAGCTTGCCTTCCACGCCAAGTAGAGTCCTATTCGTACACGAGAAGAAGTCTTCAATCTTGTATCTTCATAGTCTAACATTCCGGCCAAAGGATATAGTCCGGCTGTCCGGA
Organism: Triticum urartu; assembly: GCF_056163025.1. Taxonomy (NCBI): domain Eukaryota; kingdom Viridiplantae; phylum Streptophyta; class Magnoliopsida; order Poales; family Poaceae; genus Triticum; species Triticum urartu. The sequence goes on from NC_141875.1 coordinate 84,994,542, forward strand.
GACCCCCTAATCCAGGACTCCCTCAAGTGCATTGGAAGTTGTCAAGGAATGCGGCTTCCAGATCTTCCCAACAGCCAATGGATTCTGCTGGCAGGCTGTTGAGCAAATGTCGAGCTGGTCCTTTGAGTTTGAGTGGGAGGTATTTGATGGCGTGTAGATCGTCACCGCGGGCCATGTGGATGTGCAGGAGGAAGTCCTCGATCCATACCGCAGGATCTGTTGTACCGTCGTATGATTCGATATTTACGGGTTTGAAACCCTCTGGGATTTGGTGATCCATTACTTCGTCTGTGAAGCATAGGGGGTGTGCGGCTCCTCTGTACTGGGCTATATCGTGACGCAGCTCAAATGAGTCTTGTCCGCTGTGTTCGGCCCGGCCGGATTTACTTTTACTTATCCGGCGTGACGGTTATCGTCTCGCATAGTGGCGCGCCCTCGTGATCTGTAGATCGATCTTGCGTGTTTTGCTTTGTCCTCCAATACGTCTCGCAGGTCTAGCGTGTTTCCCCGTGCCTTGACATTTTTATTTGAGTGGCGTCGGGGTGCGGGCTGAGCTTTTGGCTGAAATGCCTCTCTGTCGCGGCCACGAGGTGGCTGATCAGCCGCGTCATACACTGGAGATGTAGGATTTAATGCTTCCTCCTCCAGTCGGGGTAGCAACCTGCGCTTTGGGTAACTCTTGGAGGGGCGTTCGAGTTCATATTCCTTGGCCGCAAGGACTTCAGTCCATCTGTCAGCTAGCAAATCTTTATCAGCTCGAAGCTGTTGTTGCTTTTTCTTAAGGCTATTTGCCGTGGCTATAAGCCGGCGCTTGAAGCGCTCTTGCTCGACGGGATCCTCAGGCACGACAAAGTCATCGTCGTCGAGGCTTGCCTTGTCTTCGGAGGGAGGCATGTAATTATCATCCTCCGCCTCTCCATCTGCCGCTCTCTCGGGACGGCTGGCTTCTCCATCCTCCTGCTCTAAATCTTGCTGGAGGGGATTGTTGTCATCTTCGGCACTGTCCGGAGTGCTATTATCTCCTGTGCCGATATCACCGCTTTTGCCTTGGCGAGACTTGGAGCGGCGTCGCTGACGTCGGCGCTTGGGTTGCTTCTTGGAGGGGTCATCCTCCGTTGTCTCGTCGCCATTGCCTTCTTTGGGTGTGTCCACCATATATATATCATATGATGAGGTGGCTGTCCAGTGCCCTGTGGGCAGTGGTTCTTGTTCGTCTCCTGCATCGTCGTCCATACCGTCGATGTCTTCGGAGTCAAAGTCGAGCATGTCGGTCAAATTGTCGACAGTGGCTACTAAGTGGGTGGTGGGTGGGCGGAGAATTTCTTCATCATCCACATCCCAATCCTGCCGGACATAGTTCGGCCAGGACTCTCCTGACAAGGAGAGAGGCCTTAATGAGTTCAGTATGTCGCCGAAGGGCGAGTGCTGAAAGATATCTGCGGAGGTGAACTCCATGATCGGCGCCCAGTCGGATTCGATAGGCACGGGCGCAGGCGGTTCGGAGTCTCTGGCCGGGGAAGAATCCGGCAGTTTGGCGTCACGGCTCTCATGAAGGGTAAGGTTGATACTCGGCTCGATCGCCGCTGAGAATGCGGCCTCCGTGGTGGGGTCTATCCACCCGTCCATGGATGGCGCAATTGGATCCGAATTGAGGGTCGGAGCGGTTGCCGGTGCGGTCTCCTGAACACTGTCCGATGGTAGAGCTAAATCATGCTCATCGTGACCGTGCGGCGCACTCGGCGGGAGCTCGAATCCGTCAAAGATCAAGTCTCCGCGGATGTCGGCCGTGTAGTTTAAGCTTCCAAACCTGACCTGGTGGCCAGGGGCGTAACTCTCAATCTGCTCCAGATGGCCAAGCGAGTTGGCCCGCAGTGCGAAGCCGCCGAATAAGAAGATCTGTCCGGGGAGAAAAGTCTCACCCTGGACTGCATTGCTATCGATGATCGAAGGAGCCATCAAGCCTGACGATGACGATACAGAGGAACTCTCAATGAAAGCACCAATGTCGGTGTCAAAACCGGCGGATCTCGGGTAGGGGGTCCCGAACTGTGCGTCTAGGCGGATGGTAACAGGAGACGGGGGACACGATGTTTTTACCCAGGTTCGGGCCCTCTCGATGGAGGCAAAACCCTACTTCTGCTTGATTGATCTTGATGATATGAGTATTACAAGAGTTGATCTACCATGAGATCGAAGAGGCTAAACCCTAGAAGCTAGCCTATGGTATGATTGTTGTTGTTGGTCCTACGGACTAAACCCTCCGGTTTATATAGACACCGGAGGGGGCTAGGGTTACACAGAGTCAGTTACAAGGAAGGAGATCTACATATCCGTATTGCCAAGCTTGCCTTCCACGCCAAGGAGAGTCCCATTCGGACACGGGACGAAGTCTTCAATCTTGTATCTTCATAGTCCAACAGTCTGGCCAAAGGATATAATCCGGCTGTCTGGATTCCCCCTAATCCAGGACTCCCTTAGCGGCCAAGCTCTCCGCCATCTCCTAGGCCTTCTCAATATCGGTCTGCTTCATGATGAGCTCCACCTCGCGCTTGGCCCGCTCGCCCTGGGCGACCTTCATCTCCTCACAAGCTTGGCAGAACCAATTCTGCGTCTCGGCGACACGCACCTTGAGGTCCGCCTCCGCCTTGTCCACCGTTGCCGCCCTGGACTTGGCCTTGTCCACGCGGGTGTGGTGGAGCGCTTGGAGCTTCCGGAAGTTGGCACCCATGGCCTGGAGAAGTCGCTCCTCCTGAGAACCATCACCACCGGTGCTCGGCTCATCAACAACCTCGAGCCCGGCGGCGGCAAAGCACCTCTTCATCGAAAACCTCTCCCTCGATGGGCGCCCTGGAGCTCGACGACCCTGGGAGGTGGACGAAGAGATCGTCGCTCACCCTCAGGTACCTGTCGAAGCCAGAGGCAGTAGAGGAGGAAGGCTGGTCATCAGCCCTGACGGTGTCCTGGACTAGGGGGTACTCACCACGTCGTCTCCCGATCTGTTAGATTGGGCCGAGGACCCCCATGGCCGTATACTTATGGGCCAGTTCGGACAACTGCCGCATACATGGAAGATTCCACAAGACTTGGTGATCAAGACAAGGACTCCTCCCCACCGGCGTATTCGGCTAGGACTCTTGTTATCCTAGGCCTCTGGTGCATTATATAAACCGAGGCTAGGCTAGTCGATAGAGGATATACATAGAATCATACCATAGGCTAGCTTCTAGGGTTTAGCCTCTCCGATCTTGTGGTAGATCAACTCTTGTAATACTCATATCATCAAGAATAAATCAAGCAGGATGTAGGGTTTTACCTCCATCAAGAGGGCCCGAACCTGGTTAAAACATCGTGTTCCCTGCCTCCTATTACCATCCAGCCTAGACGCACAGTTTGGGACCCCCTACCCGAGATCCGCCGGTTTTAACACCGACATTGGTGCTTTCATTAAGAGTTCCGTTGTGTGATCGGCAAAAAGATTGATGGCTCGTCTGCGGATTTACTGTGACGTCGACATCTTCGTCACCGGCTCGACTGGTCACCTTGGCTCGACCAAGGACCGCACTCCATCTCCGATCGTCATTATTTGGATGGGGGCCTTCGTAAACATCAACTCTAATCTCTATCATGATCATAGAGGAGTCATCCATGGAGCTCGAGGGCTCAACGTCAACATTGCCCTCGGGCGGCCGTGCTGTTTTTATGGACAGCAAACTTGTATTCGCCGTCACCACCTCCTTGAGCATCGGTTTGACGATTGCTTCAGTGGAATAGTGCGGAATAATGTCTACAACAGCCATGCAAAATTTCGTTGACTTCCGATGGAGGAATCTCCGACAATCTACGATATACCGGAGCCCTGTCAAATCTGGACGGGAATCTGAACGAGTTTAGGGCGTGGTCTCCAGAGCCCAGCTCGGAGGTCCTTTGGAAGATCCAACCGTTCATCTACTGCGGAATTCCCATATCTACCACCCCTCCAAATTTCCGCTCGATCCGACGGTTCAAACTCTGAGAACCTTCCGATGGGTGGTCCAATTTTCGGATCCGTTTTCTGCGCGAATACGGATCCGACCCGAATTCATGTTTCTTTATGAACGTGATATTGGAAAACCTTTTTAGAGGAGGGTATTGTGTGTTGTTTTTAAACACGTGACCGTAAATTTTTATGCCTCCCTTGAGGTCATCTTCATCATCATGCTGGTGTCAAACCAGTATGGCAATATTGCTCCGAGGCTGCCGACCTGTGCTAGACACATTGTCACTTTGTTGAGCCGAGCTCAACTTCTTCGGATCATCATCTCGGCAAGCCGAACAAGAGTCCGGCATCATGAAGGATATATCATCACCAACATCGCCGCCCCACGGATCACACGGAGCGGGCATACCGGCATCGCCGCACGGTCACTTCATCAAGCCGGCATCGACCACGTCACGACCTGCATTGGCAAGGCCGCACTATTGCTTCTTCAAGCTGGTGTCCATCACGCCGACCTACTTCGACTTATCCGCTGACATCGAGGCTTCGACATCTCGGCTGCACCGGAGGCTTCGCCATCTCTTCATCAACCTACTCCGGAGACTTCGGCGTCACTAGCCGACCAGCTCCGTCACGTTAGCTGGACCGAGGGCTTTGCCTCGGTGAGCCAACCTTTGCCAGCATTGCCATACCGTCTCTTTATCGCCCATCAGGCAATGGGTGTGTGGATCGAGTCTCAATTTTCGGAATCACCTTTCTTCAGATTGCTACAACAAATAAACCTGGTGCTATTAATCCTAGTATTTTTTGCTTGTTTGGGTTCATTTTTCCCAAGGAATTATTACTCTGCTTTGTCCATCATATGTACACAGGTCTATCAAATGGTGGCCGCATTAACGAGGGTCGCATGGTGGTTCGGTCAGTCTCCGTACATAGTCCGGCGAATGCCGCATCCGGAACTCGGACCGACCTATGAATTCAGGCTTCGCCACGCCTTTACCGCATCACGCCAACACCCTGCATCGAAATTGATTTCGGCGTCAGGCCATATTTCTTTTATTACTCACTTTGCATAAATTATTTATTATGCAACGATTTTTTTAATTATTATTATTACTATTATCTCCGATTTGCACTATGTTTTGTGCACAGGAAAATGATCCGGGTTGGGCAGTATCGCCAACTCGGCATACTGACAAACCACGTCACCTCGGCTGGACGGGGGGCTTCGTCAACACTTCATTACCCCATGCTAGGGACTTCGGCATCACTCTACCGGCCTGCATTGACCGTGCTATGTCACCACTTCGGAGTGCCGAGCTCTTTGCTCCACTACCTTGGGACCGGCTTGGGGGATGGAACCTTGTCCCGCATCAAGCTCGGGTCGCGTCATCAATACTGAACACATTAACTAGCTAAGTTGCCTTCATGCTCAAAGTTTTAAATTTTTAACTTGGTGTTCGGTTCGACCAAGCATTATACTTTTTTGGAAAAAAGTTGCTTGTAAAAAATTTCCTTGTCCAAACTTTGTTTGTGACGCACAAATTCAAATACCCAGTTTATTTGGGGGCTTCCTTTATGAAGCTTTTTCTCTTGCATATGATTGTACTTGTACGGCTTCGTTCCTTGTTCGTGTATTACGCCACAATATGCACCATATTGACTTAAGCGATTTGCAAGCTGGGTTGCCTGGCTCCTGTGCTTACCCCTACGTTCCCGATTGTTCGGCTAGGGAGTAAAGGGAGCACCTCTGCGATTGTCACGACTGGGTCCTCCGAGCTTTGACCTCAGACTCGGTGAAGCCGAAAGCTAGCGCTCTTATTGTTTTCAATCATGGTCGGCACACAACAGAACTCATGAGTACAAAAAATCTATTGCACAAGTCTCATAGTAATAATGAGAACCGAAGAAAGGTATCGGTGGGGGTACTATTTTCTTCGAAGATGCTTCTTACACTTCGTCTGTAATATAGCATAAGTTCCCTGAGCGCGCTTTGTCTGTTAGAGCCTTATGGCCCGGTTGCCTGGTTATCGAAAACACTGTCGATATTCTCGACAGGTGGAGTACATAACACTTTTCGGTCCTTGACCGAAGAGGGAGAAGCCGACGGTCGGTTAAGACGCGTTTAAAGTTCGGGTGAACAAAGATATGATATTAGTACTTTGGTACATACAATCATTATACATAAAATTCTTTTACCCAAGTCACTTGGGGGCTCTTAAATTTATATGAGCCGTTTTATAATAAGTGTTCTTCTTCTAAGTCGTTGCAAAGTTTTTTTTTAATTATTATTTACCACTCCCTTTTTCGACACGAGTGTGTGGTCACTAGCCGGGGAGCCTAATTTCTCTCTCAAAGCTGCTAGAGTTTAGTTTGCTAAACTGGCCTAATGAGAAGTACTCCACCTTCGGGATAGGAGGTTGAAGCCGTAGGCTGACCCGCTTGAAGTCTTGAGATAGGATGTGTCATGTTAAAGCACGACAGAAGCACTTTTTTTTCTAAAGTCCAATTTTCAGATTGGCACCGAACACTTGATCTTGTTCGGACGTCAAGATTTTACTGGCGTTCTTTGGTTTTCCAAGCTTATGGCACTTTTAAACTATTTGTGTGTTTTCAGCACAAGTCTCACAGTGCAACGCCGGACACCTTTCGAGATTCGGCAAAAACATTCTCGAATATTGATATATATGCATCGGTTTCGAATTGTGTCTTCGGTCAATAGTTGGGTTACCCGGCTCCTGCACTTGCTTCCTACGTTCCGCTTTGTTCGGCTAGGCATGCAAAGGGAAAACCACTGCGATTGTGCTTCCAGCTCACATGGTTAAGCACCTCAGTGGAGAAAGCCAAAAACTGACTGTCATAATAAGCGTAAACTGGTCAGCGATCCGATGACTGTGTTAAATGACGGGCCATTCATAACAATGGTCGAAGTGTTTACGGCTTGACCCCGACTGTCGCCGAACACTACCAGGGGCTATTAACTGGCCAGCCAAACTAAATCCTCGATATTTTGCTCTTACATTAGAGCTGAGGTTTCATGATCATGCTTAGCATGACAACCCAAAGAAAGGAACCGATAGCTGGACTATTTTCTTTGGAAGACATTTCTTATGTTAAACAGTAATATAACATATCTCTCTGCGTACCTTTGTTTATAAAACCGCATGGCCAGATTGCCTTGTTTGTCTTGCCCTCATAAAGGCTTTATAAAGTAGGACAAACACTCCTCGGCTCCTGGCCGAGGAGGTGGAAGCCGATGGTCGGTCAACAAATTTTTGTACAATGCGGATCCGAGCATTAATGACGTAAAGTACTTGGATACATAGAGTCATTACACATAATTTGTGATTTTACTATGGATATCGATCCTTAATTCGGCCACCCGTGCCCGCATTAAGGCTCGGGGCTGCTGGGCTTCAGGCTTATTATTTACAAATATTAAAGGGGCACATTGATCCCCTGATCTGGTGTTGCCACCCGACCAGTGTCTCGGGGGCTACTGCATTGCCTGTTCAATGCAGAAAATTTTAAGTGCAATACAGTTTTCGACGAGATTTTGATCCTCAGGTTGGTCGGCCGCACCCAACCTGAGTCTCGAGGACTGAGCACGCCGCTTTTTGTGTCCTGAAGTATTCTGCCGAGCTAGGACTTGATCCTCAGGCCGATTTTACAAATCAACCTGAGTCTCAGCGGCTACTGGGATCAGCGGTCTTACGTCATCCTTCAGGTGCATCTCGGGTTTTAGACCGATACACACCTTGAGGGCTATTGGCTATATATCTCGGCAGAGAATAAATTGCACCAATCAAAAATATTGACAAAAAATTGGCCCACAGTCGGGGTGGTGCACCACCTCGGAAGCAGTCCGGCATAAAGTTCGGGTGCTAGTGGCTGGCTCCATAGAGGGCATTTCCAGCATTAAGCTCGGCTAAACTCCTTTAACTTTTTTTGAACCAAGGTGATATGACAGCTCGGATATAGTCCGGCGTTGGAGCCCGGATACAGTCCGGCGTTGGAGTTTGGACATAGTCCGGCGTTGGAGCTCGGATACATTCCGGCGTTGGAGCTCGGAAAGCGGTCCGGCGTTGGTGCTCGGCTGTAAAAGATACCTCGAATGCAGTCCGGCGTTGGAGCTCGGACACAAGAGGACGCTGCCGCCCGGGAACAACTTCAAACCTGAGGTGTGGCATAAAAATAACAAGGCATTGATAAAGGCCGAAGACTTAAAGGGCTCCTCTTACCCGACGTGTGATATCTTCAGATTTAGCTCGGCAATCCTCAAGATAGAAGATGGGAAGATTTGTTGAACCAGTTTTCAAGACCGAAGATCGAAGACAAAGAACAGTTCGGAAGAATCGAGGAGCGTCCCCAACTTGAAGACCGGTTCAGGGGGCTACTGACGGTGTCCTAGACTAGGGGGTACTCACCACATCGTCTCCCGATCTATTAGATTGGGCCGAGGACCCCCATGGCCGTATACTCATGGGCCAGTTCGGACAACTGCCGCATACATGGAAGATTCCACAAGACTTGGTGATCAAGACAAGGACTCCTCCCCACCGGCGTATTCAGCTAGGACTCTTGTTATCCTAGGCCTCTGGTGCATTATATAAACCGAGGTCAGGCTAGTCGATAGAGGATATACATACAATCATACCATAGGCTAGCTTCTAGGGTTTAGCCTCTCCGATCTCGTGGTAGATCAACTCTTGTAATACTCATATCATCAAGAATAAATCAAGCAGGACGTAGGGTTTTACCTCCATCAAGGGGGCCCGAACCTGGGTAAAACATCGTGTTCCCTGCCTCCTATTACCATCCGGCCTAGAGGCACAGTTCGGGACCCCCTACCCGAGATCCGCCGGTTTTGACACCGACAAGCCCCCTCCTCCTCGGCAACGGGCTCGCCGGCCTCCCCGGCAGGTCCCTTACCGGCCTCCTCGGTAGTAGCCTTGCCGGGCTCCCTGGCAGGCCCCTTGGTGGCGTCCTCGGCAGCACCCTTGGCGGCCTCTTCAGCGGCGGTCTTCTCGGCCTCTGCCGCGGCGTTCTTGGCGACATCCTTGATAACGGTGTCCAGGTCCTCCCGGTCCGCCGGGAGAGGATCTGGGTATCGGAAGGGGGTGAAGCTAAGACCAGGATTCAAGAAGAACATAATAGAAGGGATGGAAGGCAAGTGGCTTACCCATGCCGACCTGGGAAGCAGAGGCTCCCTCTCCGCCAGCATCAGGCACCGAGGTGCGGCCGCCGGTGCCCAAGCATGCCTCCTCCTCCTCCGTGTGCATGGGCTCGGAGCTTGGCGCCCTTGCCGGGGACGCCCCTCGGGGCGGCATGGTTGACGGAGGCGGCGTGTTGGGGGTAGCCCTCAGGGGCTCCTCCTGCTGCTGTCCTCCCCCTACGATCGCGGCAAGATCAGTGCCAAGGATCATGCCCTTGGTACACGGCGACGGGATGTGAGTGGCAAACTTCCGACGGGGGCTGCTGTCCGGACTACTCGCCACCACCAGTGGCACCTTAGAGGTGCCCGCCGGGGGCTGGCCGCCCGCCGAAGACCTGGCCCTCTTCACCCTCTGGGCCAGTGTCTCCATATCCCTGCCAATACGAAAACAAGTCAAGATGAGAAGTACGAAGAGTGGAGTTGAAGATGACGAAAGGAAATGACGCTTACTCATCCTCCTCCTCCTCCTCTTCTGCTGCCTTCCTCTTCCTCCTCAGGCTGAGAGACTCGAGGTCAAAGAAGACCTCCGTGTCGTCGTCTGCGGGAGGAGGGGAAACAGGCGGAGGAGGGGAAGCAGGCGGAGTTGGGGGACGCTTGGACGAAGAAGAAGCAGATGCTTTCTTCTTCGCCACCGCGGCCTTCACCAACTTATTCGCCGCCGTGGCCCTTGCTAGGCGCGTGGATGTCTCCTGGGTTTGCCGGGGTGGCATGACCCTGCCGGGCTAGACCGGCTCGCCGGAGGTGGCCCGTCGCAGGACTCGCCTTTTCCCCGCGGCTGGGGGCTCGACCGTGATACGTCTCCAACGTATCTAAAATTTTTGATTGTTCCATGCTATTATATTATCAACCTTAGATGTTTTATATGCTATTTTATATGATTTTTTTACTAACCTATTAACCTAGAGCCCAGTGCCAGTTTCTGTTTTTTCGTTGTTTTTGAGTATCACAGAAAAGGAAAACCAAACGGAGTCCAATTGACCTGAAACTTCACGGAGATCATTTCTGGACTAGAAAAAGCCCACGGAGTACTGGAGCTGGGCCAGAAGAGTCCTGAGGCCACCACGAGGATGGCGGGCGCGCCCCTACCTCGTGGGCCCCTCGTGGCTTCCCTGATTGACTTCTTTCGCCTATATATGTCCATATACCCTAGAAGCATCAGAGGGCACAATAGATCGAGAGTTCCACCGCCAGAAGCCTCCGTAGCCACCGAAAACCAATCTAGACCCGTTTCGGCACCCTACCAGAGGGGGGAATCCCTCTCCGGTGGCCATCTTCATCATCTCGGTGCTTTCCATGACGAGGAGGGAGTAGTTCTCCCTCGGGGCTGAGGGTATGTACCAGTAGCTATGTGTTTGATATCTCTCTCTCTCTCTCGTGTTCTTGAGTCGGCACGATCTTGATGTATCGCGAGCTTTGCTATTATATTTGGATCTTATGATGTTTCTCCCCCTCTACTCACTTGTGATGAATTGAGTTTTCCCTTTGAAGTTATCTTATCAGATTAATTCTTTAAGGGTTTGAGAACACTTGATGTATGTCTCGCATGTGCTTATCTATGGTGACAATGGGATATCACGTGATCCACTTGATGTATGTTTTGGTGATCAACTTGCGAGTTCCGTGAACTTATGCATAGGGGTTGGCACACATTTTCATCTTGACTCTCCGGTAGAAACTTTGGGGCACTCTTTGAAGTTCTTTGTGTTGGTTGAATAGATGAATCTGAGATTGTGTGATGCATATCGTATAATCATACCCACGGATACTTGAGGTGACATTGCAGTATCTAGGTGACATTATGGTTTTGGTTTATTTGTGTCTTAAGGTGTTATTCTAGTACGAACTCTATGATAGATTGAACGGAAAGAATAGCTTCGTGTTATTTTACTACGGACTCTTGCATAGATCGATCAGAAATGATAACTTTGAGGTGGTTTCGTACCCTACCATAATCTCTTCGTTTGTTCTCCACTATTAGTGACTTTGGAGTGACTCTTTGTTGCATGTTGAGGGATAGTTCTATGATCCAATTATGTTATTATTGTTGAGGGAACTTGCACTAGTGAAAGTATGAACCCTAGGCCGTGGTTCAACACATTGCAATACCGTTTGTGCTCACTTTTATCATTATTACCTTGCTGTTTTTATATTTTCAGATTACAAAAACCATTATCTACTATCCATATTGCACTTGTATCACCATCTCTTCGCCGAACTAGTGCACCTATGCAATTTACCATTGTATTGGGTGTGTTGGGGACACAAGAGACTCTTTGTTATTTGGTTGCAGGGTTGCTTGAGAGAGAACATCTTCATCCTACGCCTCCCACGGATTGATAAACCTTAGGTCATCCACTTGAGGTAAATTTGCTACTGTCCTACAAGCCTCTGCACTTGGAGGCCCAACAACGTCTACAAGAAGAAGGTTGTGTAGTAGACATCAAGCTCTTTTCAGGCGCCGTTGCCGGGGAGGTTAGCGCTTGAACGTATATCTTTAGATCTTACAATCGAATCTTTTTGTTTCTTGTTTTAGCACTAGTTTAGTTTATAAAAAGAAAACTACAAAAAATGGAATTGAGTTTGCCTCACACGATTCATCTTTTTAATATCTTTCGTGAGAATGATGGGAAGGAAAATTGTGCTCAAGTGCTAGAAGAAGAAGTCTATAAAATGTTTGGCACTAAATCTTTGAATGATGAGCATGATTGCGATGTTATTAGTATGAACTCTTTGAATATACATAGTACTAATGATGATTGCACTAGTCATGATGAAAATATCTCTTATAAGCATGTCGATTTTTGTGGAGTGCATAGAGTTTGCAATTACATACCAAACAGGGAAGATAGATTTTGCAAGAGTCATAAGTATTTGGAAACTAAATGGTTGCACGAAAGGCTAGATGTTTGTGCTGAAAATTTAAACTTTCTTGGTCCTACTTGTGAACTTTGCAATGAACGTGATCATATCAGTACCCAATGCAAATTGTTTCATGATCATATTGTGTCCAAAAATTGTGATGACTTGATTTCCCTTTCACATCATAATGAACTTAGTTTGCTCTTGGGTTATGAAGAAATGAAACGTATATCTAAGGTTATTCTATAATTTGCACTTCATAGAGTTCTTAATTTTGATCTAGAGGAAATTCATATGTATTGTGCGGTAAATTGCATTGAAAATCCTTATATTGCCAATTACATAAAGAAAAGAAAACAAATAGAGGATGAGAGAGTACTAATGAAAGGGAAGAGACTTCCCAATATCCTCCTATTATTTCTTATGATGAATCGGGTAACGAGGAGGAGCCTCCTATTCAACCAATCTCGTTAATAATGAGCTCCGAAAACAAGATTAAACCCACACATGATGTGAATATGAAAAAGAAAAGATGGAGAAGCAAAGGTAGAAAGGTATCTCTCCCAAATTATGTTGCTCCTATTACTCATTGTGATGATGATAATTGCTATACTATTGGTGCCATCCATACTATTAATGATGAGAGTGATTATGCTTATGATATGAAAAGGCCCAAGCTTGGGTATGCTATGTTTGATGAGAATGACATGTTTGAGAATATATTTGCTGCAATTAATGTTTGCCCCAAGCTTTGGGATGCTATATTTAATGAAGATGATATTTTTAGTCTCCCAAGTTTTGATATGCAAATTTATAATGATGATAGCATGCCTCCTAGTTATGATGATTATATTAATGAAAGTGGGTTTGGAAGAGTATCAACTTTAGGAAGTAATGATCCCACTATTTTGGATGATGTTGAATATTATTATGATAATTATGAAAGTGGATTTGGAGAGGTCATGACTTTATTTAGTAATGATTCCACTATCTTGGAAGAGGTTTCAATTGATTATGATGAGAACAAAGTTGCTACTTATGATGATTATTGTGATGATACTTATGCTATAAAAAGTAGAGATGATTATATTTATAAAAATTGTCATGATTATGATTACCCTTTTTCTGAACATTACTCCTTTAATGTGGAAACAATTTATAGTATTCGGGTCTCTTATGATACTCCCACTATTCCGATTGAGAAGAATTTTGCTTATGTAGAGAGTAGTAAATTTTCTATGCTTGTAGATCATGAAAAGAATGCTTTAGGTGCTGGTTATATTGTTGAATTCATTCATGGTGCTACTTAAAATTATTATGAGGGAGGAATATATGCTTGTAGGAATTGCAATAATATCAAGTTTCCTCTCTATGTGCTTAAAGTCTTGAAGTTATGCTTGTTTTACCTTCCTATGCAAGTTGATTCTTGTTCCCACAAGTTGTTTGCTCACAAAATCCCTATGCATAGGAAGTGGGTTAGACTTAAATATGCTAGTCATATTCTTCATGATGCTCTCTTTATGTTTCAATTCTTATCTTTTATGTGAGCATCATTGAAATCATCATGCCTAGCTAGGGGCGTTAAACGATAGCGCTTGTTGGGAGGCAACCCAACTTTATTTTAGCTCCTTGCTTTTTGTTCTTGTTTAGTAATAAATTAATCATCTATCCTCTGTTATGATTGTGTTTTTTATGTTTTAATTAGTGTTTGTGCCAAGTAAAGCCTTTAGGATCTTCTTGGGTGATTGTTATTTGATCTTGCTGTAAAAAACAGAAAGTATGCGCTCACGAGAATAATTTTCGTTTTTTACCAGAGAGCGATAGAATTCCAATTCCACTTGCAGTATATTACTAAACAAATTTCCTAGGACTTCCTAATTTCTCGGGATTTTTGGAGTTACAGAAGTATTCGAAACCTACAGATTACTACAGACTGTTCTGTTTTTGATAGATTCTGTTTTCATTGTGTTGTTTGCTTATTTTGATGAATCTATGAGTAGTATCGGAGGGTATGAACCATAGTGAAGTTGGAACACAGTAGTTATTACACCAATATGAATAAAGAATGATTTCATTACAGTACCTAAGTGGTGATTTATTTTCTTATACTAATGGAGCTTACGAGTTTTCTGTTAAGTTCTGTGTTGTGAAGTTTTCAAGTTTTGGGTAAAGATTCGATGGACTATGGAATAAGGAGTGGCAAGAGCCTAAGCTTGGGGATTCCCAAGGAACCCCAAGGTAATATTCGAGGACAACCAGGAGCCTAAGCTTGGGGATGCCCCGAAAGGCATCCTCTCTTTCGTCTTCGTTCATCGGTAACTTTACTTGGAGCTATATTTTTATTCACCACATGATATGTGTTTTGCTTGGAGCGTCATTTTATTTTCTTTTGTTTTTATTGATGTTTGAATAAAATACCAAGATATGAAATTCTTAAATGTTAGAGAGTCTTCATATAGTTAATTATTTGACTACGCATTGATCTTCACTTATATCTCTCAGAGTAGTTTGTTGTTGCTCTAGTGCTTCACTTACATCTTTTTAGAGCACAGTGGTGGTTTTATTTTATAGAAATAGATGAACTCTCATGCGTCACTTATATTATTTTAGAGTCTATAAACAGCATGGTAGTTTTCTTTGGTTATGAATTTAGTCCTAATATGATAGGCATCCAAGAGGGATATAATAAAAACTTTCATATAAAGTGCATTGAATACTATGGGAAGTTTGATACTTGATAATTGTTTTGAGATATGGAGATGGTGATGGTGATATTAGAGTCATGCTAGTTTAGTAGTTGTGAATTTGAGAAATACCTGTGTTGAAGTTTGTGATTCCCGTAGCATGCACGTATGGTGAACTGTTATGTGATGAAGGCGGAGTATGATTTATTTATTGAGTGTCTTCCTTATGAGTGGCGGTCGGGGACGAGCAATGGTCTTTTCCTACCAATATATCCCCCTAGGAGCATGCGCATAATACTTCGTTTCGATAACTAATAGATTTTTGCAATAAGTATGTGAGTTCTTTAATTATGACTAATGTTGAGTCCATGGATTATACGCACTCTCACCCTTCCATCATTGCTAGCCTCTCTAGTATCGCGCAACTTTCGCCGGTACCATAAACCCACCATATACCTTCCTCAAAACAGCCACCATACCTACCTATTATGGCATTTTCATAGCCATTCCGAGATATATTGCCATGCAACTTTCCACCGTTCCGTTATTATGACACGCTTCATCATTGTCATATTGCTTGCATGATCATGTAGTTGATATTGTATTTGTGGCAAAGCCACCGTTCATAATTCTTTCATACATGTCACTAATGGGTCATTGCACATCCCGGTACACCGCCGGAGGCATTCATATAGATTCATATCTTATTCTAAGTATCGAGTTGTAATTCTTGAGTTGTAAGTAAATAAAAGTGTGATGATCATCATTATTAGAGCATTGTCCCAAGTGAGGAAAGGATGATGGAGACTATGATTCCCCCACAAGTCGAGATGAGACTCCAGACGAAAAAAAGAGAAAGGCCATAAAAAAAGAGAAGGCCCAAAAAATGAGAGAAAAAGAGAGAAGGGGCAATTCTACTATCCTTTTTTCACACTTGTGCTTCAAAGTAGCACCATGATCTTCATGATAGAGAGTCTCCTATGATATCACTTTCTTATACTAGTGGGAATCTTTCATTATAGAACTTGGATTGTATATTCCAATGATGGGCTTCCTCAAAATGCCCTAGGTCTTCGTGAGCAAGCGAGTTGGATACACACCCACTAGTTTCTTTTGTTGAGCTTTCCTACACTTATAGCTCTAGTGCATCCGTTGCATGGCAATCCCTACTCACTCTCATTGATATCTATTGATGGGCATCTCCATAGCCCGTTGATACGCCTAGTTGATGTGAGACTATCTTCTCCTTTTTGTCTTCTCCACAACCACCATTCTATTCCACCTATAGTGCTATGTCCATGGCTCACGCTCATGTATTGCATGAAGATTGAAAAGTTTGAGAACATCAAAAGTATGAAACAATTGCTTGGTTTGTCATCGGGGTTGTGCATGATTTAAATTTTTTGTGTGGTGAAGATGCAGCATAGCCAGACTATATGATTTTGTAGGGATAGCTTTCTTTGGCCATGCTATTTTGAGAAGACATGATTGCTTAGTTAGTACGCTTGAAGTATTATTGTTTATATGTCAATATTAAAATTTTGTCTTGAATCTTATGGATCTGAATATTCTTGCCACAATAAAGAGAATTACACGGATAAATATGTTAGGTAGCATTCCACATAAAAAATTCTGTTTTTATCATTTACCTACTCGAGGACGAGCGGGAATTAAGCTTGGGGATGCTTGATACGTCTCCAATGTATCTATAATTTTTTATTGTTCCATGCTATTATATTATCAACCTGGGATGTTTTATATGCATTTATATGCTATTTTATATGATTTTTGGGACTAATCTATTAACCTAGAGCCCAGTGCCAGTTTCTGTTTTTTTTTTGTTTTTTAGTATCGCAGAAAAGGAAAACCAAACGGAGTCCAATTGACCTGAAACTTCATGGAGATCATTTTTGGACCAGAAGAAGCCCACAGAGTACCGGAGCTGGGCCAGAAGAGTCCCGAGGCCACCACGAGGGTGGGGGCGCGCCCTACCCCCCTGGGCACGCCCCCCTACCTCATGGGCCCCTCGTGGCTTCCCTGGCCGACTTCTTTCGCTTATATATGTCCATATACCCTAGAAGCATCAGAGGGCACAATAGATCGGGAGTTCCGCCGCCAGAAGCCTCCGTAGCCACCAAAAACCAACCTAGACTCGTTCTGGCACCCTGCCGGAGGGGGGAATCCCTCTCCGGTGGCCATCTTCATCATCCCGGTGCTCTCCATGATGAGGAGGGAGTAGTTCTCCCTCAGGGCTGAGGGTATGTACCAGTAGCTATGTGTTTGATCTCTCTCTCTCTCTCGTGTTCTTGAGTCGGCACGATCTTGATGTATCACGAGCTTTGCTATTATATTTGGATCTTATGATGTTTCTCCTCCTCTAGTCTCTTGTGATGAATTGAGTTTTCCCTTTGAAGTTATCTTATCGGATTAAGTCTTTATGGATTTGAGAACACTTGATGTATGTCTTGCATGTGCTTATCTGTGGTGACAATGGGATATCACGTGATCCACTTGATGTATGTTTTGGTGATCAACTTGCGAGTTCCGTGAACTTATGCATAGGGGTTGGCACACGTTTTTGTCTTGACTCTCCGGTAGAAATTTTGGGGCACTCTTTGAAGTTCTTTGTGTTGGTTGAATAGATGAATCTGAGATTGTGTGATGCATATCATATAATCATACCCACGGATACTTGAGGTGACATTGGAGTATCTAGGTGACATTTGGGTTTTGGTTGATTTGTGTCTTAAGGTGTTATTCTAGTACAAACTCTATGATAGATTGAACGGAAAGAATAGCTTCGTGTTATTTTACTATGGACTCTTGAATAGATCGATCAGAAAGGATAACTTTGAGGTGGTTTCGTACCCTACCATAATCTCTTCGTTTGTTCTCCGCTATTAGTGACTTTGGAGTGACTCTTTGTTGCATGTTGAGGGACAGTTATATGATCCAATTATGTTATTATTGTTGAGGGAACTTGCACTAGTGAAAGTATGAACCCTAGGCATTGTTTCAACACATTGCAGTACCGTTTGTGCTCACTTTTATCATTAGTTACCTTGCTGTTTTTATATTTTCAGATTACAAAAACCATTATCTACTATCCATATTGCACTTGTATCACCATCTCTTCACCGAACTAGTGCACCTATACAATTTACCATTGTATTGGGTGTGTTGGGGACACAAGAGACTCTTTGTTATTTGGTTGCAGGGTTGCTTGAGAGAGACCGTCTTCATCCTACGCCTCTCATGGAATGATAAACCTTAGGTCATTCACTTGAGGGAAATTTGCTACTGTCCTACAAACCTCTGCACTTGGAGACCCAACAACGTCTACAAGAAGAAGGTTGTGTAGTAGACATCAAGCTCTTTTCTGGCGCCTTTGCCGGGGAGGTTAGCGCTTGAAGGTATATCTTTAGTCTTGCAATCGAATCTTTTTGTTTCTTGTTTTAGCACTAGTTTAGTTTATAAAAGAAAACTACAAAAAATGGAATTGAGTCTGCCTCACACGCTTCATCTTTTTAATATCTTTCGTGAGAATGATGGAAAGGAAAATTGTGCTCAAGTGCTAAAAGAAGAAGTCTATAAAATGTTTGGCACTAAATCTTTGAATGATGAGCATGATTGCAATGTTATTAGTATGAACTCTTTGAATATCCATAGTACCAATGGTGATTGCACTAGCCATGATGAAATATCTCTTATAAGCATGTCGATTTTTGTGGAGTGCATAGAGTTTGCAATTACATACCAAACAGGGAAGTTAGATTTTGCAAGAGGCATAAGTATTTGGAAACTAAATGATTGCAAGAAAGGCTAGATGTTTGTGCTGAAAATTTAAACTTTCTTGGCCCTACTTGTGAACTTTGCAATGAACGTGATCATTTCAGTACCCAATGCTAATTGTTTCATGATCATATCGTGTCCAAAAATTGTGATGACTTGATTTCCCTTGCACATCATAATGAACTTAGTTTGCTCTTGGGTTATGAAGAAATGAAACGTATATCTAAGGTTATTCCAGAATTTGCCCTCCATAGAGTTCTTAATTTTGATCTAGAGGAAATTTATATGTATTGTGCGATAAAATGCATTGAAAATCCTTATATTGCCAATTACATAAAGAAAAGAAAACAAATAGAGGATGAAGAGAATACTAATGAAAGGGAAGAGACTTCCCAATATCCTCCTATTATTTCTTATGATGAATCAGGTAACAAGGAGAAGCCTCCTATTCAACCAATCTCATTAATAAGAAGCTCTGAAAAAAGGATTAAACCCACACATGATGTGAAGAAGAAAAAGAAAAGATGGAGAAGCAAAGGTAGAAAGGTATCTCACCCAAATGACGTTGCTCCTATTACTCGTTGTGATGATGATAATTGTTATACTATTGGTGCCATCCATACTATTAATGATGAGAGTTGTTATGCTTATGATATGAATAGGCCCAAGCTTAGGAATGCTATGTTTGAGAATATATTTGCTGCAATTAATGTTTGTCCCAAGCTTGGGGATGCTACGTTTAATGAAGATGATATTTTTAGTCTCCCAAGTTTTGATATGCAAATTTATAATGATGATAGCATGCCTCCTACTTATGATGATTATATTAATGAAGCAGATCCGGTGTCCGGCTGAAGGAAATATGCCCTGGAGGCAATAATAAAGTTATTATTTATTTCCTTATATCATGATAAATGTTTATTATTCATGCTAGAATTGTATTAACCGGAAACATAATACATGTGTGAATACATAGACAAACAGAGTGTCACTAGTATGCCTCTACTTGACTAGCTCGTTGATCGAAGATGGTTATGTTTCCTAGCCATAGACATGAGTTGTCATTTGATTAACGGGATCACATCATTAGGAGAATGATGTGATTGACTTGACCCATTCCATAAGCTTAGCACTTGATCGTTTAGTTTGTTGCTATTACTTTCTTCATAACTTATACATGTTCCTATGACTATGAGATTATGCAACTCCCGTTTACCGGAGGAACACTTTGTGTGCTACCAAACGTCACAACGTAACTGGGTGATTATAAAGGTGCTCTACAGGTGTCTCCGAAGGTACTTGTTGGGTTGGCGTATTTCGAGATTACGATTTGTCACTTCGACTGTCGGAGAGGTATCTCTGGGCCCTCTCGGTAATGCACATCACTTAAGCCTTGCAAGCATTGCAACTAATGAGTTAGTTGCGGGATGATGTATTACGGAACGAGTAAAGAGACTTGCCGGTAATGAGATTGAACTAGGTATTGAGATACCGACCATCAAATCTCGGGCAAGTAACATACCGATGACAAAGGGAACAACGTATGTTGTTATGCGGTCTGACCGATAAAGATCTTCGTAGAAAATGTAGGATCCAATATGAGCATCCAGGTTCCGCTATTGGTTATTGACCAGAGACATGTCTCGATCATGTCTACATTGTTCTCGAACCCGTAGGGTCCGCGCGCTTAACGTTACGATGACAATTTCATTATGAGTTTATATATTTTGATGTACCAAAGGTTGTTCGGAGTCCCGGATATGATCACGGACATGATGAGGAGTATCGAAATGGTTGAGACATGAAGATTGATATATTGGAAGCCTATGTTTGGACATCGAAAGTGTTCCGGGTGAAATCGACATTTTACCGGAGTATCGGGAGGTTACCGGAACCCCCTGGTAACCTAATGGGCCTTAATGGGCCTAGTGGAGGAAGTGGAGAGGAGGCCAAGGGGCAGCCGCGCGCCCCTTCCCCCCCCCCCCCCCAGTCCGAATTGGACAAGGAGGGGGGTCGGCGCCCCCCCCCCTTTCCTTTTCCCTCTCTCTCCTTCCCCCCAAGTCCTAGTCCAACATGGAAAGGGGGGAGTCCTACTCCCAGGAGGAGTAGGACTCCTCCTGGCGCGCCCCTTGCTTGGTCGCACCTCCTCCCCCTTGCTCCTTTATATACTGGGGCAGGGGGGCACCCCAGGGACAACAGTTGATCATTGATCTCTTAGCCGTGTGCGGTGCCCCCCTCCACCATAGTCCTCGATAATATTGTAGTGGTGCTTAGGCGAAGCCCTGCGACAGTAGAATATCAAGATCGTCACCACGCCATCGTGCTGACGGAACTCTTCCCCGACATTCTGCTGGATCGGAGTCCGGGGATCGTCATCGAGCTGAACGTGTGCTAGAACTCGGAGGTGCCGTAGTTTCGGTGCTTGATCGGTCGGGCCGTGAATACGTACGGCTACATCAACCGCGTTGTGCTAACGCTTCCGCTTTCGGTCTACGAGGGTACGTAGACAACACTCTCCCCTCTCGTTGCTATGCATCACCATGATCTTGCGTGTGCGTAGGAAATTTTTTGAAATTACTACGTTCTCCTACACCGGCTCCCTTGCCAAAGGAGCCAGTCATACGGCGCTTAGCAAAGATGCTGGAGCCGGCACCTTATAAGGCACCAGAGAAGGAGGCCACAGGAAAGGTCAAGGAGACCCGGAGCGACCCCCGCCGCAAGGGTACCTCGGACGCGACGTCTGAAGACAAGACCCATTCCCCCGCCGCCGAAGACGACGTGGATGAGGAGGAGGAGACCGACTCTTCCCCTAATGGGGGAGGAAGAAGAGGGCGGCGGGCCTATATTCGGCGCTTAAGGACCAGTGGGCCGGCCTATAGCTCACAAAAAAGCTGTAGCGCAACCGAAAAAAAGGAACTCAGGTCGCACATACAACACAAGAGAATTGCTACCACTGGACCACTCATCTACTTGTGATTTACTGCAGCGCGCACTGCTTAAGACCTAATCCAGTAGCGCTATTTGAAAGAAAACAAGTTCAATAATATGGGAAAAAGTTTCACCAATTAACCGGTCTGGCCAGTTGACCCTTGACTGTTCAAAAAATATGTGTAAATTTATTGGAAAATTAGGAATTAAAAAATTGTTCACAAAAAAAGTTCACTAGTTAAGAAAAGGATGATGAATTTAAAAGAAAAAAACTCACAAAAATGGAAAAAGCTCATTGATCTTCAATAAAAGTTCATCGAATCTGAAAAAAAGTTCATCAAATTTGAAAAAAGTTCATCATACTTGAAAAAAGTTCATCGAATCTAAAAAATTTCATCGATTTTGAAAAAATGTTCACGGAATTTGAAAAAAGTTCATCATAATGGAAAAAAGTTCATTGAATCTGAAAAAAGTTCATCAATTTTGAAAAAAAAATCATTCAATTTGAAAAAGTTCATCATAATGAAAAAAAAAATTCATCGATTTGAAAAAAGTTGCAGCAAATTTGACAAAAAGTTCATCAAATTAGAAAAAAGTTCATCGAAATAGTAAACAGTACATAAAATTTAAAAGGAACGAAAAAAAGAAAGATGAAATAAAAAAAGGAAAAATGAAAGAAAAGGGAAACGTTGGTTCTTAGCAGATCTGGCTTGGTGGTGGTTTGGTAAACATAGCGTCGTAAGACGAGGGAGGTCTCAAGTTCGATTCACCAGGAGGGGCGCTTAAGGCGCTGAATAGGAACCAGCCGTTCCAACACCGTAGATCATGTAATAGTTTTAGGTAGGGTTCAGGCCGGTTTTAGAACCTTTCGTGTTTTTTCTTCTTCTTCCATTTCTATTTGTATTTCTATCAGCTTTTCATCGGAGTTTAGTTTTCTTGTGTTTTATTCTTTTTTTCTTATTTTTTTATTTTGATTGTTTCCTTTCTCATTTTTCAATACATGTATATTTCTTTCGACACACATTGTGCATTTTTTGTGTAAATTGGAGATATTTTTTCATACATACTAAATATTTTCTAAATTCATGATTACCATTGTTTTTCAAATACATGTTTTGTTATTTTTCAATATGTGTTAAACATTTTTCAAGTAAACATTGACATATTTTTCTGAATGACACAAAACATTTTTTAAAGCAAAATTTTGTAAATGTTATGAACAGATTTTAAATGCCTGATTCTTTTTAGAATGTAACGTACATTTTTTGGAAAGTTGCGAATTTGTTTTTTTAATACACGAACATTTTATTTTTTTACATTGGATAAATGTTTTGTGAAAATGTCATGTGCATTTCCTTGTAACCTGTGAACATTTTTTAAATGACACAAACATGTTTTCTTGAATTAACTGTGTTTAATCTTTTCTAAATAAATTCTAGTTTTTGAATATATTTGTTTAACATGTTTTCAACAATATGAACACAAAGAAAAGAAAAAAAGAAAGAATGAATGGAAAAACAAACTAACCTACGGGAAGCTACTTGGACCGGTCCAATAGTAGCGACGAGGAGGGTGTGTCCTTGAGGCGAGACCTTCCTCGCTGTCGCTAGAAGCGAGACATATTCCCCAACTGTGTTTAATCTTTTCTAAATAAATTCTAGTTTTTGAATATATTTGTTTAACATGTTTTCAACAATATGAACACAAAGAAAAGAAAAAAAGAAAGAATGAATGGAAAAACAAACTAACCTACGGGAAGCTACTTGGACCGGTCCAATAGTAGCGACGAGGAGGGTTGTGTCCTTGAGGCGAGACCTTCCTCGCTGTCGCTAGAAGCGAGACATATTCCCCAACACCCTACGAGCACTATAGGAGGTCGGGGAAATATCTGGTGCACCGAACTTACATTGGGTTTTTTAAATGTTCAAAAAAGTCTGAAAAAATTAGCACACTCGCAGAACATCAATGTAGATTGTCACAAAATTTGAAGTCAAAATTCAAAACATAACTTGGAAATCAAAAATGACAAATTCATCACTGAATAGTACATAACATAACTTGGGCTTTAGATTTGGCCCATTATCACACTGATGTCAAATTTGTCATTTTTATATCTCATAAAATATTTCAAATTTTTATTTGAATTTTTGTGACATTATACATTGATGTTGCGTTAACGTGCTAGATTTTTTTCAGATTTTTTTAAATATTCTGTGCCATCCGGTGCACCGGATACAGTCCCATAGGAGGTCCCCTCAAATGCATATGAGAACAGAAACAATTGAGAGTGGCGTTTTGGCACATGAGAGCATATGCTCCTGGATTTTAAAATGTGTTTTAAACATATTTTGATATGTTATGAAATTCTGACAAAATGATTCTCACGTCCATCTCAACACTCTACGTGCATACAAACTTGTTTCGTGTAAACCTGGCAACTTTTGTGTCACATGCAAAAAAGACAAAAGTTAGTGTTAAAAAAGGCTTTTCATAACACATTTGTCTGTCTTTTTACAGAAGGCATACAAAATGTCAGTCTTTTTACAAAATTTGGTGTGCGCACATACAATGTTGAGATGTGCGTGTCAAATTTGTGTTCGGAATTTTTTGACACCTTGAAATATATTTTTCGACGGCAGGAGCATATGCTCCCATGTGCCAAAGTGAATTTCCGGAAACAACTAGAGTATATAAGGCCCCATTCGTCTCACTAGGCCCAGTGAGAACTCCATGGCGATCTAGGCCCAAAGGCCGAAGCTTCAGCTGTTCAGGGACTTTTCTCTTTCTGGTTTCCTCCAATCGCCTATGCTGTGCAACCAGTTCTAAAAAAAGGTATTTTTGTGCAAGCAAAGCAATCATGGAGTGGAGCCATGCATAATGTAGCATCGTATGATAGGGTCGGGGATGAATAATTAGAGTAACTGGAGTGACCCTGATCCCACAAACTAAAGGCAAACACACGGCCACTAAAGGCTACCTACTAATTGATCATGCAAATGCATTTTGACCAGGCGAGCCCCACATGCATGCTGATTTGGCCATGAGAATCGCCAGGAACAATGATCGCTTCCATTGCAGTCTGTCTACTTGTGCTCCTATTTTTTCCACCGTCAGACTGGGGTGGATGGACGGCTCGTAAAATCGCCAACCACCGTAAAACTTGTAAGTACTAAAACTTGCTAAGAGTAGTAAACATGTTATACTTTACTAGTTGGTAGTAGGAACAAAAACTTGCCAAGAGTTAATATTGTTTTCTTTTTGTTGTGCACTCATGACAAATGCACTATATCTAGCTTTTTGTCAAGCTAATCCGGTAAAACTGTATCTTCAATACTAGCAGTATTTTCGCAAACCAAATTCTTCCATCAGAGTTTAATCGTCCTACAGAAGAAATGCTGAATTAAACAGATTCAGATCTAGTACCGATGAAACTTAAAGCTACACAACAAGGGAAAAAATACTACACATTGAAGGAGGGAGGAAGCAGCTACATTGTCTTCACCCAACAATATTTGTTATTTAGGTCCCGGGCCTAGCAATTATTCGGATCCTAACCCTGGGCCACGCTATGAGTGCGGCATGGGCCACACGGCTTTAGCGCCCCAGTACAAACAAACAAATCAAACAGGGCTTTGGCTACATTGTCTTCACCCTTTCGACAGTACTGCAAATCATGGACCATCTCCCTCCCATGCTCGCTCCGATCCGTCTCAAACAAAGGCCGGAGTAGGTTCACTGCTGCCACTTTATGATGATCAGATTAAAGCCTAGCTGGTTTATCAACTCTTTCATCAACATGGAAACCCTACTTAATTGGTCAAGGTGGGAGTTGCAAGCTGGTTTATTTGTTTCTTATTTAAGAGAACAAATCAGGAAACATGCATGACTAACCACCATTCCCGAATGATTCCGTTCTTCCAAAGAAAATATCATTCTTTATGCAAGAGAAGGAATATCTGAAACTAGCAGTCCAGAGGGAGAATATACCCGTGCCAAAATCTTCCAAAGGGGAGAGCAGAAAAGTGCCGCACCTACTCAAGCATAGGATACACATTCAGTGTAGAAAACCAAGGACTCGTAGTAGTAATATATTTAGCCAACTACCCCTACGTAGTTAAATCCACACGACTTCCTAATGCGATCGAATCATCAAAGTGGTGCAAAATACTAAGTTACTGACACCACCGGCGCTAACTCAAGGTTTTGTTAATTCCACTTCAGCTTGTCTGCTAACTGACAGGGGCGAGCCAGCGGTGGTTGGGAGCCACGAATAATGCAGAAGAAACAAACGATCGAGGCCGCTTATTTTCAAGGACGACGTACGGGAGATGAATGCGGTGACACCAAGGGTCGGAAGGGCTAGCTCTAGCTGACGTCGTCACCCGCAGACACATCGCCATTGTTCGCTTGGAACCTTGTACAGTAGACAGGTCGTGTGGTTGCACCGGCGGCAGCGTCTGCGTCTGTCTCGGCCCATCGGCCGGGTGAGTGACGCGAGGAGGAGAGCGACATCGGTATTCTTTGTTTGTTTCCCGGGGTGAAATTATAAAACGAATGCGGTTTTTCTCTGAAGAACATGCCGCTGGCGCTGCTGCAGATGCCTGAATTTATTTATGGCTGCTGAAAATCGATCAGTGGGTGAGTTGAGCATTATGTCTGCGCCCCTGCGCGCATGAGCATGAGCATGAGCATGGCCACCACCATGAAGCGGGCGTAAATGGCCGCCATAAACCTTTGCAGGGCGTGGTGGTGGAGTATGGTCCACGATTCTTCTGGCCCGGAGGAATTTCTGGTTTCTCGTGAAGTGCAGCCAGCGGCGCCCTGCCCTGCTCCTGTCAATTTACTTACTTATATTTACCCGCGGGGTGAAACCAGAGAGGGCAGGGCGTCGTTGCGCCGAGCACATTTCGCGCGAAAAAGTCACCGTGGCACGCGGATTTCACACTGGGCGGGCGGGCGGGCGGGCGGGCGGGCGAGCGAGCGAGAGAGAGAGGGGTTTCAGTTCAAGGGAACCTGTCTTCTGGCCACCATGGTCGGACCTGCTGTGTACAGTATGTTGGTTCGAGTTAGCGTGCTGGTTTATGCAAAGATTCTTGGACGGTTCATGTTGCTTGCGTGCATACGTACGTCAAGTAGATCGATGGATGGATGGTGTATTGATTTTTTTAGATGAACAGGGAGGTTTCCCTCCCCGGTTCCATTACTCAGCATGAAACCAAAACGCGATCTCCAGTTATACAGCAGCTCACTTAGAGGAGCAGTTCAGCCTAAACGGCATTAAGAGAAAAAAAAGGGAAATCAGGAAAACAGATCTTTGAAAAGATCAGGCGGCACGCAGGCCCGAAATTAGAGTATCACAAATTAGACTGAAATCTCTAGGTTTGTGTCTGCTTCCATCTCCGCAGCCCTTCTGAGCTTGAGTGGTGGCGCTGAGGCTGCTTGAGGAGACCAGCAGACAAGCGTCGAGACTGGGCTACTCAGCAAGTTTTTGCTCTTCAGGGCACTCTTCTTTGGAGAATGGAAACGCCAGTCATCGTCAGAGATCTTCAGCTTGCCCCACTGATTCACAACCCCATCCTTCGTACAACCTCCCAGCATCAGCCACTCGCTATTCTCAGCGGCTGGAGCAAGAAGGCTGTAAGTGCTGTCAGGAAAATCTCCAGACGAGCTTTGCCATTTTCTGGCGCCAAGACCGCCCAGAACTTGAGGGTTCTGAGGATCAGCCTCCAAACCTGCAAGATCGATGTCCAAACGGTGTTGTTAAAGATAATAGAGTTCCTATACTTCCACAAACACCAGAGGACAGCCGATGAAACTATATTTAGAGCAGAATTCTTTCTATTAGATACCCAAAATCTGGCTACAGATTCATAGTCTATTCCCATCCGGACCTGAAAGTGGTCAGCCACAAACGACCAAATGTTTTTTGCTACGATACATTCAAAAAACAAGTGAGTGTTAGTTTCCTGTTCAGAGCAAAAGACGCAATCCAGAGGTTTAATGATGTGCCTTTTCCTCAGGTTGTCTCTTGTCATCAACTTGTTATACGAGAAAAGCCATAAGAAAACGCGGATCTTCGGGGGCACATAAAGTTTTCACGCCGCAGGGATGAAAACTGGTTGTACCCCACGAAAATTGATCACCTGATACAGAGCTTGATGAGTAAACACCTTTGCTTTCAAGCTGCCATATCAGTGAATCAATGTCCTCACAGAGAGCAATGCTTCTGGCGCACTCGACCAGGTGGTGCCATTGCTCCATGAGTTTATCATCGAAGTTCCTTCTGAAAGTCAGCTTGAGAGTATCCCCATCCCAAACCTCTTTAATAGTTCTGGTTTGCTCATTACAGACTAAGTATATAGGCCAAAATTGGGTAGCTAGAGGGGAGGTCCCAAACCAGGTATCTTCCCAGAATCTAATCCTCTCACCATTACCTACCTTCCATCTAAATCCAAACTTCAGGTTTTGGATGATGGATTGGAATCCTTTCCAAAACCTAGAAGAGTTTGGAGTAGGGTTAACAGCAAAGAGATTAGGCTTCCCAGACAAATATTTTTGTTCTATGATGGATTTCCAAGGTTTCTCCCCTTCCTCATAGAATCTTTTGACCCAAGATCCTAAAAGGCAAGTGTTAACCTCTTGAAGGTTTGGAATTCCAAGACCTCCAAATTCTTTCTTTATACATATCATTTTCCAACTAGCAAGGTGAAGTTTTTTATGCCCTTCAAAGTCATTCCACAGGTAGTTAGCCATCTGGGAATTGATCATGTCTACGGCCCACTTAGGGAATTTGAAAAAAGAAAGAAGGTAAATGGGGATGCTAGCCAGACATGCTTGAATGAGCACAAGCCTGCCTTTGTAGGAGAGTAGCTTCCCTCTCCATCCAGCAATCCTTTTCATGATCTTGTCTATAAGGGGTTGGATGTCCTCCCTTCTAAGTTTGTCACAGTGAAGGGGTATCCCTAGGTACTTAATAGGGAAAATCCCTTCAGTACATTCCAGTACATGAATGAAGCAATCCGTTTTATCCTTTTCCATGTTAATGGGGATCAATTCACTTTTACTGTAATTGATTCTCATCCCTGAAACCTGCTCAAAGCAGTTCAACACCATCTTCAGGTTTGAGGCATGCTGCAGGTTTTTATCTAGGAAGAGGATGGTATCATCTGCATATTGCAGGCAGATGATCCCTCTAGGGCAGACTTCAGGGCAGAGCCCTGCAATCATATCCTGATTGGCTGCCTTTATCAGCATTCTAGTGAGAGCATCTACTACTAGGTTAAATAACAGTGGGGAAATGGGGTCTCCCTGCCTGAGCCCTTTCCCTGTGAGAAAGAAGTCACTTTCACTGTTGTTCACCTTGACTCCAATGGACCCCCCATGGGTAATCTGCTTAATCCACTGTGTCCATCTCTCCCCAAAACCTCTAAACTTAAGTAGTTCCTCTAGGAATTCTAGGTTGACCTTGTCAAAGGCTTTTTCATAGTCTAGTTTTAACACCAATCCTTGTCTCTTGCTAGAGTGGATTGAGTGCAGCACCTCATGTGCTGTGACTACACTTTCTAAGATATATCTGCCTTTTAGGAAGGCAGATTGGTTACTAGCTACCAGCCTTTGCAGGATTTTTGAGAATCTGTTGGTGAGAACCTTAGTGAAAATCTTAAAGCTACAGTTCAAAAGGCTGATGGGCCTAAATTTCCTCATAGAGGAAGCATCTGTTTCTTTGGGGATTAGGGTCAGCATAGTAAAGTTAAGTCTGTGTATGTCAAACTTTCCATTGTGGAAGTCTGAAAACATACTCATCAGATCTTTCTTCACTAGTTCCCAAAAGTGTTGGTAGAAAAAGAAGGGGATCCCATCAGGCCCCGGGGCTCCATCAGAGTATGAGTCAAAAACAGCCTGTTTGACCTCCTCTTCTGAAAAAGGAGCTTCTAATGTGCTATTCTCCTCAGGAGTTACTTTTTCTCCCTCAGAGAAAAAGTTTTGGTTCATTTTGAAGCCATTCCTATTCTCTTTTTTGAAAAAATCTTTGTAATAATCACTAGCAATTCTAAGCATCTCAGCATTATCAGTGACAGGACCTTCAGGTCCATCCAAAGAGTGGATGATAGTTTTCCTTCTTCTCTGGTTGGCCACAGCATTAAAATATGCAGTGTTCCTGTCACCTTCTTTAATATCTCTATCCCTAGATCTCTGCTTTGCTTTAACCTCTTCCTGAAGCCAGATTTTCTGGAGCTCGGAGTGGATGAATCTAATTCTAGAAAATTCAGCTTCAGAAAGGTTTGTGGCTTCAGACTTGATATCAAGCTTATCAAATTCCTCTAAGAGGATTTTTTTTGTATCTTCTAAGTTGGGCCTTCTCATTGGAGCTCCACCCTTTAGTGATTTTCCTGAGTTTTCTAATTTTAATTTGCCAGTTCTCAATATGGGAGGAGGCATTAGTGGTCTCATTCCAAATTCTAGTAACTAGATTGGAGAAGTCTTCTCTTAGGAGCCACCGTTTCTCCATTTTATAACTACTACACTTAGGGGTTTGGTTTAAACCAGACTCCCAAATTAAAGGAACATGGCCACTCCCACACCTAGGCAAAGCCCTACAGGATGCCATGGGGAAGATCATGTCCAACTCAGTATTACAGAAAAGCCTATCTATGGTAGACATGATTAGGTCCACCTGATTGTTGGCCCAGGTGAATCTCCTGCTGGACAGCTTAATCTCAAGCAAGCTCCAGATCTCAACCCAGGCATTGAAATTATCACTCCATCTATGGTTAATATTGCCATTACTTTTATCCTTGGCATATCTCACTAGGTTAAAATCTCCCCCTATAAGGGTAGGAAGGGGGTCTTCTAAAAACAAGGTATGAAGCTCAGAGATAAATTCCTCCTTCCCTTCTTCATAAGGAGAACCATAGACAGTAATGACTCTAAATGGATTATCAGTAGTTTTCAACTTCACAACACAACTAACAGAGGATTCTAAGTTGGACCAGGAGACAACTTCTAAGATGTCCAGGTCCACTCCCATCAGGATGCCCCCAGCAGAGCCTTGGGCTGGTAGGTGATGCCAGGAAAAATTTCTATTACCTACCAGAGATTTTAGGAAGGAGTCAGAAAACTCCTCTTTCTTAGTTTCTTGGAAACCTACAATGGAAGCATGGGTTTTAGCCATAGTTTCCAGGATCAAAGCTTTCCTACCAGGGGCAGCAATCCCTCTCACATTCCAGAACAGGGCATTCATGTAACAAGCCTAGTTCTGGGGTGCTTGCCCCTTCTATTCTTACAAACCAAATACCACACTTCACTATTGTTACCATCAACATCATTATCACTAGGCGTTTTCTTTGGGGTGATGAAATCTGATTCAGAACCTTCAGTTCTGTCAGGGATCACACACCCCTCTCTACCTTGATCAGCTACATTGCTGGTAGGATCAGCATCTACTTTTTCTTCCAAAATAACATCTATACCTATTTTATTAGCAACAGAAAGGAAACTGGGATTATTGAAAAGGGAGAAGGGTTTGTTCTTTATACCTTCTCCGTTGGTGATTGCATCTTGAGAACCTTTGAACCGTTGAGCCTTCTGAAGGATGGTTCTGGTGTCTCCAGCAACCCTAGCACTCATCCTGGTAGCTTGGACAGGGCCCCAAATCTTCTTGTTGTTATGCTGTTGGATTGGTGGGAAATCTTCTTCATATTTCTGGCTCTTATCCTCCACGGCTTCCTCAATATTGCTTCCAGGCAGGTGCAGAGTTTCCATTGACATGTCATCCTCTTCATCTTCAGTGCTAATACCATCATCCTCCCAGCTTTCCATTTCCCTCAGGAGGCTGAAACCATCCTCCAGGTTCCTATCTTTTAGCAGGCGACTAAGAGCACTACTTTTGATGTTTTGTAGTGGGTCTGGCAGCTTGTTCCTTAGCAGAGTAGTTGGGGTGGGGGGCTCCATCTCTTCCTGGCAGTGATCACTGGTCCTCCTATTCATTCCACTACTTGAGCTGGTCCTAGATCCATTATCCGAGCTCTTGGAACTTTTATGAGAGGCAGTATCATCATTGCTTTTGCTGTTGTGGTTGTTGTCATTTCCCCCATTCTGCTGATTACTGGTTTGTCCTATTGCCTGCTCATCCACAACAGCACTTGGTGGCTCCACCTCAACTTTGATCTTGTACAGCTTACCATGGATTCCAAAAAATTTCTCTTTGGGTATTCTAGAGTGGTCTTTACAGGATATCTTGACCCTGATAGTTTCATAGAATTTCTGGAAATTGTGTTGCCAGTCCACATCCAGCAGGACACCAAATGTGGATGTGATTTGGTCCAACAGTGACCATTCACACCACTTGGGGTTCATGTTTCTTAACTTGATCCAGATCTTCTGTAACTCCTCTTCAGCAGTGATCTCTCCTTTCCAAACTTCTACATTCACTATGGTGTTCTCTTTTGACAATCCAAAGCAGGGGTCCAGCCACATGTTCAACATCAATCTCAGGAGGGAATTTGACTAGGAATGACCACTCATCTAGAGCATTGATGGGCCAAGGCCAATTGGTTTTGTAGATGCTGGCGAATTCTGTTGCCAGTTCTTGTTTTGAGATCTCCCCAGCCTCCACAAAAACTATATCAACATTCTTCAGCCACCCAGTGTGCTGGGCATTCACATCAGGGGCATCCAGGTGGTAAAAACCAAGTCCTTGTGCAGCACTTCCGACGAACTTTGTTGTCGAGTGCGGCTTCTTCCTGACTGGGCAATCTTCTACATTGTGATTGATCATTTTGCAGATAAAGTAGCATTGGGGCTTCGTACACTTGTCTTTGTGGTGCCCGGGGTCACCACAATTGTAACAGGTAACCCCAGCATAGGACATCAGACCTGGGTTGGTCGCTAGCGCCCTCTGATTTGCATCTTTGCTTTTCTTCTGCTGGGTCTTGACTTGTGATCTAATCTGTGGCTGGTTACCACCATGAGCTTCCCCTTGGATCCCCCCTTGCCCGCTTGGTTGCCCCTGAGGCAGTTGCGGAGGAGCGAACCACTGCTGTTGCGGCCCCCCCCATGGCGACGGGTAAGGTCCTGGGAACTGACCTGGGAAAGCCCATGGCGGCGGCGGGCCTTGGTAACCAAATCCAAAGAACGGCTGCTGCGGCTGCAGCCCGCTCCCCTGGTTGATCTGCTGGTGGTCGGAAGGCCAATTCCCCGCCTGATCCCCCCTGCCGCCTCTGTTCTTGGCTCTGCCCCGCCCACGCCCTCCATCCGCCATGAGATCTGGGTCGGGAGTGGTGGCCACCGCGGTTGCGAGGTTGGTTGGGAGAGGCGGAACCCTAGCATCTCCTCCCTCCACCCCACTTTTTATAGGCACCCAGAGCTGACTGTACCACCCTTCCGCCTCGTCACTGTGATCATCTGGCAGCTTGGTGGGTGATTTGGCGGTCCATGTGGCCATTTTGAATCCTACCGCTTCTCCTCCAGTCCACGAATCTGAAACCCCCCAATGCTTCCATGACCAGAAGCGCCTCTGCTTTTTGTTTCGATCCAAAATCTGTTACTGGGACTCTGTCAGATTCACGGCCATTGTGATGCTCTCCTGTAGCTGTAATCTCTAGAAAGCTCGCCAACGGATTCGCCTCGCTCTCAGCGGTGATTCCTGTGCCGCCATTGCCCAGGAGATCACCACCCTCGCCGGCGTCGATCTGCCCGTCAGGAACAAGGATAGTTCGCGATCCGTGGCGAACGATAGGATCCTGGCGACTAGCTTCTGTACCGATTCGCGACCCCTCCTTGGGATCCTCATTGATGCGGCCACCGCCAGCATCATCACTGAAATCTCCTCCTCTTCGCTGATCTGTGCTTGGGAAAACTCTGTTCCTCGTCGGTCGCTCATGGTGAGTGGGTGTGGACGGGGGCATGGGTTCACTCTGTCTGGACAGCTCCTTCCAGGCTCCTTCCACCGAGAAGATGCATTCAGCCAGCGCACTGTTCATCCCAAATCCGGCTCCATAGTCCTCATGCGCCGCACAGTATCTGTCCCCCGTGACCAAAACTGCCCGAGCTTCGAGATTCAGGGGTTGTAGCTGCCGCAGTCCCTGTCCGGCTCCGGAGATAGGTAGGGCCATGGATCCACCTCCTCCGAATCCAATGGAGGGCTGGAAGGCAGGCGCCCGAGGATTCCTTCCCATCGCGCCCTGCGGCGGGCATCGCCGCATTTCGCTTCCGTTTTCGCCCAAACAACGAACGCTTCTGGTTGTTCCATCGGACTTGGCATCTGGGCTTTCTCCTCCCTCGTGCCCTCGAAGTAGATCCTCCGAGCGAGGTTGAGCAGCTCTCGATCCGCTTGGATCCGACAGGTTTGAGCGTACCCCGCTTTGCAGAGTTTTTGAAACGGATCTCGACTCCTCTCCGCAGCGAGATCCGCCTCCCTCCACTCCTTCACACACTGCATCCACGAGCCGGTGTCGTCGCGGATCCGCATCACCCTCTCTGTCCACCTCTGCATCCTCGTCGCCTGAAGCGTCACCGGAGAGACCCATCCAATCGGGCGCAGCTTCTCTGGGAATGCTTGGTAAACGAATGGCAGAGGCATCCGAATCACCGTCGAGCCCGGCGGGACCCCGTGCGGGAGGGACCTGGGAGGCGAGCCTGTGGATCTGGTCTGGCGAGGCATGGGGGCGTCGAGAGGTGGCTGCGGGGGCGGTGTGGGGCGGGCCATCGACGGCGGCGGTGGGGTAGGTGGGGAAGGGGAAGGGGAAAGCGCGATCGCAGGAGCGGGCATGGAACCTCTCACAAATGTTTTTTTCTCTGCTCTGAGTCTTGACGCTGACAATGTCGGCTTTGTTCCGGTGACCAGGTTCTCTTCTCATGATATCAGCCTAAGAACATATAGCATCATCGATGGTGTATTGATCTTCAGCCCACGTGAAAGATCTTTGGGTTTAGCTCTATCCGGCTACTCAAAGCAGTGTTAGACTGTATATACGTAGTCTTGTATAGGCCTTGTATTGTACCTCTTGGTACATCTATATAATGAGATAGCCACACCTCATTTTAGGGTGTCGAGCCAGTTTCCCAAACCCTATGTTTTACATGGTATCAGTTTAGGTTACGATGTCTTCCGCCGCACCACCTCCCGCCGCCGCCGCGCCGATCTCGACCACCGCCGCCGCGCCGGCCCTAGCCCCAATGTCGCCCTTCATGGCCTCCCGCCCCCTCGCGACGACGTACGGTGCCGTGCCGCCGCCGCCCACTTCCCTGCAGGCTTCGGGGTCTCCGGACGCTCCAATCGTCCCGACCGAGCCCGCGGCACTGCCGGCCCCTGGCGGCCCTCCTCCGCCGAGTCCGCACCCATGGTGCGGTGCTCCCGCGCCATCCTATGGTGTGCCCCCGCCGCCGTCATCCTTCTGGCCGGGGTCGGCCTATGCTGCGCCGCCGCCGCAACCCTACACGGCGGTGCCGCATCCGCCGCCACCGCACCACTACTACCAGGCGCCGCCGCCGTCCTATGGGGGCGCGGCCGCCTCGCCGTACTGTTCCCCTGCAGCGCCCGTCCAAGGTGCTTCGGCTGCTGCGGGTGCTGGCCCCTACGCCGTGCCAGGCACCTACGGTCCTCCTGCAGCGCTCGGGCACGGCGCTTTGGCTGCCGCCTCTGCCGGGTCCTACTCCTCCCCTGGCGCCTATGCGATGGTCCCTCGTCCAGAGATGGCCCTGTCCATGGATCCCTATGCCCCACTGGTGCAGGCGTACACTGCTCAAACCGCGGCGCCGCCGCCGTTTTATTTCTCGCACCTGCTGCCGGTGAAGCTCGCGTCGGACAACTACCTGTCATGGCGTGCTCAGGTCTTGCCTCTACTCCGTAGCCGCTACTTGGAGGGCTACGTCGACGGATCCATCCCGTGTCCACCCTCTCACCATCCGGCATATCACACGTGGGTGGCGCAGAATCAGGCTATTCTCTCCGCTATCCAGTCTTCGCTCACGCCGAGTGTTTCATCGATGGTCATCTTCGCCGCTACGTCCAGGGAGGCGTGGGCGGCCCTCCACACTAGTTTCGCCTCTTAGTCTCAGGCGCGTGCGCACTCTATACGCACCGAGTTGGGTGAGACCAAGCTTGGCGATCTCAGCATCATGGAGTACTTCAACAAGATGACGAGCCTCGCCGACACCTGGGCCTCTGTTGGTCAGCCACTTCAGGACGAGGACTTCACCACTTTTGTGCTTAACGGGCTTGATGATGATTATGACAATCTCATTGAGAACGTCCATGGTCGAGAGGATCAAGGCGCATCCTTGGGCGTGAGCAGCGCATCAAGGCGCTGTGTTTCCCCCAGCTTCACCTCCGCCAACGCCGCCACACGCGGCAAACCTCAGAAGCCGTCCGCATCAGGTGGCAAACCACCGGCTTCCTCGTCGCAGGCCTCGCGGGGCAACGCGTCGACCATCACTGGAGGGAGTCGCCCAGTTGCTTGTTGTTCTAGTTGCAGTGCTCCTCAGGCTTGTCAGCTTTGTGGCATCGATCATCACCTCGCCTCTCGCTGCCACAGACTCTACAAGCAAGACTTCCTTGGCCTTGGTAACAATGGAAAAGGGAATGATAAGCAGGCTGCAGCTGCTGTGACGGGGCACGAGCACGGGCGCACCCAGTCCTACTCTCTTGATCTGACGTGGTATATGGATACAGGAGCGACGAATCATCTCACCAGCGAGATGGGCAGGCTCTCCACTCAGGAACCATATCGTGGACATGATCAGGTGCACACCGCCAACGGAGCAGGTATGCGCATCTCCCATGTTGGTCAGGCATCACTTCTTGCACACAATTTTCGCAAACTGCATCTTTCCAATGTCCTTCGAGTTCCCTCTGCTGCGCGTAGTTTGTTGTCTATTCCTCAACTTACTCGCGATAACAATGTCCTTGCTGAGTTTCACCCTTTTCGTTTCTTTATCAAGGATCGGGACACGAGGGCCGTTCTGCTTAGTGGTCGTCTTCGCCATGGCTTATATGCACTTGACGCACCACCTGCATCTCCTAAGCCGTCTTCTCCTCAGGTGTTCAGTGGTGTTCGTGTGTCGCCTACGCACTGGCATGCACGCCTTGGTCACCCTGCTACTCCTATAGTTAGTCATGTGCTGCATCACCATGAACTACCAGTTGTATCCAATAAAAGTGCTGAAACTATCTGTGATGCCTGTCAGCAGGGCAAGAGTCACCAACTACCTTTTTCAGAGTCTAGTCGTGTTGTGAAACATCCTCTTGAACTTGTGTTTTCTGATGTATGGGGTCATGCCCAAACGTCTATTAGTGGTCACAACTATTATGTCAGTTTCATTGATGCTTACAGTCGGTTTACTTGGCTATATCTTATCAAGAGTAAATCTGATGTGTTTGATGTTTTTATTCAGTTCCAAGCACATGTTGAGCGTCTCCTTAAGCACAAAATTATTCATGTTCAATCCGACTGGGGGGGTGAATATCACAACCTCAACTCGTTTTTCAACAAGCTTGGGATCTCGCATCACGTATCTTGTCCTCATACACATCAGCAAAACGGCACCACTGAACGTAAGCATCGTCATCTTGTAGAGATTGGACTTACTTTACTAGCTCATGCCTCAGTCCCGTTTCGGTTCTGGAGTGATGCTTTTTCCACCGCCTGTTTCTTGATAAATAGGCTTCCCTCACGACTACTGAAAATGAAAACCCCTCTTGAACTCTTGCTCAATGATATCCCAGACTACACGTTTCTCAAAGTGTTTGGGTGCGCGTGTTGGCCGCACTTGCGGCCGTACAACAAGCGTAAGTTAGAGTTTCGGTCTAAGAAGTGTGTCTTTCTTGGGTACAGTTCTCTCCATAAAGGGTACAAGTGTCTTCATGTTCCCACCAATCGTGTCTACATTTCTCGTGACGTTGTGTTTGATGAGAATGTGTTCCCATTTCGTGCTCTTCCGAACCACTCTACCATTAGTTTACCACTTGTGCACTCCGCTACACCTTCGCCTGATCAATTTGTTGATGTTGCAAATGCTCCTGTGTTGCTTCCTAACCATGCTACAGGTATTGGACGTGGTGCCCATCTTGAACTCCTGGATGATGATGCTATGAACAACACTCATGATGGTCATGATGATCCGGTGCATGGCCCATGCATGGCGGGTTGTGCCCGCCAGCTCGATGCATCCACAGCCGACCCGCGGGCGTCGGCAACGCCCGCCTCGCCCGCGCCGCCGCCAGGCTCGCCCGCCCAGTCGCCTGGCTTGCCCGCCACGCCGCAGGTGTCGCCCTTGCCTGGCCCAGCGGCAGGTGGCCCAACAACCGCTGGCCCAGCGGCCACGGCAGCTACACCGGCCAGCCCCGCCTTGGCCACCTCGGATCCTCGCGAGCCGACCTTGTCGTCGGCTGGGCTCGGCAGCCCCGTCTCGGCCACGTCGTCCGGCGCTGAGTCTGATGACTCTGGCTCCTCCAGCCCCGGATCGGTCTCACATTCGTCTCCTGTGGCAAGCCCCGTGTTGCCGGCGCCGCCTGCTGTGGTCTCTCATCGACCACACACACGCAGCCGGTCTGGTGTTTTTTGCCCCAAGGAACGCACAGACGGGACTGTGGCGTGGCTTGCTGCATGTGTTGCTCATGCTGCTGCGGATCCGACGGCTGAGCCGCATCATTTTCAGGCCGCATTGGGTATCCCTCACTGGCGTGCTGCGATGGAGCAGGAATTCCAGGCTTTGCTGAAAATGGCACTTGGCAACTTGTTCCTCCGGTTTCTGGTCTCAACATCATTGACTCCAAGTGGATGTTTAAAGTAAAACGACATGCAGATGGTTCGATTGAGCGCTATAAGGCACGGCTGGTTGCCAAGGGTTTCAAGCAGAGGTATGGTCTTGATTATGAAGACACGTTCAGTCCAGTTATCAAGCCTACTACTATTCGTATACTGCTTTCTCCTGCTGTTACTCGTGGTTGTTCTCTTCGTCAGCTTGACGTACAAAATGCATTCCTCCATGGAGTTCTTGAGGAAGAGGTTTATATGCGTCAACCACCAGGCTTTGTTGATCCTACACATCCGCATCATCTCTGTCGTCTGGTCAAGGCGTTGTATGGACTTAAACAGGCGCCTCGTGCGTGGCATGCACGCCTTGGTTCTGTTCTTCGGGCTCTTTGGTTTATTCCCTCCACTGCTGACACATCACTGTTCCTCCTTCAGTGTCCTGAGGTGACGATGTATCTATTGGTTGATGTTGATGATATCATCCTTGTCAGTTCTTCTGATGTTGTTGTTGATCACCTTGTGTCCGCATTGAGTGAGGAGTTTGCTGTCAAGGACTTGGGTGCTCTTCATTACTTCCTTGGTTTGGAGGTATCACGGTCCTCTACTGGGTTGACTCTGACTCAGAAAAAGTATTCTATGGATTTGTTGCGCCGTGCTGGGATGCTCAAATGCAAACATGCTATCTCTCTGATGTCTGTGACTGATCGGTTGTCTGCCCTTGATGGAGATCTTCTTTCTGCTGATGACGCCACTAAGTATCGCAGTCTTGTTGGTGGTTTGCAATATCTCACTATCATCAGGCCTGATGTCTCTTATGCAGTCAACCGTGTGTGCCAGTACCTTCATGCACCTCGTACCACTCATCTCTCGGCAGTTAAGCGCATCTTGCGATATGTCTCTTCCACTGCTTCGTATGGTCTGCTTCTTCAGTCTGCACCGTCTTGTGAACTTTCGGCTTTCTCTGATGCGGATTGGGCTGGAAGTCCTGATGATCGGTGATCCACGGGGGGATATGCACTGTTCTTTGGTCCTAACTTGATCGCCTAGAATGCTCGCAAGCAAGCCACCATGTCTCGTAGCAGTAGTGAAGCTGAGTATAAAGCAGTTGCTGATGCTACCGCTGAGATCATATGGGTACAGTCCTTATTGCGGGAGTTGAGAATCTCTCCAGGTCATCCTCCAGTTCTGTGGTGTGATAACATTGGTGCCACATATCTTTCATCTAATCCGGTGTTTCATGCTAGGACGAAACACATTGAGGTTGACTATCATTTTGTTCGGGAACGTGTTGCACAGAGACTACTTTGTATCAAGTTCATCTCCTCAAAAGATCAACTTGCTGACATCTTCACGAAGCCTCTTCCACAACCACAGTTTGTAGGCTGCAGGCGCAATCTTAACGTACTTTGTACTTCAGGCTATAGTTAAGATTGAGGGAGGGTGTTAGACTGTATATATGTAGTCTTGTATAGGCCTTGTATTGTACCTCTTGGTACATCTATATAATGAGATAGCCACACCCTGTTTTAGGGTGTCGAGCCAGTTTCCCAAACCCTATGTTTTACAAGCAGGGTGGTTTCCTCTTTCATGTGCGCTTCGCTCTGAACAGCCTGACGGCAAAATAATGTAACATGATCGATCTAGCGCATGTATCTGTATCTGTTACCGCTGTCACCGCAGTAGCAGCCCCAAAAAAAGACGCTGATATCCATCACACGTGTGGTATATTAGACATATGTCCACACACCGTGTGTGGCGTGAACAGAAGGCAGCCCACACGGGCTGTGTGTGGGCGGACATTAGAATTGCCCACATGTGTGGGCACAGCTACTTCGTGCCACGCGCCCAACAAGTATTACTCATCTCTACCTCGCGCGTGTGGCACGAAGCAAAGATGTCCACACGTCCTGGCGCAGCTACGTTAGGTACCCGTGGGATGACGATTTAGGTGCCATCCGGGGTGGCAGATGTAGTTATCCGAGATGACAAATGTAGTTGTAAAAGCATAACAACTCTATCTGTTTTGATTAACTATAGTTACCACGTCTAATTTATGGTAGTTGTCGCGTGTAATCAAAGCGCAGTTGTCGTGTGTGATTAACTACTTGCCACATATGGTCAAACAGTAGTTGCCATGTGTGTTATCTAGTTGCCACGTGTGGTCCAACCATAATTGACATGTATGGTTAATCACAATTGCCATGTGTGCTTATCTGGTTGCCACGTACGCGCAACTGCAGTTGCCGTCTAGCAAAGAATTATAGTTGCCATGTGTGTTTACCTAGTTGCCACGTTTGCGTAACTCTAGTTGTCATCCATAACATAGAAGTGTTGTGTGGGCGAAAAGCAGTTCGCTCACACGCGCATGGACTAGGTGGTGGCTGTGTGGCAGAAACTAGTTCGCCCACACAGCACAGCTGGCAAACAGCGTAGTGCAGGACGTGTGGGCAAACTCTCCAACGCCCACGCACCAGCCCCGTCCTACGTGGCATGCAAATTATGTCTCAATGTATCAAGATTTGTGCAAACTGCACTGAATGATGATTCACGCGTGTGGTCGAGTTGCAAAACTGTCACATATGTGGGCATTAGTATTTCAAAAAAAACGTACTAATGCAGAGAAAACAAAACTAATAAGCCATGGGCCGTTTCATGAATATTTTTCATTTTTAAGTAGTACTCGTATGTCGGTAGGGCATAGAAATTCGGAGTGGTACTAGCGGCAGCAGTACGTACTGCTACGTACATGGCGCGCCACGTGCCGGCCGGGGAGGGCACGTGCGCCGAGCCCCGCCTCCGCGGCCATATGCCTCGGGCCGTACGATCGCAGGCGGATCTTCCTGCTGCGCCGTCAGATGGGCCTCGAGATGCGCGCGCGCGCCCCGTCCGCAAGGCGACAGGGGAGAGGAGGCCTGCGTCTGTCTGCCGCTCACTCCGATGAGAGAGAGCGCGCACGTCTCAGCTTTTTTTTTTGCGGGTGTCTCAGCTTTTTTTCTATCTCTCTCTTTTGCTCTGTTTTGTGCTTTTCTGATTAAGTATTATTTTTGCGATGGTGCTTTTCTGATTTGATTTGCTTGAAGTTTCTCGAAAGGCGTACTGCCCCTGCTGAGCACCACAGTAAGTAATTGTCGTACTGCTAATTGTACGGCAAATCCTCCAGAATCTAGCAAATGATCACTTAAAAGTTGTTTAATTTGCAAAAGTCGGAACCAAAGGCCCAGTTTCAAAAGGCATTACCGTTCCCTGCAATTCAAGCTGATTTTGGACTCTTCGTTTTTATCGTGAAAGCCCGTGCAAACCACACACACAAATCGACAACGGAGACGTAAAACCTGACGTACGGTCGTCCGGGCGTGAGTAACCATTTTTTTTTAATTTCATTTTCTCGTTCGAGAAGTAAAAGGTTGGTGCCCACAAAGAAAAGGAGAACGGAATCCCAGGCAGGCCCTGCGGGCCACGCGGTCGCAGTCAGCTTTGTCAATGCCGGGCCATCGCTGTCCCCGTAAAGCGGTGTGGCCAATGGCTACTTGTCCGTGCGCCCTCTCGCTCCCTGCCCGGCGGGCCCGACAGAACCAGGGAGGCTCACAGGGAGCGGAGGAGGGCGCAGAGGATCCGGCGTGCTTACGAGGGCCAGTACAACGGAGTTAACCGTCCAGGCGCGGGTTACCGAGCGTGCATGCGTCCGTGCGTGCGCAGTCGCAGGCGCAGGGGTCTGCACCGTCTGGGATTCCGTGGAGAATCCAAATATTTGCGTGACGCGTCGGGCCTCGCATCCTCTGTCCACCTGGTAGCAGCGCCCAGGGTATAAGGCCAACTTCACCGCGCAACCCCAAACGGATGTCCGTTTTGTCCTGTTTTTGTCCCTTTGAATAGGGATTTGGAGTCGTATCCGGACCTGTTCTAAGACAGCGCGCGGCCGCATCCTTTTGCCCCATCCTGTCCACGTCTATTTTAAAAAAAATGAATGTTTCACATGCCAAACCCCAGTTCACAACCCGAGTTCACGCCGGCAACAAAGCCAGCGGCCGGCAACACAGCCAGCCTCCAAAATGAATAGTTGTCCTCGCCGGCAACACAGCCAGCGGCCGGCAACACAGCCGGCCTCCAAAATGAATGTTTTTTCGCCAGCACACTGCCAGCGGCCCAGCGGGCGGGCGGCACCCATGCCAGCCTCCAAAAAGAACGGCCACGCCGATCGGGCGACCTAGTTCAGGCCTTCGGCGTCGAGGATCTCCTTTTGCTTGGCCTCGAACCAGGCCCTCGTCTTGTCGAGCTGCCTCTGCCTGGCCTTGACGTTGTCGGCCTCGATGTCGAGCTGCCTCTGCCTGGCCTTGACGTTGTCGGCCTCGATGTCGAGTTGCCTTTGCCGGGCGGCCTCTTCCATGTCGAGCTGCCTTTGCCGGGCCGCCTCCTCCATGTCTATCTTCCTCTTCTTTGCCGCCTCCTCCATCTCAAGCTTATGTCGTTGGAGGTCTAGGTATTGCTTCATTTGCTCGTCCTTGCTTTGCCGCTTCTTCTCGTCCCTCACATCCTTATGTGACATCATGCCATGCAAAGTCTCATGCAAGGCCATGGATGAGGCGTCACGTATGTCGTCCACCTTTGAGTTGGTCTTGCCCCTCGGCCTCTTCAACGCCTCGCCATCCCCACCTCCGGCGAACTTGGTCGTCTTCTTGCCACTCTTCCTTTGAAGTTCACGGTATTGATCCTTGAACTTAGGGCAATTGTTGATGATCGTCCAACAATGCGTAAGAGTGAATGGCTTGTCATTGTGCCGGGCCTTGAATGCCTCCAAAGATTGAAATGCCTACACCACATGATCAACAACAAGTGAACATGCAAACATATACACGGCCGAAGTCTCATGGCCGTAGTAAGGGCTAGAAAGAGAAGAGCATACCATGTCTCCAACGCTGAGACCACTCACGGGCCGTGCTTCAACGCTCTCAAGTGCGGCACAATACTTGTTGCACTCTTGTTGGATGAACAGCCATCTTTTCTGAATCGAACTGATGCCACGGTTGCTTGTAATTTGGTAGGGCTCAAATATCTTCTTTTCATGGAATGTTTTGTGGACTCTCATCCAAAAAACAATGCCCTTTTGTTGCGCACCGGTCCTTGGATCTTGGCTAATCTCCATCCAACATTGGCAAATCAACTTGTCCTCATCTTGTGTATATGAACCGGTGCGAATGCTCTTCTGCTTCTTTTGTGCTTCCGCTCTTTGGATGAGCTCGTCTATGAACAATGGAGCGCCACTAATATCAACATCATTGGCTTCATCTTCATCTTCACTTTCGACATAGATGTTATCGTCTTCATGCCACGAATCACCATGGTCGTAGTCAGCACGGTCGTCGGCCTCTTCATCGGGCACGTACTGGGCGCGGCCATCCTGACTTTGGGTCTCATCGGGGTCGTAGGCACGGCCATGCCCACCCTGGAAGATCACGTCCTCCATGTACTTGTTGTAGAAGGGGTCGTCCACCGTCGGCGTTGAGGTTGGCATTTCGTCAAACAACACGCAGGGGGCCGGCATGGTGCCCGTGAACGGTGCACGCGCCTGCTTTCTTTGCATCTCGACGGAAGGCCGCCCGCCGCTGCTGGACCCAGGCGTCACGTTGAGGTCGATGACGGCCGTGGGGCGTGGTGTGGACGGCATGAACAAGCCCACGTCCGGCGACGCCGAGAAACGGGTCTGGCCGTCGTGCCTGGGTGGAGGAAAGCCGGGCGACATGGGCGCGGCGCGCGACGTCGGCGACTGGCAGTGCGTAGGCCGGGCGACCGACGAGCCTGTGCTCGCCGGGCCGACGGCCGCTGCATAGAACCCCGCTGGATGGCCCATGCCAAGC
This sequence comes from Triticum urartu, assembly GCF_056163025.1. Lineage (NCBI taxonomy): Eukaryota > Viridiplantae > Streptophyta > Magnoliopsida > Poales > Poaceae > Triticum > Triticum urartu. The sequence goes on from NC_141875.1 coordinate 85,038,602, forward strand.
ATGAGGATGGCGTGCGCTTTGTTGACGAGGTCCTCCTTCTCGTCGGCAGTGGCCTTGCGCCGCGCGGCCTCCAGCTCCTCGCGCTGGGCGGCGAACTTGGCCGCGGCGACATTCATCTTGACGGCTGCTCTCCGTTCCCTCCTCTTCGCCGATTCCGCGTCCAACTTGGCGATCTCCTCCGGCGTGTACTCAGACCGCGGCTTCCTTGGCGCCTTCTTCTTCACCTTTGCGGTCGGGTCGACGGCCAGGCTGACGGAACTCGGCGGGGCATCGGCCATGGATGGGGGAGAGGGGGGCGGGGCGGCGGGAGGGACGTGGGAGGGTTTGGGGGAAATGGCGCCAAATGGCCGTCGGGGGTTTTTTGGTTTCTCCCACCGACAGGCAGGCCAGGGGAGGACAAGCGCGCGCGTCCCGCTCGTCCGCGCGCTGTCCGTTTCACCCCAAAACCGGCGCAATTTTGGGCCGGGGATGGGTCGAAAGCGGACACAAAGCGGACAAAAGTCCGTTTGCTCCCGTGCGCTGGGCCGCCTTTTTTGTTCCTTTTACCCCAAACGGACGGGGCCGGACAGGATAGGGTCGCCCGGTGGAGTTGGCCTAATTATTTCGCAGTTCCTCCGACCGACGATGGATCAATGTCACCCATCCGCTCATCCCTGTCCAGACCATACATAGCCAAACCAAAACAAGGGGAGAAGGAGTTTTATTCCATATTGAGAGTTACAGTCGAGATTTTTAAGTAAATTTTGGAGAGTCATAATTCTTCGAACAATGCTTAGAATACATTTTGGTTACCTGGGTTTTACCAGAGAATTTTTAACTACTGCCCTGTTTTGTGCTAGTAGTATTCAATATGGTGTGAAATTTGAACTAAAAATATGAAAGTTTGGCTATGTTGGATTGTTTTTTATAGCTTACCACATGCGCCATTCGGATGTCTCACAACCACCATTATTCACACATACACAATTAGGTATATATACAATTTATCCTACATGTTGCATTGGTGCCTTCAGAGCACGATGACAATTGTAGCGGTTAATGGTATTCTTCTTTGGGATCTATGACCTGGTCAAGCAAAAATCCCGCTATTTCCTCTTGAATTGCTAATATGCACTCTGTTTGTAGCAGTTGCTCCCGCACATCTATGAACTGCTAAGAAGGAGATCAATATGCATGTGTATTAGTTGTGTGACTAGATATCGATAATCATGTAAAAATTGTGAATAGTATTCTCGCAAATGTATCCATTCCTGTCTATCAGATTTGCTCCTTTCGGACGCCATCATGTGAATGTTCTCGCAAATGTAGTATGCACACAGATTAGTCCCTGACGCCTACTTCAGGGCCTTTACGAGAATGGAATTTAATCAGATAATAATTAATCAAGCATGCTAATTAATTAATGGTATTGAAACAAGAATTAAAGAGATGGTAGCTAGCTAGTACTACTTAATTACTTACCTTGGATTGAAACCAAAACAACTTTTCTCGCCATTTGCCTGGAGTCACCTTGATGAACTTTGCCCAAGCCCTGCCCGCCGGCAAAAGAAATGAATAAAGGGGTTACTAAATAGTTGATATCAGGAAATGACAAACTAAAAAGGCCGAGATATAGTTAATAATGATTGAAATTACCTGTCGACTATCCCCTTCAAGATGGTGAAGTCATTTTCTTTTTTAAGTAGTGAGTCCAGTAATTCAAGTGTTCCTTCTTCAACTTTAATGATTAACAAGACCCAGTGGTATCTGCATGCACACACGTTTGCATGTCTTAATTAAACGGACATATGCATAACACTAATCAACTACCCTAAACCCTATACACTTAATTATTCACATTGAAAGGATCGATATGGTTGACTAGAGGGGGGGGGGTGAATAGGCAACTAACAATTTTTAAATTTTCTTTATCAAACTAAACTTTGCATCAAAGTAGGTTGTCTAGACATGCAACTATGTGAACAACCTATATGATGCAACAACAATAAGCACCCAAGCAAGCAAGGTAAATAACACAAATAAGCTTGCACAAGTAAAGGTACGAGATAACTAAGAGTGGAGCCGGTGAAGACGAGGATGTGTTACCGAAGTTCCTTCCTTTTGAGGGGAAGTACGTCTCCGTTGGAGCGGTGCGGAGGCACAATGCTCCCCAAGAAGCCACTAGGGCCACCGTATTCTCCTCACGCCCTCACACAATGCGAGATGCCGTGATTCCACTATTGGTGCCCTTGGAGGCGGCGACCGGACCTTTACAAACAAGGTTGGGGCAATCTCCACAACTTAATCGGAGGCTCCCAACAACACCACGAAGCTTCACCACAATGGAATATGGCTCCGCGGTGACCTCAACCGTCTAGGGTGCTCAAACACCCAAGAGTAACAAGATCCGCAGGGGATTAGTGGGGGGGATCAAATTTATCTTGGTGAAAGTGTAGATCGAGGCCTTCTCAACCAATCCCTAGAAAATCAACAAGTTTGATTGGCTAGGGAGAGAGATCGGGCGAAAATGGAGCTTGGAGCATCAATGGAGTTTAGGGTTGGAAGAGGTAGTCAACTCAGAGAAGAAGATACCCCTTATATAGTGAAGAGACAAATCCAACCGTTATCAACTTAACCAGCCCGCGACATGCGGTACTACCGCGCCTGCCAAGCGGTACTACCGCAAGGCCTTACGGTACTACCGCACCACCTTGCGGTACTACCGCAAGGCAGGGTTGGATCAGCCTAGGAAGTCCGTGGACAAATAAACGTCCGTGGCCAGTTTCGCTGATTTTCAAATAGTGCAAAAGTCCGACATGGTACTACCACTGAAGGCAAGCAGTACTACCGCGCGGGGAGCGGATGTGAAAAATTACATCCGCTCCTACTTCTGCTACTGGTGATGTGCCGGACCAGGGCTCACGGTACTACGGCTCCCAAGGAGCGGTACTACCGTGACCACCTGCGGTACTACTGCGAAGGCATGCGGTACTACCGCAAGCCTCGGAACAACAACAATAGGAAAACTACTTTTTGCACAACCACGAAGAAACGGAGGATGCTCCAAAGTGCTAAGGAAAGGCGGTGCAAAGAGGAGTAAACATGTACGTGATGATTCCACCCAAACCTTTCCAAAGCGGACCCCCTCTTAATAGTACGATTTTCCTACGACTCAAATCCACCGAAAAAGGAACGTAGAAAAACGCCGTCTTCAATAATCTTCGAGGGGCTCCTAACCGTCTTGTGCCTAGTCATGAAATATCTGAAATACTCGAGACACACGATTAGTCCGCAAATGCATTGTCATCAATCACCAAAACACCTTAGGGATAAATATGCCCTTACAATCTCCCCCTTTTTGGTGGATTGATGACAATATGGGATTTGCACAAGGGAGAAAGAATAGAACATGAGCAAACCATACATCTCTAAAATATAGACGGGCTCCCCCTAGATGTGTGCTATTTAGATGAGTTCTTTGGACTGCACGGCACACATACTAGGATCAACACTTCCCCTATATTTTATAGACATGGAATATCTTGCAATAATAATGCTAACACTAAGCATGATAGAAGATAAGAGCATGAACTAAGTAGCACAATATATCATAACCTCAGTAAGGTGCGATAGATAAAGTGCATATGTCTTACACCATATGATAGATAAGTCTCACACGCTCAAATAAACTCAAACAAAACCAAAGAAAACAAGGTTCAACAAACCAAACACGACACGACACGGCAAATCCCTACACTCTCTCCCCCTTTGGCACCGAGACGCCAAAAAGGCAGATAGGACACCTACAACACAAGTGATGGCTCAAGCGGAGTAGTCACTCGCACGCTCCTCGTCGGACTCGGCAGCAGGAATGTGCTCCTCCTCAGAATCAGTCCACCTGTAGCCTTGTTTTGCCATCCATTCAGCCTCTGGAGTGATGTGCTCCTCGGAGCCGCCAAAAATATCCTCTCCAAAAACCCTCATGATCTTCTTGTCGCGGCGGCGACTCTCCTTGGAGGCCACATGAGTCCGATACTGCCCCTTGGCCTGCATGCAGAACAAGGCCTTCATCTTAGCCTTCAGCTTCTTCGCCCATGAGGGCTCAGTGGAGGGAGGTGCATATCCCGTAGAGCTGTCCTCAGATGCACTCTCCTCCTCAATCTCCTCCTCATCAGCAGCCCTCTTAGCAGCCTCAGCCTCGGCACGAGTAGTAGTGTTAGCCCACTGGGGCTTGATGCAGAGTCTGATGGAGTCATGACGGATCCAGTCAGGGGCTAGAAACTCCTCATTGGGATAGATCTTCTCCCAAGTCTTTGAGATCAGAAGGAACATATGGACCATAGATGGATACCTTGCGGGTGAATACCGCGAACCGAAGCTCACACCACATGATATGTGAGACATCAAGTGGTTGAGTCTGAGACACGCGTGCCTCCTCAAAAATGAGCAACATGTCCACAAGAAAGGAATGCACCTTGTCCTTGTCCCCAATGCGAGGAAAGAGGGAGTGGCGAAAGATCCGGTGCATGATGTCAAGAAATGAGTTGAGCACCCACGTCGACTTGCCACTGGCCAGCTTCTTCTCAACATAGAATGGCATAAGATTGTCCTTGCTTGCTGACTCGGCGTTGGCATGAGGGCGAACACCAACAGGTGTGTGGAGCCCCTCATCAGGCACTCTGAGCAAATCCATGAACTCCTTCCAAGTAGCAGCCAACTGGCGTCCATTGGTCATCCAGGTCATCCTCTGATCCTCCTGTGACGCCCCAGGACCGGAGCTTCAGATGCCTTCCAGGGTTTCCGGGTTTCGTCGTGTGATTTGTTTGGTTCTTTGCATTCATCATTGCATCATGTCCATTGCAGCATGCCATCATGTCATTTCTTTTCTTAACCCATCTAAATAAATGGCATGGATCTTTGATCCATTTAAATCGAGGGAATTCACTTGTGATTTCTCTTTATAACATATTAAAGCCTCTCAATACTATTAGGGAGCTATGATAAAAATTATTCCATTTATTTGGAATTAACCATAACACACTTGCAAAGATCCCATGCCTTTTTCCTTCTCAACTCTTGGTCTCTAACTTTGTCATATTTTTCTCATCATTTTTTAGAGCTCCACCAAAATCCGAACATTTTTGGACCTTCCTAACCCTCACTTCCTATTCAAACCTTTTGAATTCAAATCAAATGAGTTTGTATTTAAACTTTGAGATATGCCCACTCCATTTTTTCTTGGATCGTACTCATTTTATGAGTCCGGGAAATTTAACCGCATGCCCAAATTCTTTCTCTAACTCCCCCTCTTCCTTTTTCTCCTCTCTATGCTTTCTGTTAAAGGGAATATATATAGAGTGAGAGAGAGCAGAGCCCAGCTGGTCACTTGGGCCTCCTAGCTAGGCCGGCCCATTGGCCCAGCCGCCCTCAACCCTAGCCGATCGCCATTGGTCCCTCCTAGCGCCGCCAGAGGGATCGAGAGATCCCTCGACCTCTCCCCTCTGCCCGATTCCCCAACCTCTCCTCTCGTCCTCCCCGTGCCTGGCCCTCTCCTCCCAGCGCCTTCCCGAGCGCCATGGACGCCGCCCGCTCCCTGCAGTCGCCCATCGACGGATCCTGCTGAAGGAAATATGCCCTAGAGGCAATAATAAAGTTATTATTTATTTCCTTATATCATGATAAATGTTTATTATTCATGCTAGAATTGTATTAACCGGAAACATAATACATGTGTGAATACATAGACAAACAGTATGTCACCAGTATGCCTCTACTTGACTAGCTCGTTGAATCAAAGATGGTTAAGTTTCCTAGCCATAGACACGAGTTGTCATTTCATTAACGGGATCACATCATTAGAGAGTGGTGTGATTGACTTGACCCATTCCATTAGCATAGCACTTGATCGTTTAGTTTGTTGCTATTGCTTTCTTCATGACTTATACATGTTCCTATGACTATGAGATTATGCAACTCCCGTTTACCGGAGGAACACTTTGTGTGCTACCAAATGTCACAACGTAACTGGGTGATTATAAAGGTGCTCTACAGGTATTTCCAAAGGTACTTGTTGGGTTGGTGTATTTCGAGATTAGGATTTGTCACTCCGATTGTCGGAGAGGTATCTCTGGGCCCACTCGGTAATGCACATCACTATAAGCCTTGCAAGCATTGCAACTAATGAATTAGTTGCGGGATGATGTGTTATGGAATGAGTAAAGAGACTTGCAGGTAACGAGATTGAACTAGGTATTGAGATACTGACGATCGAATCTCGGGCAAGTAACATACCGATGACAAAGGGAACAACATATGTTGTTATGCGGTTTGACCGATATAGATCTTCGTAGAATATGTAGGAGCCAATATGAGCATCCAGGTTCCGCTATTGGTTATTTACCGGAGACGTGTCTCGGTCATGTCTACATAGTTCTCGAACCCGTAGGGTCCGCACGCTTAAAGTTCGATGACGGTTATATTGTGAGTTTATGTGTTTTGATGTACCGAAGGAGTTTGGAGTCCCGGATGGGATCGGGGACATGACGAGGAGTCTCAAAATGGTCGAGATGTAAAAATCGATATATTGGACAACTATATTCGGACATCGGAAAGGTTCCGAGTGATTCGGGTATTTTCGGGAGTACCGGGGAGTTACGGGAATTCGTATTGGGCCTTAATGGGCCATACGGGAAAGGAAAGAAAGGCCTCAAAGGGTGGCCGCACCCCTCCCCATGGGCTGGTCCGAATTGGACTAGGGAGGGGGAGGGGTGCCCCCTTCCTTCCTTCTCCTTTTCCCTTCCCTTTCCTTCCCTCCTACTCCTACTACTTGGAAGGGCTCCTAGTTCTACTAGGAAAGGGGGAATCCTACTCCCGGTGGGAGTAGGACTCCCCTAGGGCGCGCCATAGAGAGGGTCGGCCCCTCACCTCCTCCACTCCTTTATATACGTGGCCAGGGGGCACCCCATAGACACAACAATTGATCCCTTGGATCTCTTAGCTGTGTGCGGTGCCCCCCTCCACCATAATCCACCTCGGTCATATCGTAGCGGTGCTTAGGCGAAGCCCTGCGTCGGTAGAACATCATCATCGTTATCACGCCGTCGTGCTGACGGAACTCTCCCTCAAAGCTTGGCTGGATCAGAGTTCGTGGGATGTCATTGAGTTAAACGTGTGCAGAACTCGAAGGTGCGGTGCGTTCGGTACTTGATCGGTCGGATCGTGAAGATGTACGACTACATCAACCGCGTTGTGCTAACGCTTCCGCTTTCGGTCTACGAGGGTACGTGGACAACACTCTCTCCTCTCGTTTCTATGCATCACCACGATCTTGCATGTGTGTAGGAAATTTTTGAAATTACTACGTTGCCCAACAGTGGCATCCGAGCCAGGTTTTATGTGTAGATGTCATATGCAAGAGTAGAACACAAGTGAGTTGTGGGCGATATAAGTCATACTGCTTACCAGCATGTCATACTTTGGTTCGGCGGTATTGTTGGATGAAGCGGCCCAGACCGACATTACGCGTATGCTTACGCGAGACTGGTTTTACCGCCGTGCTATGCACACAGGTGACTAGCGGGTGTCAGTTTCTTCAACTTTAGTTGAACCGAGTGTGGCTACGCCCGGTCCTTGTGAAGGTTAAAACAGCACCAACTTGACAAACTATCGTTGTGGTTTTGATGCGTAGGTAAGAACGGTTGTTGCTCAGCCCGTAGCAGCCACGTAAAACTTGCAATAACAAAGTAGAGGACGTCTAACTTGTTTTTGCAGGGCATGTTGTGATGTGATATGGTCAAGACGTGATGACATATAAGTTGTTGTATGAGATGATCATGTTTTGTTGAAGTTATCGGTAACTGGCAAAAGCCTTATGGTTGTCTCTTTATTGCATAAGATGCAAGCGCCAAATAATTGCTTTACTTTATCGCTATGCGATAGCAATAGTTGCAAGAGCAATAGTTGGCGAGACGACCATGTGACGACACATTGATATAGATCAAGATGATGGAGATCATGGTGTCATGTCGATGACGATGGAAATCATGACGATGCTTTGGAGATGGAGATCAAGGCACAAGATGATGATGGCCATATCATGTCACATATTTTGATTGCATGTGATGTTTATCTTTTATACATCTTATTTTTCTTAGTTCGACGGTAGCTTTATAAGATGATCTCTCACTAATTATCAAGGTACAAGTGTTCTCCCTGAGTATGCACCATTGCGAAAGTTCTTCGTGCTAAGACACCACGTGATGATCGGGTGTGATAGGCTCTACGTTCAAATACAACGGGTGCAAAACAGTTGCACACGCGGAATACTCAGGTTAAACTTAACGAGCCTAGCATATAACAGATATGGCCTGGGAACACGGACACCGAAAGGTCGAGCGTGAATCATATAGTAGATATGATCAACATAGTGATGTTCACCATTGAAACTACTCCATCTCACGTGATGATCGGACATGGTTTAGTTGATATGGATCACGTGATCACTTAGAAGATTAGAGGGATGTCTGTCTAAGTGGGAGTTCTTAAGTAATATGATTAATTGAACGTTAATTTATCATGAACTTAGTCCTGGTAGTATTAGCATATCTATGTTGTAGATCAATAGCTCGCAATGTTGCTCCCAGTTTATTGTGTTCCTAGAGAAAATTTATGTTAAAAATGTTAGTAGCAATGATGCGGATTGCATCTGTGATCTGAGGATTATCCTCAGTGTTGCACAGAAGAATTATGTCTTTAATGCACCGCTAGGTGACAGACCTATTGCAGGAGTAGATGCAGACGTTATGAACATTTGGCTAGCTCAATATGATGACTATTTGATAGTTTAGTGCACCATGCTTAGTGGCTTAGAATCGGGACTTCAAAGACGTTTTGAATGTCATGGACCATATGAGATGTTCCAGGAGTTGAAGTTAATATTTCAAGAAAATACCCGAGTTGAGAGATATGAAGTCTCCAACAAGTTCTATAGCTAAAAAGATGGAGGAGAATAGCTCAAGCAGTGAGCATGTGCTCAGATTGTCTGGGTATTACAATCGCTTGAATCAAGTGGGAATTAATCTTCCACATAAGATAGTGATTGACAGAATTCTCTAGTCACCATCACCAAGTTAGTAGAACTTCGTCATGAACTATGATATGCAAGGGATAACGGAAACGATTCCCAAGCTCTTCGTAATGCTGAAATCAACGAAGGTAGAAATCAAGAAAAATATCAAGTGTTGATGGTAGACAAGACCACTAGTTTCAAGAAAAGGGCAAAGGGAAAGAAAGGGAACTTCAAGAAGAACGGCAAGCAAGTTGCTGCTCAAGTAAAGAAGCCCAAGTCTGGTCCTAAGCCTGAGACTAAGTTCTTCTACTGCAAAGGGACTGGTCACTGGAAGCGGAACTGCCCCAAGTATTTGGCAGATAAGAAGGATGGCAAAGTGAACAAAGGTATATTTGATATACAGATTATTGATGTGTTTTTTACTAGTGTTTGTTGCAACCCCTCGGTATTTGATACTAGTTCAGTTGCTAAGAGTAGTAACTCGAAACGGGAGTTGCAGAATGAATAGAGACTAGTTAAGGGTGAAGTGACGATGTGTGTTGGAAGTGGTTCCAAGATTGATATGATCATCATCGCACACTCCCTATACTTTCGGGATTAGTGTTGAACCTAAATAAATGTTATTTGGTATTTGCGTTGAGCATAAATATGATTGGATCATGTTTATTGCAATACGGTTATTCATGTAAGTTAGAGAATAATTGTTGTTCTGTTTACATGAATAAAACCTTCTGTGGTCATACACCCAATGAAAATGATTTGTTGGATCTCGATCGTGGTGATACACATTTTCATAATATTGAAGCCAAAAGATGCAAAGTTAATAATGATAGTGCAACTTATTTGTGGCACTGCCGTTTAGGTCATATTGGTGTAAAGCGCATGAAGAAACTCCATGACGATGGGCTTTTGGAATCACTTGATTATGAATCAGTTGATGCTTGCGAACCATGCCTCATGGGCAAGATGACTAAGACTCCGTTCTCCGGAACAATGGAGCGAGCAACAGATTTGTTGGAAATCATACATACTGATGTATGTGTTCCGATGAATATTGAGGCTCGCGGCAGGTATCATTATTTTCTGATCTTCACAGATGATTTGAGCAGATATGAGTATATCTACTTGATGAAACACAAGTCTGAAATATTTGAAAAGTTCAAAGAATTTCAGAGTGAAGTGGAGAATCATCGTAACAAAAATAAAAGTTTCTACGATATGATCACAGAAGTAAAATATTTGAGTTACGAGTTTGGCTTCAGTTAAAAAAATGTGAAATAGTTTCACTACTCACGCCACTTGGAACACCATAGTGTAATGGTGTGTCCGAACGTCATAACCATACTTTATTAGATATAGTGCGATCTATGATGTCTCTTACCGATTTACCACTATCTTTTTGGGGTTATGTATTAGAGACAGCTACATTCACGTTAAATAGGGCACCATCTAAATCCGTGGAGATGACACCGTATGAACCGTGCTTTGGCGAGAAACCTAAGCTGTCATTTCTTAAAGTTTGGGACTACGATGCTTATGTGAAAAAGTTTCAACATGATAAGCTCGAACCCAAATCGGAGAAGTAAATCTTCATAGGATACCCAAAAGAAACTGTTGGGTACACCTTCTATCACATATCCGAAGGCAAGATATTCGTTGCTGAGAATGGATCCTTTCTAGAGAAGGAGTTTCTCTCGAAAGAAGTGAGTGGGAGGAAAGTAGAACTTGATGAGGTAACTCTACCTGCTCCCTTATTGGAAAGTAGTTCATCACAGAAATCTGTTCTTGTGACTACTACACCAATTAGTGAGGAAGCTAATGATGATGATCATGTAACTTTAGATCAAGTTACTACCGAACATCGTAGGTAAACCAGAGTGAGATCCGCACCAGAGTGGTACGGTAATCCTATTCTGGAGGTCATGTTACTTGACCATGACGAACCTACGAACTATGAGGAAGCGATGATGAGCCCAGATTCCGCGAAATGGCTTGAGGCCATGAAATCTGAGATGAAATCCATGTATGAGAGCAAAGTATGGACTTTGATTGACTTGCCCAATGATCAGCGAGCCATTGAGATTAAATGGATCTTCAAGAGGAAGACGGACACTGATAGTAGTGTTACCATCTACAAAGCTAGAATTGTCGCAAAAAGGTTTTCGACAAGTTCAAGGTGTTGACTATGATGAGAGTTTCTCACTCGTATCTATGCTTAAGTATGTCCGAATCATGTTAGCAATTGCCACATTTTATGAAATCTGGCAAATGGATAAACAAAACTGCATTCCTTAATGGATTTATTATAGAAGAGTTGTATATGATGCAACCAGAAGGTTTTGTCAACCCTAAAGGTGCTAAGAAAATATGCAAGCTCCTGTGATCCATCTATGGACTGGTGCAAGCATCTCGGAGTTGGAATATACGCTTTGTTAAGTTAATCAAAGCATATAGTTTTATACAGACTTGCGGTGAAGCCTGTATTTACAAGAAAGTGAGTGGGAGCACTACAGCATTTCTGATAAGTATATGTGTATGACATATTGTTGATCGGAGATAATGTAGATTTATTCTGCAAAGCATAAAGGAATTTTTGAAAGGAGTTTTTCAAAGAAAGACCTCGGTGAAGCTGCTTACATATTGAGCATCAAGATCTATAGAGATAGATCAAGACGCTTGATAAGTTTTTCAATGAGTACATACCTTGACAAGATTTTGAAGTAGTTCAAAATGGAACAGTCAAAGAAGGAGTTCTTGCCTGTGTTACAAGGTGTGAAGTTGAGTAAGACTCAAAACCCGACCACGACAGAAGATAGAGAGAGAATAAAAGTCATTCTCTATGCCTCAGCCATACGTTCTATAAAGTATGCCATGCTGTGTACCAGACCTATTGTATACCCTGCCCTGAGTTTGGCAAGGGAGTACAATAGTGATCTAGGAGTAGATCACTGGACATTATTCAAAATTATCCTTAGTGGAATAAGGATATGTTTCTCGATTATGGAGGTTACAAAAGGTTCGTCGTAAAATGTTACGTCGATGCAAGTTTTGACACTGATCCAGATGACTCAAAGTCTCAATATGGATACATATTGAAAGTGGGTGCAATTAGCTAGAGTAGCTTAGTGCAGAGCATTGTTGACATATAAATTTGCAAAATACTTACGAATCTGTATGTGGCAGACCCGTTGACTAAACTTCTCTCACAAGCAAAACATGATCACACCTTAGTACTCTTTGGGTGTTAATCACATAGCGACGTGAACTAGATTATTGACTCTAGTATACCCATTGAGTGTTGGACACATGTCGATGTAAACTTTGGGTGTTAATCACATGGTGATGAGAACTATTGATATTAAATCACATGGCGATGTGAACTAGATTATTGACTCTAGTGCAAGTGGGAGACTGAAGGAAATATGCCCTAGAGGCAATAATAAAGTTATTATTTATTTCCTTATATCATGATAAATGTTTATTATTCATGCTAGAATTGTATTAACCGGAAATATAATACATGTGTGAATACATAGACAAACAGTATGTCACTAGTATGCCTCTACTTGACTAGCTCGTTGAATCAAAGATGGTTAAGTTTCCTAGCCATAGACATGAGTTGTCATTTGATTAATGGGATCACATCATTAGAGAATGATGTGATTAACTTGACCCATTCCATTAGCATAGCTGTCGGTGTCAAAACCGGCGGATCTCGGGTAGGGGGTCCCGAACTGTGCGTCTAGGCCGGATGGTAACAGGAGGCAAGGGACACGAAGTTTTACCCAGGTTCGGGCCCTCTTGATGAAGGTAAAACCCTACGTCCTGCTTGACTAATATTGATGATATGGGTAGTATAAGAGTAGATCTACCACGAGATCGGAGAGGCTAAACCCTAGAAGCTAGCCTATGGTATGATTGTTGTTCTGTATGTTCTATCGACTAGCTTGGCCCTAGTTTATATAATGCACCAGAGGCCTAGGTTAACAAGAGTCCTAGCCGAATACGCTGGTGGGGTGAAGTCCTTGTCTTGATCGCCAAGTCTTTGTGGAATCTTCCTTGTATGCGGCAGCTGTCCGAACTGGCCCATGAGTATACGGCCATGGGGGGCCTTGGCCCAATCTAATAGATCGGGAGACGACGTGGTGAGTACCCCCTAGTCCAGGACACCGTCAGTAGCCCCCTGAACCGGTCTTCAAGTTAGGGACGCTCCTCGATTCTTCTGAACCGTTCTTCATCTTCGGTCGTGAGTCTTGAAAACTGGTTCAACAAATCTTCTCATCTTCGATCTTGAGGATCGCCGAAATGCATTCGACGAGTTTACACGTCGGGTATCCGAGGAGCCCCTTTAAGTTTCCGGCCTTTATCAATGCCTTGTTATTTTTATGCCACACCTCGGGTTTGAAATTGTTCCCAGGCGGCAGCGTCCTCTTGCGTCCGAGCTCCAACGCCGGACTGCATTCGAGGTATCTTTTGCAGCCGAGCACCAACGCCGAACCGCTTCCCAACTCTAACGCCGGAATGTATCTGAGCTCCAACGCCGGACTATGTATCCGAGCTCCAACGCTGGACTGTATATCCGAGCTCCAACGCCGGACTGTATCCGAGCTCCAAAGCCGGACTATATCCGAGGTGTTGTAAATCACCTTGGTTCAAAGAAGTTTGAAGGAGTTTAGGTGAGCTTAATGTCAGAAATGCCCTCTATGGAGCCAGCCACTAGCGCCCGAGCTTTATGCCGGGCTGCTTCCGAGGTGGTGCACCACCCCGAATGTGGGCCGATTTTTGTGAATATTTTTTATTGGTGCAATTTATTCTCTGCCGAGATATATAGCCAGTAGCCCTCAAGGTGTGTATCGGTCTAAAACCCGAGATGCACCTGAAGGATGACGTAAGACCGCTGATCCCAGTAGTCGCTGAGACTCAGGTTGATTTGCAAAATCGGCCTGAGGATCAAGTCCAAGCTCGGCAGAATACTTCGGGACACTAAAAGCGGCGTGTTCAGTCCTCGAGACTCAGGTTGGGTGCGGCCAACCAACCTGAGGATCAAAATCTCCTCGGAAACTGTATTGCACATAAAATTTTCTGCATTGGACAAGCAATGCAGTAGCCCCCGAGACACTGGTCGGGTGGTAACACCAGATCAGGGGATCAATGTGCCCCTTTAATATTTGTAAATAATAAGCCCGAAGCCCAGTAGCCCCCGAGCCTTAATGCGGGCACGGGTGGCCGAATTAAGGATCAATATCCATAGTAAAATCACAAATTATGTGTAATGACTCTATGTATCCAAGTACTTTACGTCATTAATGCTCGGATCCGCATTGTACAAAACTTTGTTGACCGACCATCGGCTTCCACCTCCTCGGCCAGTAGCCGAGGAGTGTTTGTCCTACTTTATAAAGCCTTTATGAGGGCAAAGATTTACAACAAACAAGGCAATCTGGCCATACGGTTTTGTAAACAAAGGTATGAGAGAGTTATATTACAGTTTAACAGAAGAAATGTCTTCCAAAGAAAATAGTCCCGCTATCGGTTCCTTTCTTTGGGTTGTCATGCTAAGCATGATCATTAAACCTCAACTCGAATGTAAGAGCAAAATATTGAAGATTTAGTTTGGGAGGCCAGTTAATAGCCCTTGGTAGTGTTCGGCGACAGTCGGGGTCAAGCCGTAAACACTTCGGCCAATGTTATGAACGAACCATCATTTAACATAGTCATTGGATCGCTGACCAGTTTACGCTTATTGTGAAAGTCAGTTTTCGGCTTTCTCCACTAAGGTGCTTAACCATGTGAGCTGGAAGCACAAATAGTTTAAAAGTGCCAAAAAGCTTGGAAAACCAAGAAACGTCAGTAAAAACATGACGTCCGAACAATATCAAGTGTTTGGTGCCAATCCGAAAGTTGGTCTTAGAAAAAGGAAGTGCTTCTGTCATGCTTTAACATGATACATCCTATATCAAGACTTTGAGCGGGTCAGCCTATGGCTTCAACCTCCTATCCCAAGGGCGGAGTACTTCTCATCAGGCCAGTTTAGCAAACTAAACTCTAGCGGCTTTGAGAGAGAAATTAGGCTCCCCGGCTAGTGACCGCACACTCGTGTTGAAAAAAGGAGTGATAAATAATAATAATAATAATAATAATAAAACTTTGCAACGACTAAGAAGAAGAACACTTATTATAAAACGGCTCAAATAAACTTAAGAGCCCCCAAGTGACTTGGGTAGAAGAATGATTGCATGTACCGAAGTACTTATATCATATCTATGTTCAACCGAACTTTAAACGCGTCGTAACCGACCGTCAGCTTCTCCCTCTTTGGTCAAGGACCGAAAAGTGTTATGTACTCCATCGGTCGAGAATATTGACGGTGTTTCCAATAACCAGGCAATCAGGCCATAAGGCTGTAACAGACAAAGCGCGCTCAGGGAACTTATGCTATATTACCGTGAAGTGTAAGAAGCATCTTCGAAGAAAATAGTACCCCTACCGATACCTTTCTTCGGTGCTCATTGTTATTATGAGACTTGTGCAATAGATTTTTTGTACTCATGAGTTCCGTTGTGTGCCGACCATCATTGAAAACTATAAGAGCGCTAGCTTTCGGCTTCACCCAGTCTGAGGTCCGGCTCGGGCGACCCGATCGTGACAATCGCAGAGGTGCTCCCTTTACTCCCTAGCCGAACAATCGGGAACGTAGGAGTAAACACAGGAGCGAGGCAACCCAGCTTGCAAATCGCTTAAGTCAATATGGTGCATATTGTGGCGTAATACACGAACAAGGAACGAAGCCATACAAGTATAATCATATGCAAGTGGAAAAGCTTCATGAAGGAAGCCCCCAAATGAATTGGGTATTTGAATTTATGCGTCACAAACAAAGTTTGGACAAGGAAATTTTTTACAACCAACTTTTTTCCAAAAAAGTATAATGCTTGGTCGAACCGAACACAAGTTAGAAATTAAAGCTTTGAGCATGAAAGCGACTTAGCTAGTTAATGTGTTCGGTATTGATGACGCGGTCCGAGCTTGATGCGGGGTAAGGTTCCATCCCCCAAGCTGGTCCCGAGGTGGCAGAGCGGAGAGCTCGACACGCCGAAGTGGTGACATAGCACGGTCAATGTAGACCGGCAGAGTGACGCCGAAGTCCCCGGATCATTTTCCTGTGCACAAAAAATAGTGCAAACCGGAGATAATAGTAATAATGATAATTAAAAAATGTCGCATAATAAATAATTTATGCAAAGTGAGGAATAGAAGAAATATGGCCTGGCGCCGAAGTCAATGTCGATGCAGGACGTTGGCGTGATGTAGTAAAGGCGTGGCCAAGGCTGAATTCACAGGTCGGTCCGAGCTCCGGATGCGGCGTTCGCCGAACTATGTATGGAAACTGATCGAACCACCACGCGACCTCGTTAATGCGGTCACCATTTGATAGACCTATGTACATATCATGGACAAACCAGA
Organism: Triticum urartu; assembly: GCF_056163025.1. NCBI lineage: Eukaryota > Viridiplantae > Streptophyta > Magnoliopsida > Poales > Poaceae > Triticum > Triticum urartu. Next base: position 85,055,112 of record NC_141875.1, read on the forward strand.
GTAATAATTCCTTGGGAAAAATGAACCCAAACAAGCAAAAAATAATGGGATTAATAGCACCTGGTTTATTTGTTGTAGCAATCCGAAGGAAGGTGATTCCCAAAATTGGGACTCTCTCCGCACACCCATTGCCTGATGGGCGATAAAACGACGGCATGGCAATGCTGGTAAAGGTTGACTCACCGAGGCAAAGCCCTCGGCCCAGCTAACGTGACGGAGCTGGTCGGCTAGTGACGCCGAAGTGTCCGGAGTAGGTTGATGAAGAGGTGGCGAAGCCCCCGGTCCAGCCGAGATGTCGAAGCCTCGACGTCAGCCGATGAGTCGAAGTAGGTCGGCGTGATGGACAACAGCTTGAAGAAGCAATAGTGCGGCCCTGTCGATGCAGGTCATGACGTGGTCGATGCCGGCTTGATGAAGCGACCGTGCGGCGATGCCGGTATGCCCGCTCCGTGTAATCCGTGGGGCGGCGATGTTGATGATGATTTATCCTTCGCGATGCCGGACTATTGTTTGGCTTGCCGAGATGATGATCCGAAGAAGTTGAGCTCGGCTAAAGTGACGACGTGTCTAGCGCAGGTCGGCAGCCGTGGAGTAATATTGCCGGACTGGTTGGACACCAGCATGATGTTGAAGATCATGTTCAAAAGATCTTAAAGTTAGTGGTATGTGTTCGGGAACAAAACACAATACCCCATACAAAACTTCCTTTAAAAGGGATGTCCGAAATCCCGTTCATAAAAAAGATGAACTCGGGTCGGATTCGTTTTCGTGCAGAAAACAGATCCGAAAAGTGATGCACTAATCGGAAGGTTCCCGGAGTTTGGACGGTCGGATCAAGCTGAAATTTTTAGAGGTGGTAGATATAGGAATTCCGCAGCCGATCAACGGTTGGACCTTCCAAAGGACGTCCAAGCTAGAAGCTGGACACCACGCCCTAAACTCATCCAAATTCCATCCAGATTTGACAGGGCTCTGGTATATCGTGGATTGCCAGAGATTCCTCCATCGGAACTCGACGAAATTTTCCAGGGTTGTTATAGACTCAATTCCGCACAATTACACCAAAGCGATCGTCAAAGCGATACTCGAGGAGGTGGTGGCGGCAGATACGAGTTCGCTGTCCAAAAAAAACAGCACGGTCGCTTGAGGGCAATGTTGACGTTGAGCCCCCGAGCTCCATAGATGATTCCTCCGTGATCTTGATAGAGATCGGAGTTGATGTTTAATGAAGGCCCTCGTCCGAACATGGTGATCCGAACACGGGGCACAATTCTTGGTCGAACCAAGGTGACCAGTCGAACTAGTGACGAAGACGCTGAAATCGCAGTTGATCTGCAGGCGAGCCATCGATACTTTTGTCGATCACACAGCGGAACTCTCAATGAAAACACCAATGTCGGTGTCAAAACCGGCGGATCTCGGGTAGGGGGTCCCGAACTATGCGTCTAGGCTGGATGGTAACAGGAGGCAAGGGACACGAAGTTTTACCCAGGTTCGGGCCCTCTTGATGGAGGTAAAACCCTACGTCCTGCTTGATTAATATTGATGATATGGGTAGTATAAGAGTAGATCTACCACGAGATCGGAGAGGCTAAACCCTAGAAGCTAGCCTATGGTATGATTGTTGTTCTGTATGTTCTATCGACTAGCTTGGCCCTGGTTTATATAATGCACCAGAGGCCTAGGTTAACAAGAGTCCTAGCCGAATACGCCGATGGGGAGAAGTCCTTGTCTTGATCGCCAAGTCTTTGTGGAATCTTCCTTGTATGCGACAGCTGTCCGAACTGGCCCATGAGTATACGGCCATGGGGGGCCTCGGCCCAATCTAATAGATCGGGAGACGACGTGGTGAGTACCCCCTAGTCCAGGACACCGTCAATAGCACTTGATCGTTTAGTTTGTTGCTATTGCTTTCTTCATGACTTATACATGTTCCTATGACTATGAGATTATGCAACTCCCGTTTACCGGAGGAACACTTTGTGTGCTACCAAACGTCACAACGTTACTGGGTGATTATAAAGGTGCTCTACAAGTGTCTCCGAAGGTACTTGTTGGGTTGGCGTATTTCGAGATTAGGATTTGTCACTCCGATTGTCGGAGAGGTGTCTCTGGGCCCACTCGGTAATGCACATCACTATAAGCCTTGCAAGCATTGCAACTAATGAGTTAGTTGCGGGATGATGTGTTACGGAACGAGTAAAGAGACTTGCCGGTAACGAGATTGAACTAGGTATTGAGATACCGATGATCGAATCTCGGGCAAGTAACATACCGATGACAAAGGGAACAACGTATGTTGTTATGCGGTTTGACCGATAAAGATCTTCGTAGAATATGTAGGAGCCAATATGAGCATCCAGGTTCCCCTATTGGTTATTGACCAGAGACGTGTCTCGGTCATGTCTACATAGTTCTCGAACCCGTAGGGTCCGCACGCTTAAAGTTCGATGATGGTTATATTGTGAGTTTACGTGTTTTGATGTACCGAAGGAGTTTGGAGTCCCGGATGAGATCGGGGACATGACGAGGAGTCTCGAAATGGCCGAGACGTAAAAATCGATATATTGGATGACTATATTCGGACATCGGAAAGGTTCCGAGTGATTCGGATATTTTCGGAAGTACCGGGGAGTTACAGGAATTCGTATTGGGCTTTAATGGGCCATACGGGAAAGGAGAGAAAGGCCTCAAAGGGTGGCCACACCCCTCCCCATGGGCTGGTCCGAATTGGACTAGGGAGGGGGGGGCGCCCCCTTCCTTCCTTCTCCTTTTCCCTTCCCTTTCCTTCCCTCCTACTCCTACTACTTGGAAGGGCTCCTAGTTCTACTAGGAAAGGGGGAATCCTACTCCCGGTGGGAGTAGGACTCTCCTAGGGCACGCCATAGCGAGGGCCGGCCCCTCCCCTCCTCCACTCCTTTATATATGTGGCCAGGGGGCACCCCATAGACACAAGAATTGATCCCTTGGATCTCTTAGCCGTGTGCGGTGCCCACCTCCATCATAATCCACCTCGGTCATATCGTAGCGGTGCTTAGGCGAAGCCCTGTGTCGGTAGAACATCATCGTCACCACGCCGTCGTGCTGACGGAACTCTCCCTCAAAGCTCGGCTGGATCGGAGTTCGAGGAACATCATCGAGTTGAACGTGTGCAGAACTCGGAGGTGCCGTGCGTTCGGTACTTGATCGGTCGGATCATAAAGACGTACGACTACATCAACCGCGTTGTGCTAACGCTTCCGCTTTCGGTCTACGAGGGTACGTGGACAACACTATCTCCTCTCGTTGCTATGCATCACCATGATCTTGCATGTGCGTAGGAAATTTTTGAAATTACTACGTTCCCCAACACCTTCAGGCCGCCGCTTGGTTCCCTCGCGCCCCGCCGGATCTCCTTCCTCACACCGGCGAGCATGACGCCCTCCGCGCGCCCCCTTCCTCTGCTACTCCTCCTTCTTCTCTGCTGCGTCTCCGGTGCCGCACCACAGGAGCTGCTGCTTCCCCATGACCTCGAGCCCCAAGCACCACCTCGTCACCCTGCTTCGTCCGGCCGCCGCGTCGCCATGCTCCAGCACCGCTTCGAGCTCGTCTTCCTCGACCTCCAGGCCATCCCGGAGTCCCTCGCCCCTGCGGCATGGCCCAGCCTAGACATCCACCTCCACATGCTCTTGCTTCCTCTCCAGCGTGCCAGCCCAGCCTTCGACCTCCCCTGCAGCTCTCGCCACCATGCCGAGTCCTGCTACTGCTGTTGCTTCGCTGTAGAGCTCTGCCACGTCAAGTACCCCTGCTTTCGAGCGACAGGACGGGGTCCCGTGCCTGCGCTGACTTCCCTGTCGCAAGCCTCCATGCGGCTTTGTTGTTCTCCCGGGGTCCTTGTGCTACTTCTTTTTAGACCATCAAGACCGGCAAGGTCAACTACAGGGATACCACGTACCACAACACACGGAAGCCCGAACGAGTACCACAATAGACTGCCCAGTACCCCTTCGAATCCTTCAAGACTGTCAAGTGAACGACTACCATCGCTCCAAGATCCGAACGGCTACGACGACATGAACATCTACGGAACGTCGTTTACGACTGCACGATGAACCGCCAAGGCCGGCCACAACTCTTGTACCACTACTATCGCCAAGTACCACGACGACCGAAGCATAGTACCTCTACATTTGCCATGTACATCGACCGTCACCGAAGACCCGTGTAGCACTAACGCCAAGTTCCCCTACCGTCGCCCTCGGAAACATCGAATGCGTCAAGTCCTTCTCCGAGACGTGTACCACTACTTCCTCTACTGTCGCGAAAACGTCTACTTCCTCTACTTTACACCAACTCGTTCCGCCTCGAAATGCACCCTTGGAAGGTATAACTGCCGGACCAACGACCATGGACAAATGCATGTTGTATGTGATGTCCGCGTTTGCATCATGTCCGAGTTGTCATTACACGTCTCCCCTCGTTTGCCATGCCGTCGACCCGTGGGAACCCGGTATCCGGGATCACCCCACCATCCTTGCGTGACTCGCTCCTGTCACACTTTCTTTTCACCGGCATCTCAATCGAGTTACCAGAACCGAAATGTTGCCATGGCACCATTTCCGTTTCGTCGCCGTGGCACCCCTTTCTTTCTACCACGGTGACAAATGCTTCATAAAATGCTCTTATCAACTTTTTCATAAATATTGCATAAAACTTGCACATGTCATCCGCATCATGATAACAACAATTAAAATGTTTAACATTGTTGCTACATTAAATTGCTAAATGCATATGGGGTTCTACCAGATTTGTTGGTTGATGTTTATGGCCTCATTTAAAATGCCTACCTGTGTTTTCTACTCATGTTTCACCTCTTGCCATGTTAACCAACATTTAATTTTGTTGAGTACCTAAATGAGAGAGAACTAAATAAGTCATGTGGTGTTTCGTCAATATGCAACTCGTTGCATATTGAGCTCCACTTAATTTGTAGTATTGTTTGTGCACTTTGCCATGCCATGCATATTTAAACCGGACATGCATCATACTTGGTTGTGCATCATGCCATGTTTATGTGATGGTTGTCTACTATGTTGTTTGCTTCTTTCCGGGTTACTTCTCGTGTTAGCTTCGGTTTCGTTCCGGAGTTGTGAGGATCCGTTCATCTACGTCCGTTTGTCTTCTTCATGGACTCGTTCTTCTTCCTTGCGGGATCTCAGGCAAGATGACCATACCCTCAAAATCACTTCTATCTTTGCTTGCTAGTTGCTCGCTCTTTTGCTATGCCGCGATACCTACAACTTGCTATGTCATATTGCCATGTCAAGCCTCTAACCCACCTTGTCCCAGCAAACTGTTGTTTGGCTATGTTACTGCTTTGCTCAGCCCCTCTTATAGCGTTTCTAGTTGCAGGTGAAGATTGGAGTTTGTTCCTTGTTGGAGCATGTTTATTTGTTGGGATATCACAATATCTCTTATTTAATTAATGCATCTATATACTTGGTAAAGGGTGGAAGGCTCGGCCTTATGCCTGGTGTTTTGTTCCACTCTTGCCGCCCTAGTTTCCGTCATACCGGTGTTATGTTCCTTGATTTTGCGTTCCTTATGCGGTTGGGTTATAATGGGAACCCCTTGACAGTTCGCCTTGAATAAAACTCCTCCAGCAAGGCCCAACCTTGGTTTTACCATTTGCCACCTAAGCCTTTTTCCCTTGGGTTCTGCAGACTCAAGGGTCATCTTTATTTTAAACCCCCGGGCTAGTGCTCCTCTGAGTGTTGGTCCAAACTAGAGCCCTTTGCAGCGCCCCCTCGGGGAAACTCGAGGTTTGGTTTTAGTTGTACGGAGCGCTCATCTGAGTGTGCCCTGAGAACGAGATATGTGCAGCTCCTATCGGGATTTGTCGGCACATTCGGGCGGCTTTGCTGGTTTAGTTTTACCATTGTCGAGATGTCTTGTAACCTGAATTCCGAGTTTGATCGGGTCGTCCTGGGAGAAGGAATATCCTTCGTTGACCGTGAGAGCTTGTGATGGGCTAAGTCGGGACACCCCTGCAGGGTTTTGAACTTTCGAAAGCCGTGCCCGCGGTTATGGGCAGATGGGAATTTGTTAATGTCCGGTTGTAGAAAACTTGACACTTAATTAAAATGCATCAACCCCGTGTGTAGGCGTGATGGTCTCTTTCCGGCGGAGTCCGAGAAGTGGACACGGCGTTGGAGTTATGCTTGACGTAGGTTGTTCTAGGATCACTTCTTGATCATAGTTTCTCGACCGTGCCTTGCCTTCTCTTCTCGCTCTCTTTTGCGTAAGTTAGACACCATATATGCTAGTGCTTGCTGCAGCTCCACCTCACATACCTTTTACCTACCCATAAGCTTAAATAGTCTTGATCGCGAGGGTGTGAGATTGCTGAGTCCCCGTGACTCATAGATACTTCCAAAACCAGCTTGCAGGTGCCGATGATATCGTGCAAGTGATGCAACCAAGCTCAAGGAGGAGCTCGATGAAGTTCGTGTCCGTTAAGTTGTTCCGTTTTCCAGTTGATCAGTAGTGGAGCCCAGTTGGGGCGATCGGGGATCTGTAGCATTAGGGGTAGTCTTCTTTTATTTTGGTACCGTAGTCAGACCTTGATTGTATCTGGATGATGTAATGTTATATTCATGTATTGTGTGCAGTGGCGATTGTAAGCCAACTATGTACCTCTTTCGTTATTCAGTACATGGGATGTGTAAAGATTACCCCTCTTGCGACATTGCTTACAATGCGGTTATGCCTCTAAGTCATGCTTCGACATGTGGGAGATATAGCCGCATCGTGGGTGTTACAAGTTGGTAATCAGAGCCTTCCCCGACTTAGGAGCCCCCTGCTTGATCGAATCGTTGGCGTTGTTGAGTCTAGAAAAATGTTTTGAGTTTTATAGGATTATATATATCGGAGATTAGGATTATTTTTACTCCTCAGTCCCTTCGTCGCTCTGGTGAGGCATCCTGACGTAGATTTTTGACTCTTCTCTCCTCGAATTTCACTAAAAAAAATTTAGGATCACGCGGGTATCTTGGAATCGTTCCGATGGTTTTGTGACGAGAACATTGTTCTTGGTGCCTCCTGAAATTTAGGGGTTGTGGCAGTGTCCAAGGTGTTGTCGTCACAATTTTATCGTTGCAGTTCTGGAATACATGAGTTTCGTCAACATCGAAAATCTCTTTTATGCAGTTGTTGGTGAGATAACCTCGACGCCACCCAGTACTGGGGCGGGAGTTCGGGAGTATTGCCATAACTCGTATAATGGATGCTTTTCGAAGGTTGAGGTAAATGATTTCCGAAGGTTTCTTGGTTATGTGTTGAAGGATGGATACAGCTGGATGTAGGATTTGCTAGTTTTGGGTGAGATATTATGCTTCCCCTATATCCCCAACACCTGATTGCATAACCAAAAAGTTTCAGGAGTTTATAAGTGGGAATTCAAGTAGCTCTTAGGATATTTTTTCGACAGATGTATGATATGAAATTGGGGTTCGACGTCTAGTGGTCCTCCTATTCACAGTTGGTTTTACAGTGGTCTCGTTGTGTCTTAAAGAGTCCTCGGCTATGCTGACTCGGGGACGCTTCGTATGTCATGTGCACTGCCTTGTACATGATGGTACTGTACGATCGAGCCCGTGTGGGCCCCACCACGAAAACTTCGGATGAAATCTCTATCATATGTTTGTTCCGGCTTATTCTGCAAGCCAATCCTTGTTTTGTTTTGATTGTGGTATTCGAGTTGCTTCGAAGTCAAGTGTTGATTCCATACCTTGCCTAAGTGGTATGCTCATATTTCTATAGGAATACTAATCCTTCATGATAATCGAGATTGTCATGTCAATCCGTTTTAACCGGCGTGTTTCTCTTCAAGTGGATCCGATCATTTCAACATCCGCAAGATCAACTCAGTTTTCGCCAACGGTGTTTGTTTCATCCGTCTCCAAGTTGTCTTTGTTTTCCCTCCCTCCCTCCCTTTGTTTCTTCAAGGACTCACATTTCTGAATCAAGTATCCAGCTTATTGATGTGAAATTTCTTCGTTCTTTTCGTTCAATGTTTTATCCGGTGATTCTCAGGAAGATTCTAACGGAGCTTCAAGTTCGTCAATCTTCACTCATTTTCTTCTTCGGTGGATTCAATTCTCGTGTTGATCATATCCTTTTCCTCGTTTCATTGTTTTCTCATGCCGGTGCAATTCTTAGTCATTCACCTCTCACTATTCTTTTGTTCCGGTGTGCTGAAGTTATCTCGGGAGATTCATGTTTTCATTCCTAGTCCGTTCAAGATATCTCGAGGTTGTTATCTCATTCAAGACATTTATTTCAACCGGTGCAATCTCTCTTTCAAGCAATCACTTCAACGGTGTTTCTCTTGAGTGGGCCCTAACCCACAGGTCTTTTTCCAGGATCTTACCTGACTCTTTTTATTTTCCCGGAGCTATCCTCAAATTCTTTTTCAAAGTTTGACATAAGAATGAATTTTTCATCAGTCAAATGCTTTTCTCCAAGATCGTTCAAATTCTATTCATTGTTGATTCAGCCTTTATATTCTTCCTTACCCCGGAGTGCCTCAACAATTCATGGTATTGCTTCTCATCGTCATTATCTACATTTGAAGACCGAAGAAGAGTTTTCCTCTAAATCTTGCTCCATTCTCTTCAAGATTCGTGATTCTAACTTGTTGCCATCCTCTCATAATTGTTTTTCGATCGTGATAATTCTTTTCACCCATCCGGAGCAATTCAGGAGTCTTTTCAGTTTGATTTTACGGAGCCCATCATCTCAGATTTATTCTTTCCAGCTTTCAGCTCTCGTTCTCCAAATCTTACAGGTGGTTCGTTCAAGATTTTTCTTACCTTGTTATCATATCAATTCATTTGTTGTTTTCAATCCTACCGGTGGATTCATCGAAGACCTTCCTCAAGTTTGCACTATATCTATCTTAATCCTTTCTACGAGAATAAGTAGTATGCCAAATCCATTGCTGGTCATCAATTTAAATTGATGAAGGATAAGCATAATGTAATTTTTATTCTTGTTTCATCGAATAACTCAATTCCTTATTACGGAGGCTCATCAAATTCTCCTTTTCATTTGTTTATCTTTCTTCTTTCCGGAGTTTGTTTGTGATATCAATTCTCGGTTTCCATTGTTTCATCTTTCTTTTTTTCCGGAGTTCCAAGCTCTCGCAATTATATCACCACGGAGATCCATCTAAATCATTACAAGGTTTCACCTTGTATTTTCTACTTCTCTTTCTTTTCGATTGATCATCCTTTTGTTACCGGAGTTCTTCATGGAGGCTCTACATGATGGTTCGTCAAGGATTTAATTCCTCCTCGAAGTGTTCATTGAGATTCTTTTCAAGGGAGCTCAAGCATTCTTCATCTTGCAATCCGGAGTGCAATTCGTTCTATCTTATCTTTTGAGGTGGTGTTATGTCATTGTTGATAATTTCCATTCATGTTTCAGGATTCACTGGTTTTCAAGAGTGACATATTTAAATCCATCATTTTCTCTTCGCTCAAGTCATCTTTTCAACCAACCAATCTCTTCATTGGAGTTATCTTGGTATATATTTCGCCTAAAGCCTTTCATTGGGAATGTTTCTCTTTGTGATGATTACCTATGATCCAAGTTCTTCATTTATCCTACCGGTGAGATAAGTTTCTTGTCTCCTTGTTCATATCAATCCAAATCCATTGTTTCCATAGCGGCAGAATTTCACCTCATAATTTTGAGATGTTTTCCATAAGCCCACTACAAACTTATTCATTTCGTTGTTGTTTTTTCCAACAACTCCGTTTTAACCTTCTTGGAAGGGTGCTTTCCAAGCTCATTTGTGGCAGAAGTTGGCATTTTCAACTCCATTCTTTTATTACAATGATCTAACTTCTATTCTTTTCTTCCGGAGGCATTGTGATGTTGCTCTCTTCGACACATCATCTTGTTTTGTCAAGATCATGTTCAATTCCTTCCATTTACAGTCGGAGTGCCGTCCAAATTATATCATTCTTATTCTTTCTCTATCTTGTTTTAACCGGAGTGTTTTCATAATTGATCTTTATCGATCCTTGTACATATCGTTTCTGCCGGAGTGCTTGCATGTACTTCTTGTCCATTGAAACGCTTTTCTTATTTCTGTCAACCTACAAGGTTCCTGTAATGTTCCTTGTTCCTCCTTTCTAACGGAGTGTTTTCAACCTCATTCATCTCCGTTGTATTCTCTTCTCAAAATTTGTTCAACCTCTCAAGGTTTGTGGTTTCACTCGTTTGTCCAAGAAGCGACTTAGTTTTACCTCTCTTCTTCCTCTTCCGTTTTCCATGGTGCCATCCTAGATCTCGGGACGAGATCCTCTTGTAGTGGTGGAGTGTTGTGGCGCCCCAAGACCGGAGCTTCAGATGCCTTCCAGGGTTTCCAGGTTTCGTCATGTGATTTGTTTGGTTCTTTGCATTCATCATTGCATCATGTGCATTGCAGCATGCCATCATGTCATTTCTTTTCTTAACCCGTCTAAATAAATGGCATGGATCTTTGATCCATTTAAATCAAGGGAATTCACTTGTGATTTCTCTTTATAACATATTAAAGCCTCTCAATACTATTAGGGAGCTATGATAAAAATTATTCCATTAATTTGGAATTAACAATATCACACTTGCAAATATCCCATGCCTTTTTCCTTCTCAACTCTTGGTCTCTAACTTTGTCATATTTTTCTTTCTTCATTTTCCGGAGCTCCACCAAAATCCGAACATTTTTGGACCTTCCTAACCCTCACTTCATATTCGAACCTTTTGAATTCAAATAAAATGAGTTTGAATTTAAACTTTGAGATATGCCCACTCCATTTTTTCTTGGATCGTACTCATTTTATGAGTCCGGGAAATTTAACCACATGTCCAAATTCTTTCTCTAACTCCCCCTCTTCCTTTTTCTCCTCTCTATGCTTTCTGTTAAAGGGAATATATATAGAGTGAGAGAGAGCAGAGCCCAGCTGGTCACTTGGGCCTCCTAGCTAGGCCGGCCCATTGGCCCAGCCGCCCTCAACCCTAGCCAATCGCCATTGGTCCCTCCTAGCGCCGCCAGAGGGATCGAGAGATCCCTCGACCTCTCCCCTCTGCCCGATTCCCCAACCTCTCCTCTCGTCCTCCCCGCGCCTGGCCCTCTCCTCCCAGTGCCTTCCCGAGCACCATGGATGCTGCCCGCTCCCTGCAGTCACCCCTCGCCGTATCCTGCAGGCCGCCGCCTGGTTCCCTCGCGCCCTGCCGGATCTCCTTCCTCACGCCGGCGAGCATGACGCCCTCCACGCGGCCCCTTCCTCTGCTACTCCTCCTTCTTCTCTGCCGCATCTCCGGCGCCGCACCACCGGAGCTGCTGCTTCCCCGCGACCTCGAGCCCCAAGCACCACCTCGTCACCCTGCTTCGTCCGGCCGCTGCGTCGCCATGCTCCAGCACCGATTCGAGCTCATCTTCCTCGACCTCCAGGCCATCCCGGAGTCCCTCCCTGCCGCGGCACGGCCCAGCCTAGACATCCACCTCCCCATGCTCTTGCTTCCTCTCCAGCGTGCCAGCCCAGCCTTCGACCTCCCCTGCAGCTGTCACCGCCATGCCGAGTCCTGCTGCTGCTGTTGCTTCGCTGTAGAGCTCCGCCACGTCAAGTGCCCCTGCTTTCAAGCGACAGGACGGGGTCCCGTGCCTGCGCTGACTTCCATGTCGCAAGCCTCCATGCGGCTTCGTTGTTCTCCCGAGGTCCTTGTGCTACTTCTTTTCAGACCATCAAGACCGGCAAGGTCAACTACAGGGATACCACGTACCACGACATACAGATGCCCGAACGAGTACCACGACAGACCGCCCGGTACCCCTTCGAATCCTTCAAGACTGTCAAGTGAACGACTACCGTCGCTCCAAGATCCGAACGGTTACGATAATATGAATATCTATGGAACGTTTACGACTACACGATGAACTGCCAAGGCCGGCCACAACTCTTGTACCACTACTATCACCAAGTACCACAACGACCAAAGCATAGTACCTCTACGTTTGCCATGTACATCGACCGTCACCGAAGACCCGTGTAGCACTAACACCAAGTTCCCCTACCATCGCCCTCGGAAACATCGAATGCGTCAAGTCCTTCTCCGAGACGTGTACCACTACTTCCTCTACCGTCGCGAAAACGTCTAGTTCCTCTACTTTGCACCGACTCGTTCCGCCTCGAAATGCACCCTTGGAAGGTATAACTGCCGTACCAACGACCATGGACAAATGCATGTTGTATGTGATGTCCGCGTTTGCACCGTGTCCGAGTTGTCATTACACGCCTCCCCTCGTTTGCCATGCCGTCGACCCGTGGGAACCCGGTATCCGGGATCATCCCACCATCCTTGCGTGACTTGCTCCTGTCACACTTTCTTTTCATCGGCATCTCAATCGAGTTACCGGAACCGAAATGTTGCCATGTCACCATTTCCGTTTCGTCGCCGTGGCACCCCTTTCTTTCTACCACGGTGACAAATGCTTCATAAAATGCTCTTATCAACTTTTTCATAAATATTGCATAAAACTTGCACATGTCATCCGCATCATGATAACAACAATTAAAATGTTTAACATTGTTGCTACATTAAATTGCTAAATGCATATGGGGTTTTACCGGATTTGTTGGTTGATGTTTCCGGCCTCATTTAAAATGCCTAACCGTGTTTTCTACTCATGTTTCACCTCTTGCCATGTTAACCAACATTTAATTTTGTTGAGTACCTAAACTAGAGAGAACTAAATAAGTCATGTGGTGTTTCATCAATATGCAACTCGTTGCATATTGAGCTCCACTTAATTTGTAGTATTGTTTGTGCACTTTGCCATGCCATGCATATTTAAACCGGACATGCATCATACTTGGTTGTGCATCATGCCATGTTTATGTGATGGTTGTTTACTATGTTGTTTGCTTCTTTCCGGGTTACTTCTCGCGTTAGCTTCGGTTTCGTTCCGGAGTTGTGAGGATCCGTTCATCTACATCCGTTTGTCTTCTTCATGGACTCGTTCTTCTTCCTTGCGGGATCTCAGGCAAGATGACCATACCCTCGAAATCACTTCTATCTTTGCTTGCTAGTTGCTTGCTCTTTTGCTATGCCGTGATACCTACCACTTGCTAGGTCATGCCTCCCATATTGCCATGTCAAGCCTCTAACCCATCTTGTCCTAGCAAACCGTTGTTTGGCTATGTTACCGCTTTGCTCAGCCCCTCTTATAGCGTTGCAAGTTGCAGGTGAAGATTGGAGTTTGTTCCTTGTTGGAGCACGTTTATTTGTTGGGATATAACAATATCTCTTATTTAATTAATGCATCTATATACTTGGTAAAGGGTGGAAGGCTCGGCCTTATGCCTGGTATTTTGTTCCACTCTTGCTGCCCTAGTTTCCGTCATACCGGTGTTATGTTCCTTGATTTTGCATTCCTTACGCAGTTGGGTTATAATGGACCCCTTGATAGTTCGCTTTGAATAAAACTCCTCCAGCAAGGCCCAACCTTGGTTTTACCATTTGCCACCTAAGCCTTTTCCCCTTGGGTTCTGCAGATTCAAGGGTCATCTTTATTTTTAACCCCCGGGCCAGTGCTCCTCTGAGTGTTGGTCCAAACTAGAGCCCTTTGCAGCGCCCCCTCGGGGAAACTCGAGGTTTGGTTTTAGTTGTACGGAGCTCTCATCTGAGTGTGCCCTGAGAACGAGATATGTGCAGCTCCTATCGGGATTTGTCGGCACATTCGGGCGGCTTTGCTGGTTTAGTTTTACCATTGTCGAGATGTCTTGTAACCTGAATTCCGAGTTTGATCGGGTCGTCCTGGGAGAAGGAATATCCTTCGTTGACCGTGAGAGCTTGTGATGGGCTAAGTTGGGACACCCCTGCAGGGTTTTGAAGTTTCGAAAGCCGTGCCCGCGGTTATGGGCAAATGGGAATTTGTTAATGTCCGGTTGTAGAAAACTTGACACTTAACTTAAGTAAAATGCATCAACCGCGTGTGTAGGCGTGATGGTCTCTTTCCGGCGGAGTCCGGGAAGTGGACACGGCGTTGGAGTTATGCTTGACGTAGGTTGTTCTAGGATCACTTCTTTATCATAATTTCTCGACTGTGCCTTGCCTTCTCTTCTTGCTCTCTTTTGCATAAGTTAGCCACCATATATGCTAGTGCTTGCTGCAGCTCCACCTCACATACCTTTTACCTACCCATAAGCTTAAATAGTCTTGATCGCGAGGGTGTGAGATTGCTGAGTCCCCGTGAATCACAGATACTTCCAAAACCAGCTTGCAGGTGCCGATGATATCGTGCAGGTGATGCAACCAAGCTCAAGGAGGAGCTCGATGAAGTTCGTGTCCGTTATGTTGTTCCGTTTTCCAGTTGATCAGTAGTGGAGCCCAGTTGGGGCGATCGGGGATCGGTAGCATTAGGGGTAGTCTTATTTTATTTTGGTTCCGTAGTCGGACCTTGATTGTATCTGGATGATGTAATGTTATATTCATGTATTGTGTGAAGTGGCGATTGTAAGCCAACTATGTATCTCTTTCCTTATTCAGTACATGGGATGTGTAAAGATTACCCCTCTTGCGACATTGCTTACAATGCGGTTATGCCTCTAAGTCGTGCTTCGACACGTGGGAGATATAGCCGCATCATGGGTGTTACACCTCCCCAGAGTGGAAGTGGACCGAAGCAAAGAACTGGGCCACCAGCTCGGGGTCATAGTCCAGGTGAAAGGAAATCACATCCTTGATGGTAAACTACTCCACGAGATCCAAGGCCTCACCAAAGTAGTGACGATGCTTATCCTCCCTCATGTGATGCATGTCGATCCAGTGCACATCCACATACAGATTCTTCTTGGCCTTGATCACATCCAAGTAAATGAGATTCTGCTGCTTGGTCCAGAACAGTTCATTCCCTCTGAAGTTTGCACGAGGATGCGCATAAGGATTGATCTTCCTGAGAGAGACAAACTCAGCAAGAGGTATCTCATCCATGTCCTTTGACGGTTCCTTGACCTTGCTAGTAGTGGTCTTGACATTACACTTGGGGGCATTGGAGCCTTCTGGAACATCCTCTTGGTTGCGCAGACGCTTGGAACCCGTGTCACGGCTTGGATTGGAATGACGAGTAGGGACACCGGAGCCACCACCTGAGACACACAAAAAACACAAACACACACGAGAAGCGAGAAGGGTCAAAACAAATACCACAGCAAAACACAAGAAACTAGTGGAAAATGCATATGGTAATTGCCATGAAGAAGGTTTGACAGCAGCGGTAGTACGGCCTGGTCACGCGGTACTAAAATTTTAGTGCTTCTAGTTGCGGTAGTATCGCATGGTGGCATGGTAGTACCGGGGCTCAGAGCGGCAGTAGAGCTTTAGTACCGCGGCCCATGCGGTAGTACCGCTCCTGAGGAGCGGTAGTACCGTACGAGCGGTAGTACCGCACCTACTATGCGGTAGTACCGCACAACATCAGATCAGAACAAATGAATCTGAGAACAACCGCGACAATGAGGCGGTACTATGGTTGATCAAATCAACCACGGGACAACATATCAAGTACACTTTCTACGCATCACTACTCTCCTACATCCTACTCTTGCAAAGATTTGGCCTAAAATCTCAAGAATAACACGCATCTCCCAAAAAACCTAGAAGCGAAAGCACAAACAAAAGAGAGAGGGATTTGGGGAGAGACCTTGAGCCATGGCAAGAGGAAGTGGTGGGGAACGATCCCACCGGTCGGAATCCGAGGAGAGCGGCCGGGGACGGAGATCCGGCGAGGGTCTTCGGCGCCGTTCTTGAGCAGGAGAGAGAGAGGTAGTGGGGAGATAAAAGAAGAATGGGTATGGGGGAGTTGGAACTCCCCCTGCCCATGTCTTAACCCCCACGCACCCTCGGCAGCGCGGTAGTACCGCACCTCATCGCGGTAGTACCGCTCGGGCGGAAGTGCCGCACCGAAGCGGTAGTACCGCTCCCCCAGGCGGCAGTAAAAAATTACTGCCGCGCCGAGTGCGGAAGTACCGTGCACTCCACAAGCGGTAGTACCGTGGCAGGCCGCAGTAGTACCGTGAGCTCAAGAAGATGCAAGTTTCAAACAACAAAAAGAAAAAGGGCGACACAAGACAACTACAAGCGAACGAGACACCGCAAGAACACTCTCAGCACGAAGAAAGAGAGGCAAGAGACAACAAGGACCAACCACGAGACACAACCTCTCCAAGGTGAGGGCGGTGGCCAAAGCCACCTATGTTTGAGTCAATTGGTATGGCACCGCGAAGAATTATCCTTGGGCCCATGACCAAAACTCGTCTTTGAAGCACAAGTGCCATCAAAAATGTCTAATGTGAAAGAGTTGATCAATTTACGCATAATGGGGGGGGGAGGGAGAGTTCATTGAGAGAACAACACTCCCCCTATGTCCATGCCTACACCTAAACAAGATAACAAGTTGAGTATGGAGGGTGTGCATGGGTTCAAGCAACATTGCTCGAATCAATGATATTTAGCTCATGCCTTAACTCGCGAAATCTTGCTTCATCCAAGGGCTTCGTGAAGATGTCTGCAAGGTTATCAAGAGTGTTGACATAGTTGAGTTCGATCTCCCCTCGCCTAATATGATCCTGGATGAAGTGATACCGGATCTCCATGTGCTTCGTCTTGAAGTGTTGCACCGGGTTGAGAGAAATCTTGATTGCACCTTCATTGTCACACCAAAGAGGCACTTTCTCACAAATGACACCGTAATCCTTTAAAGTTTGCCTCATCCATAAGAGTTGTGCACAACAACTACCGGCCGCCACATACTCTGCTTCGGTGGACGAGAGAGACACACAACTTTGCTTCTTGGAAGACCAACTCACCAAAGAGCAACCGAGAAATTGGCACCCTCCAGAAGTGGACTCCCTATCCACTTTGTCTCCCGCCCAATCCGAGTCCGAATAACCTACAAACTTGAAGTTTGCTCCTCTTGGGTACCATAAGCCAAAGTTTGGGGTATGAGCCAAATATCGAAGGATTCTCTTGACCTCCACGAAGTGACTCTCCTTAGGTGCGGCTTGAAACCATGCACAAATTCCCACACTCAACATGATATCCGGTCTAGATGTACAAAGGTAAAGCAAGGAGCCAATCATGGAGCGATATACCTTTGATCCACCGCTTTACTATTGGGATCTATGTCAAGTTGGCATTTGATGGGCATAGGAGTGGACGCCGGCTTGACATCACTTAGCTTGAATCTCTTGAGAATGTCTTGAGTGTATTTGGCTTGGTTGATGAAGGTTCCTTCTCTCCGTTGCTTGACTTCGAACCCGAGAAAGAACTTCAACTCTCCCATCATGGACATCTTGAACTTGGAGGTCATGAGCGCGGAAAATTCCTCATTGAAAGCTTTGTTAGGGGAACCAAATATAATATCATCAACATATAGTTGGCACACAAACAACTCCCTTTTGACCTTCTTAGTAAAAAGAGTGAGGTCGATTTTCCCAATTTCAAAACCACGGTCTTGCAACAACTCGGTAAGGTGGTCATACCACGCATGTGGGGCTTGCTTAAGGCCATAGAGTGCCTTATCGAGTAGATACACATGATCGGGAAAGTAGGGATCCTCGGACCCGGGGGGTTGCTTGACATATACCAACTCATTAATAGGACCATTAAGAAAAGCACTCTTCACATCCATTTGTTGTAACTTAAAGTTATGATGAGAAGCATATGCAATCAACATGCGAATGGATTCAAGGCGAGCAACGGGAGCAAAGGTTTCACCGTAGTCGATACCCTCGAATTGGGAGTAGCCTTGTGCTACCAAACGAGCCTTGTTGCGAATGATAATCCCATGAGCATCTTGCTTGTTCTTGAATATCCACTTGGTTCCAATGACATTATGGTTCCCCGTTGGCCTTGGCACCAATCTCCACACCTTGTTGTGCTCAAAGTTGTTGAGTTCTTCATGCATGGCATTGAGCCAATCTGGATCTTCGAGCGCCTCATAGACCTTCTGGGGTTCAACACAAGAGACAAACGCGTGATGTTCACAATAGTTTGCTAATTTTCTACGAGTGCTTACCCCCTTTCTTAAGCTTCCAAGCACATTTGTCATGAGATGATCCTTGGTGGAGAGCTTGGAAGCAATCTTGGCGGCACGACGCTCCAATTCCTTCTCGGGGGTGAGTTGAGGAGCGGTCACTTGATCATATTGAGCGCCATCTTGAGCTTGTTCTTGATCTCGAGGAAGCTCTTGATCTTGAACTTGCTCTGAGGAGAGAACTTGACCTTGGGCATCACTTGATGTTACAACACCATCTTGAGATTGACCTTGCCCTTGGTCTTGTTCTTGAGGTTGAGGGCCTTCACTTTGTTCTTCGAAAGCGTGTGGGCCTTGGGTTGGTGATGGCTCCACTTGAGTGGAGCATTGTCCTTCTCCTTCGGCCACAAGGGGTTCCTCAATGGGTAGGATAAAACCAACACCCATTCTTCTTATGGGTTGGGGAGGAATTTCATCACCTACATCACAAGTGCCACTTTGCTCCACTTGGGAGCCATTATTCTCATCAAACTCCACATTACATGTCTCCTCAATAAGTCCCTTGGACTTATTGAGGACACGATAAGCATGGGAGTTTGTAGCATAACCAACAAATATGCCCTCATGAGATCTAGCCTCAAATTTAGACAAATGAACACCTTTCTTGAGAATGAAACACTTACACCCGGAAGTACTTGAGGTTGGGCTTGTTCCCGGTGAGTATCTCATATGGAGTCTTGTTCAAGCCTTTGCGGAGGTACAGCCGATTTGATGCATGACACGCGGTGTTGATGGCTTCGGCCCAAAAGTTGTATGGAGACTTGAACTCCGCCATCATGGTCCTTGCCGCATCCATCAACGTCCGGTTCTTCCTCTCCACTACACCATTTTGTTGAGGGGTGTATGGTGCGGAATATTGATGCTTGATCCCCTCATCACTAAGAAACTTGATAACCCACAAGTATAGGGGATTGCAATAGTTTTCGAGGGTAGAGTATTCAACCCAAATTTATTGATTCGACACAAGGGGAGCCAAAGAATATTCTCAAGTATTAGCGGCTGAGTTGTCAATTCAACCACACCTGGAAACTTAATATCTGCAGCAAAGTGCTTAGTAGCAAAGTAATATGATAGTAGTGGTAACGATAGCAAAAGTAACGGTAGAAAAAGTGAAGTTTTTGGTATTTTGTAGTGATGATAACAATATTAACGGAAAAGTAAATAGGCGAAGAAAAATATATGGAAAGCTCGTAGGCAATGGATCAGTGATGGAGAATTATGCTGGATGTGGTTCATCATGTAATAGTCATAACATAGGGTGACACAGAACTAGCTCCAATTCATCAATGTAATGTAGGCATGTATTCCGAATATAGTCATACGTGTTTATGGAAAAGAACTTGCATGACATCTTTTTTCCTACCCTCCCGTGGCGGCAGGGTCCTAACGGAAACTAAGGGATATTAAGGCCTCCTTTTAATAGAGTACCGGACCAAAGCATAAACACATAGTGAATACATGAACTCCTCAAACTACGGTCATCACCGGGAGTGGTCCCGATTATTGTCACTTCGGGATTGCCGGTTCATAACACATAGTAGGTGACTATAGACTTGCAAGATAGGATCAAGAACTCACATATATTCATGAAAACATAATAGGTTCAGATCTAAAATCATGGCACTCAGGCCCTAGTGACAAGCATTAAGCATAGCAAAGTCATAGCAACATCAATCTTAGAACATAGTGGATACTAGGGATCAAACCCTAACAAAACTAACTCGATTACATGATAAATCTCATCCAACCCATCACCGTCTAGCAAGCCTACGATGGAATTACTCACGCACGGTGGTGAGCATCATGAAATTGGTGATTGAGGATGGTTGATGATGACGACGGCGATGGATTCCCCTCTCCGGAGCCCCGAACGGACTCCAGATCAGCCCTCCCGAGAGAGTTTAGGGCTTTGCGGCGGCTCCGTATCGTAAAACGCGATGAATCTTTCTCTCTGATTTTTTTCTCCCCAAACACAAATATATGGAGTTGGATTTGAGGTTGGTGGAGCTCCAAGGGGCCCATGACGTAGGGGGCGCCCCCCACCCTCGTGGCTAGGGTGTGGCCCCCTGGCCTTGATTCTTTGCCAGTATTTTTAAATATTTCCAAAAATAATCTCCGTGGAGTTTCAGGTCATTCCGAGAACTTTTGTTTCTGCACATAAATAACACCATGGCAATTCTGCTGAAAACAACTTCAGTCCGGGTTAGTTCCATTCAAATCATGCAAGTTAGAGTCCAAAACAAGGCAAAAGTGTTTGGAAATGTAGATACGATGGAGACGTATCAACTCCCCCAAGCTTAAACCTTTGCTTGTCCTCAAGCAATTCAGTTGACAAACTGAAAGTGATAAAGAAAAACTTTTACAAACTCTGTTTGCTCTTGTTGTTGTAAATATGTAAAGCCAGTATTCAAGTTTTCAGCAAAGATTATGAACTAACCATATTCACAATAACATTTAGGTCTCATGTCTACTCATATCGATGGCATAATCAACTAGCGAGCAATAATAAATCTCGGATGACAACACTTTCTCGAAACAATCATGATATGATATAACAAGATGGTATCTCGCTAGCCCTTTCTAAGACCGCAAAACATAAATGCAGAGCACCTTTAAAGATCAAGGACTGACTAGACATTGTAATTCATGGTAAATGGGATCCAGTCAAGTCATACTCATTGTAAACTAACAGTAATGAATGCAAATGATAGCGGTTCCCAAACAGGCGGTTCCCAAACAGAATGGTAAAGTTTATACTCCCCCTCCACCAACAAACATCAATCCATGGCTTGCTCGAAACAACGAGTGCCTCCAACTAACAACAGTCCCTGGGGATTTTTGTTTGCAGTTATTTTGAATTGATTTGCATAAAGCATGGGACTGGGCATCCCGGTGACCAACCACTTTCTCGTGAGTGAGGAGCGGAGTCCACTTCTCTGGAGAATAACCCACCTAACATGGAAGATACGGACAGCCCTAGTTGATACATGAGCTATTCGAGCATACAAAACAGAATGTTTATTTGAAGGTTTAGAGTTTGGCACATACAAATTTACTTGGAATGGCAGGTAGATACCGTATATAGGTAGGTATGGTGGACTCATATGGAATAACTTTGGGGTTTATGGGATTGGATGCACAATCAGTATTCCCACTTAGTACAGGTGAAGGCTAGAAAAAGATTGGGAAGCGACCAGCTAGAGAGCGACAACAGTCATGAACATGCATTAAAATTAATCAACACCGAATGCAAGCATGAGTAGGATATAATGTACCATGAACATAAATATCGTAGAGGCTATGTTGATTTTGTTTCAACTACATGCGTGAACATGTGCCAAGTCAAGCCACTCGAATCATTCAAAAGAGGATACCACCCTATCATACCACATCACAACCATTTTAATAGCATGTTGGCACGCAAGGTAAACCATTATAAGCTCCTAGCTAATTAAGCATGGCATAAACAACTATAATCTCTAATTGTCATTGCAAACATGTTTATTTATAATAAGTTGAATCAGGAATGATGAACTAATCATATTTACAAAAACAAGAGAGGCCGAGTTCATACCAGCTTCTCCCATCTCAATCAGTCCATCATATATCGTCATAATTGCCTTTCACTTGCACGACCGAATGATGTGAATAATAATAACAGTGCACGTGCATTGGACTAATCTGGAATCTGCGAGCATTCAATAAACAGGAGAAGACAAGGCAATATGGACTCTTTTGTCAGATTAACAATAATGCATATAAGAGCCACTTTAACAATTTAATTATGGTCTTCTCCTATCGACCCCCAAAGAAAATAAGAGAAATAAAACTATTTACACGGGAAAGCTCCCAACAAGCAAAATAAGAAAGGAAAATATTTTTGAGTTTTCTTTTTAATTACTACTACAAGCATGGAAATTAAAACTAGCTAAAAGCTACAACTAATTTTTTTGGTTTTTCTTAAGGTTTATTAAACACACAAGAAGAAAGCATAAAAAAGAAATAAACTAGCATGGATATTACAATGAAAAAGTATGAGCACGACATCTAGCAATGAGTGTGTGAACATGAATGTAATGTCGGTGAGAAATACGTACTCCCCCAAGTTTAGGCTTTTGGCCTAAGTTGGTCTATTGCCACGGATGGCTGGCAGATATCCAAAGTTGTAGTTGGGGTCGTACTGTGATGGATACTCAGATTGCCACTGGCTGGCAATCACCTCCGGATCCCACTGGTAATCAGACTGTCGTGGAGGATCAAATTGTGGTTCCGGCTCTGGCTCTGTAGCTGATGTAGGGTTCCGGTAGGCGTGAATGGTCTCCAACGGAACAAGGTACTTGCGTGCAGATAAATCAAACAGGGAAGGAACAGGCAGGGTAATAGTCTCAGGATGATGTTTATCAAAGAACAATTTGTATTTAAGCTCATTTTCCCTATTCTTAACAATAAAATCATGTGCTACCATACTCTTATAATCTAAATAAACAGTAGGCAGCAATTTTTCTTCCTTTTCATAGTGCCTAATAGGTATGTTATAGTATGCAACAAGGCGTGAAGCATAGACACCTCCAAAGACGGGGCCCTTTGTACGGTTCAGACTTAACTGTTTGGCAATAATACCGCCCATACTAACAGAGTCATCACGGAATAAACCATGGAACAAAACGATAATATTAGGAACACTAAGGTTTCCACAGTTTCTGCGATCAATTAAGCAACGACTAGCAAATATTGCAAAGTAGCGTAAAACAGGAAAATGTATGCTAGTGATTCTTGCATCGGAAACTTTCCTAGTTTCCCCTACAGTAATAGAGTCAATAAACCCGTCCACATCTCTACGATGTGGTTCCTCTAAGCTACCCTCGAAAGGTATTTTGCAAAACCTGCAAAATTCATATAGTGACATCTTCTTAACCACATCATATAAATGAACTCTACTGAAGGAGGTAATTCCCTAGGATAATAGTAGAAGTTTTGCACAAAAATATTAGTGAGTAAGAGATACTGTTCACGTTGGTCGTGGAGGAAGTCGGTGAGGCCTGCATTCTTAGCCAATTCATAAAAATCATCATAAATCCCGGTTGCTCTCAAGAAATCATCGGAAGGCCATTCACACGGCCGAACCTCCGTGGTGCGAGGCAGATTATATTTGGGCCCTTCTGCTTCTTCATTTTGCTTTTCCTTCGAGCTTCGGCTCGATGAGCCCACAAAAATCTCTTCATTATTTTCTGAAAAATTCTGAAATTTTTAGTAACTTCAAATAAAAGTGAACCAAGCTCAACAAATTGATAGCAACTACTCCTACAAGTGCCTAGGACCTATATCATGCATTAGAACTACTTGGAACCATATAAATATGACATGCAAGCTCAAGAACATGGTCACCTAGGAAGCACAAATTTGCAATGAATAAAGTACTAGAACAAAAACTAATTGGACCAATGAAGGAGTCACATACCAAGGAACAATCCCCCAAAGCAGTTTTGTGAGAGATGCTTTTAGCAAGGAGATCAAAAATCGCAGCAAAATGAGCTAGAACTCGTGCTTGAGCTGGCTGGTGATTTTTTTGGGAGGAAGAAGAAGTGTATGGGTGCAGGAATAAGTGGAGGGGAGCCACCATGGGCCCACGAGGCAGGGGGTGCACCCAGGGGGTGGGCGTGCCCTGGACCCTCGTGTCCAGGTGCCAGCTCCCCCTGCTGTGTTCTCAGTGTCAAATATTCTCAAATATTCCAGAAAAAAACATATTTAAATTTCAGGGCATTTGGAGAACTTTTATTTTTGCGGTATTTTTTATTGCATGGATAATTCAGAAAACAAAAAGAAATTACTATTTTTGCTTTATTTAAACTAAATAACAGAAAGTAAAAAGAGGGTACAGAGAGTTGTGTTTTCTAAATTCATCCATCTCATGCTCATCAAAAGGAATCCACTAACGAGGTTGATCAGGTCTTGTTAACAAACTCATTCCGAGTAACATGGAACCAGAGAATTTTCGAATAACACTAGGTTGCCTCAACGGGGATATGCACATCCCCAACAATAAGAATATCATATTTCTTATTGACAGTAGGAAGAGGAAATTCAAAACCTCCAAAAATAATCGATGGAATTTTTCCAATAGAATTGATACTATGGACTTGAGGTTGTTTCCTCGGAAAGTGTACCGTATGCTCATTGCCATTAACATGAAAAGTGGCATTGACTTTGGTGCAATCAATAACAGCCCCTCCAGTATTCAAAAAGGGTCTTCCAAGAATAATAGACATACTATCGTCCTTGGGAATATCAAGAATAGCAAAGTCCGTTAAAATAGTAACATTTGCAACCACAACAGGCACATCCTCACAAATACCGACAGGTATAGCAGTTGATTTATCAGCCATTTGCAAAGATATTTCAGTAGGTGTCAACTTATTCAAATCAAGTCTATGATATAAAGAGAGAGGCATAACACTAACACCGGCTCCAAGATCACATAAAGCAGTTCTAACATAATTTCTTTTAATGGAGCATGGTATAGTTGGTACTCCTGGATCTCCAAGTTTCTTTGGTATTCCACCCTTAAAAGTGTAATTAGCAAGCATGGTGGAAATTTTAGCTTCCGGTATCTTTCTTTTATTAATAACAATATCTTTCATGTACTCAGCATAAGGATTCATTTTAAGCATATCAGTCAAACGCATACGCAAAAAGATAGGTCTAATCATTTCAGCAAAGCTCTCAAAATCCTCATCATCCTTTTTCTTGGATGGCTTAGGAGGAAAAGGCATGGGTTTCTGAACCCAAGGCTCTCTTTCCTTACCGTGTTTCCTAGCAACAAAGTCTCTTTTATCATAACGTTGATTCTTTGATTGTGGGTTATCAAGATCAACAATAGGTTCAATTTCTACATCATTATCATTACTGGGTTGAGCATCAACATGAACATCATCATTAGGTTCATGTTCATTACTAGATTGTGTTTCAGCGTCAGATATAGAAATATCATTGGGATTCTTAGGTGGTTCAGCAATAGGTTCACTAGAAGCATGCAAAGTCCTATCATTTTTCTTTTTCTTCCTTTTAGAAGGACTAGATGCATCAATATTATTTCTCTGAGAATCTTGCTCAATTATCTTAGGACGGCCCTTAGGATACAAAGGTTCTTGAGTCATTTTACCACCTCTAGTCATAACTCTAACAACATTATCATTTTTTTACCATTTAATTCATTGAGCAAATCATTCTGAGCTTTAAGTACTTGTTCTACTTGAGTGGTAACCATAGAAGCATGTGTACTAATGAGTTTAAGTTCACCTTTAACTCTAGACATATAATCACCCAAGTGTTCAATCATATAAGCATTTTGTTTCAATTGTCTACCAAAATAAGCACCGAAGTCTTCTTGCTTAACCATAAAGTTATCAAACTCATCCAAACATTGGCTAGCAAACTTAGTAGGAGGGATTTCAGCTTTATCATATCTATAGAGAGAATTTACCTTTACTACCTGTGTCGGGTTATCAAAAACATGTATTTCTTCAATAGGTGATGGATTAAAACCATATATTTCTTCAACAGGCGGTAAATTAAGACCATGTATTTCTTCAATAGGAGGTAAATTCTTAACATCTTCAGCTTTAATGCCCTTTTATTTCATGGACTTCTTTGCCTCTTGCATATCTTCAGGACTGAGAAATAGAACACCCCTTTTCTTCGGAGTTGGTTTAGGAATAGGCTCAGGAGCTGGCTCAGGAAGTGTCCAATTATTTTCATTTGTCAACATATTATTTAATAGAATTTCAGCTTCATCCGGTGTTCTTTCCCTGAAAACAGAATCAGCACAGCTATCCAGGTGGTCTCTGGAAGCATCGGTTAGTCCATTATAAAAGATATCAAGTATTTCATTTTTCTTAAGAGGATGATCAGGCAAAGCATTAAGTAATTGGAGAAGCCTCACCCAAGCTTATGGGAGACTCTCTTCTTTAATTTTCACAAAATTATATATATCCCTTAAGGCAGCTTGTTTCTTATGAGCAGGAAAATATTTAGCAGAGAAGTAATAAATCATATCCGCTACGCACACAACCAGGATCAAGAGAATTAAACCATATCTTAGCATCACCCTTTAATGAGAATGGAAATATTTTAAGGATATAAAAGTAGCAAGTTCTCTCATCATTAGTGAACAGGGTGGCTATATCATTTAATTTAGTAAGATGTGCCACAACAGTTTCAGATTCATATCCATAAAAAGGATCAGATTCAACCAACGTAATTATATCAGGATCAATAGAGAATTCATAATCCTTATCAGTAACAAAGATAGGTGAAGTAGCATAAGCAGGATCATATTTCATTCTAGCATTCAGTGTTTTTTGTTTAAGCTTAGCTAATAATTTCTTAAGATCACTTCTGTCATTGCATGCAAGAAAGTCTCTTTTAGTTTCTTCATCCATAACATAGCCCTCAGGAACAACATGCAATTCATATTTATTAGGAGAGCCTTCATCATCACTTTCATCAATATTATCAGTTTCAATAATTTCATTCTCTCTAGCCCTAGCAAGTTGTTCATCAAGAAATTCACCAAGTGGCACAATAGTATCAAGCATAGAAGTAGTTTCATCATAAGTATCATGCATAGCAGAAGTGGCATGATCGATAATATGCGACATATCAGAATTAATAGCAGAAGCAGGTTTAGGTGTCGCAAGCTTACTCAAAACAGAAGGTGAATCAAGTGCAGAGCTAGATGGCAGTTCCTTACCTCCCCTCGTAGTTGAGGGATAATTTTTTGTTTTCGCGTCTTTCAGGTTCTTCATAATGACCAGCAGATATAAATCCCAAGTGACTCAAAGAATAGAGCTATGCTCCCCAGCAACAGCGCCAGAAAATAGTCTTGATAACCCACAAGTATAGGGGATCGCAACAGTTTTCGAGGGTAGAGTATTCAACCCAAATTTATTGATTCGACACAAGGGGAGCCAAAGAATATTCTTAAGTATTAGCAGCTGAGTTGTCAATTCAACCACACCTGGAAACTTAATATCTACAGCAAAGTGTTTAGTAGCAAAGTAATATGATAGTAGTGGTAACGATAGCAAAAGTAATGGTAGCAAAATTAATGTTTTTGGTATTTTGTAGTGATGATAACAATAGCAACGGAAAAGTAAATAGGCGAAGAAAAATATATGGAAAGCTCGTAGGCAATGGATTAGTGATGGAGAATTATGCTGGATGTGGTTCATCATGTAACAGTCATAACATACGGTGACACAGAACTAGCTCCAATTCATCAATGTAATGTAAGCATGTATCCCGAATATAGTCATATGTGCTTATGGAAAAGAACTTGCATGACATCTTTTGTCCTACCCTCCCGTGGCAGCGGGGTCCGAACGGAAACTAAGGGATATTAAGGCCTCCTTTTAATAGAGTGCCAGACCAAAGCATTAACACATAGTGAAAACATGAACTCCTCAAACTACGGTCATCACCAGGAGTGGTCCCGGTTATTGTCACTTCAGGGTTGCCGGATCATAACACATAGTAGGTGACTATAGACTTGCAAGATAGGAGCAAGAACTCACATATATTCATGAAAACATAATAGGTTCAGATCTGAAATCATGGCACTCGGGCCCTAGTGACAAGCATTAAGCATATCAAAGTCATAGCAACATCAATCTCAGAACATAGTGGATACTAGGGATCAAACCCTAACAAAACTAACTCGATTACATGATAAATCTCATCCAACCCATCACGTCCAGCAAGCCCATGATGGAATTACTCATGCACGGCGGTGAGCATCATGAAATTGGTGATGGAGGATGGTTGATGATGACGGCAGCGACGGATTCCCCTCTCCGGAGCCCCGAACGGACTCCAGATCAGCCCTCCCGAGAGAGTTTAGGGCTTGGCGGCGGCTCCGTATCGTAAAACGTGATGAATCTTTCTCTCTGATTTTTTTCTCCCCGAACACGAATATATGGAGTTGGAGTTGAGGTTGGTGGAGCTCCAGGGGGCCCACGAGGCAGGGGGCGCGCCTAGGGGGGGGGGGGCAGGCGCGCCCCCCACCCTCGTGGCTAGGGTGTGGACCCCTGGCCTTGATTCTTTGCCAGTATTTTTTATTATTTCCAAAAATAATCTCCGTGGAGTTTTAGGTCATTCCGAGAACTTTTGTTTCTGCACATAAATAACACCATGGCAATTCTGCTGAAAACAGCTTCAGTCCGGGTTAGTTCCATTCAAATCATGCAAGTTAGAGTCCAAAACAAGGGCGAAAGTGTTTGGAAAAGTAGATACAACGGAGACGTAACAAAACTCATCCAAGGTGTAGTTCTTGAACTCGGTGCTGTTGTCACTTCTTATTGTCAAGATCTTTGCATTGTGTCGACGTTGAGCTTCATTTGCAAAGTCAATGACGGTTTGTTGGGTCTCACTCTTCCTCTTGAAGAAATATACCCAAGTGTATCTTGAATATTCATCCACAATCATCAAGCAATACTTCCTACCCCCAAGACTGTCAAAAGATGGAGGCCCAAAGAGATCCATGTGAAGGAGCTCCAAAGGCCTTTTCGAGTAAATGATAGTCGTGGGAGGGTGAGCCTTTTCGTGTAGCTTTCCTTCTATACAAGCACTGCAAGCACGATATTTGGCAAAAGTAACATCTGTTAGTCCACGGACATGGTCCCCCTTGAGAAGACTTTGCAAAGATCTCATATTTACATGGGCCAGACCGCGATACCAAAGCCATCCCACGTCAACTTTAGCCATTTGGCATGTCGCGGTCTTAGTGAGTCGCTTCGAAAAGTTAATCACATAGAGACCATTTTCGACATGCCCAACAAAGGCTCCTTTAATAGTCTTGCTCCACAAGAGGGCCACGGTATCAACATCAAAGAAGGTGGCGAAACCCATGAGTGCTAGTTGACGAACGGAAAGTAAATTGTATGCAAGGGACTCAACAAGCATGACCTTCTCGATCATGAGAAATGACAACCTTGCCGAGTCCCAATACCTTAGAGGACGAGGCGTCACCCCACTTGACGTTGGTGGGCATGGATGGAATCTTTTGCAAGTCCACCACCAAGTCCTTGTTTCCGGTCATATGATTAGTAGCTCCACTATCGAGCAACCATGATCCCCCACCAGAAGCAAACACCTACAAGAGATCAATGCTTGGTTTTAGGTACCCATTTTGTAATGGGTCCTTTGATGTTAGTAACAAGGGTCTTAGGAACCCAAATAGAACATTCAATGTACTCATAAGGAGAACCAACAAATTTGGCATAAACATGCCCATCACTAGCACGACACAATACATAAGAAGGGTTAAAGTCGCCGACTTTGCTGGGAAGGGAAGTGATACGTCTCCAACGTATCTATAATTTTTGATTGCTCCATGCTATATTATCTACTGTTTTGGATGTTTATGGGCTTTATTATACACTATTATATCATTTTTGGGACTAACCTATTAACCCAGAGCCCAGTGCCAGTTTCTGTTTTTACCTTGTTTTAGAATATCACAGAAAAGGAAAACCAAACGGAGTCCAATTAACCCGAAACTTCACGGAACTTATTTTTGGATCAGAAGAAGCCCAGAAGACTTGGAGTGCACGTCATGGGATCTACGAGGAAGCCACGAGGCAGGGGGGCATGCCCACCCCCTGGGCGCGCCCTCCACCCTCGTGGGCCCCTCGTGGCCCCCATGACGTACTTCTTCCGCCTATATATCTCCATGTACCCTAAAACATCCGGGAGCACAATAGATCGGGAGTTACGCCGCCAGAAGCCTCTGTAGCCACTGAAAGCCAATCTAGACCCGTTCCGGCACCCTGCCGGAGCGGGGAATCCCTCTCCGGTGGCCATGTTCATCATCCCGGTTCTCTCCATGACGAGGAGGGAGTAGTTCTCCCTCAGGGCTGAGGGTATGTACCAGTAGCTATGTGTTTGATCTCTCTCTCTCTCTCGTGTTCTTGAGGTGATACGATCTTGATGTATCGCGAGCTTTGCTATTATAGTTGGATCCTATGATGTTTTCTCCCCCTCTACTCTCTTGTAATGGATTGAGTTTCCCCTTTGAAGTTATCTTATCGGATTGAGTCTTTATAGATTTGAGAACACTTGATGTATGTCATGGCGTGCGTATCTGTGGTGACAATGGGATACCACATGATTCACTTGATGTATGTTTTGGTGATCAATTTGCGGGTTCCGCCCATGAACCTATGCATAGGGGTTGGCACACGTTTTCGTCGTGATTCTCCGGTAGAAACTTTGGGGCACTCTTTGAGGTTCTATGTGTTGGTTGAATAGATGAATCTGAGATTGTGTGATGCATATCGTATAATCATACCCACGAATACTTGAGGTGACATTGGAGTATCTAGGTGACATTAGGGTTTTGGTTGATTTGTGTCTTAAGGTGTTATTCTAGTACGAACTCTAGGGCTGTTTGTGACACTTATAGGAATAGCTCAACGGATTGATTGGAAAGAATAACTTTGAGGTGGTTTCGTACCCTACCATAATATCTTCGTTCGTTCTCCGCTATTAGTGACTTTGGAGTGACTCTTTGTTGCATGTTGAGGGATAGTTATGTGATCCAATTATGTTATTATTGTTGAGAGGACTTGCACTAGTGAAAGTATGAACCCTAGGCCTTGTTTCCTATCATTGCAATACTGTTTACGCTCACTTTTATTATTAGTTACCTTGCTATTTTTATATTTTCAGATTGCAAAAACCATTATCTACTATCCATATACCACTTGTTTCACCATCTCTTCGTCGAACTAGTGCACCTATACAATTTATCATTGTATTAGGTGTGTTGGGGACACAAGAGACTCTTTGTTATTTGGTTGCAGGGTTGCTTGAGAGAGACCACGTTCATCCTATGCCTCCTACGGATTGATAAACCTTAGGTCATCCACTTGAGGGAAATTTGCTACTGTCCTACAAACCTCTCACTTGGAGGCCCAACAACGTCTACAAGAAGAAGGTTGTGTAGTAGACATCAAGCTCTTTTGTGGCGGCATTGTCGGGGAGGTTAGCGCTTGAAGGTATATCTTTAGATTTTGCAATCGAGTCTTTTATTTTCTTGTTTTATCACTAGTTTAATTTATAAAAGAAAACTATAGAAAAATGGAATTGAGTTTGTCTCATACGCTTCATCTTTTTAATATCTTTCGTGAGTATGATGGAAAGGAAAATTGTGCCAAAGTGTTAGAAGAAGAATGCACTAAAATGTTTGGCACTAAATATTTGAATGATGAGCATGATTGCAATGTTGTTTGTATGAATTCCTTGAATATCCATGATGCTAATGATATGCAAAGCCACAAGCTTGGGGAAGCTATGTTTGATGAAGATGATATTTTTTGTACCCCAAGTTTTGATGAGCAAATTTATTATGATGAAAGCATGCCTCCTATTTATGATGATTATATTGATGAAAGTGGATTTGGAGAGGTCATGACTTTATTTAGTAATGATTCCACTATTCCGGAAGAGGTTCCAATTGATTATGAGAACAAAGTTGCTATCTATGATGATTACTGTGACGACTTGTATGCTATAAAGAATAATGATATCCATGAAACTTGTCATCATGATTTTAGTTTTCAATTGGATTATGCCTTACATGATAATTATTTTGTTGAGTTTGCTCCCACTACTATTCATGAGAAGAAATTTGCTTATGTGGAGAGTAATAAAAATTCTATGCTTGTAGATCATGAAAAGAATGCTTTATGTGATAGTTATATTGTTGAATTCATTCATGATGCTACTGAAAATTATTATGAGGGAGGAACATATGCTTGTAGGAATTGCAATAATTTCAAGTTTCCTCTCTATGTGCTTAAAGTTTTAAAGTTATGCTTGTTCTGCCTTCCTATGCTAGTTGGTTATTGTTCCCACAAGTTGTTTGCTCACAAAATCCCTATGCATAGGAAGTGGGTTATACTTAAATGTATTAGAAATATTCTTCATGATGCTCTCTTTATGTTTCAATTCTTATCTTTTATGTGAGCATCATTGAAATCATCATGCCTAGCTAGGGGCGTTAAACGAAAGCGCTTTTTGGGAGGCAACCCAATTTTATTTCTGTTCCTTGCTTTTTGGTACTGTTTAGTAATAAATAATTCATCTAGACTCTGTTTAGATGTGGTTTTATGCTTTTAATTAGTGTTTGTGCCAAGTAGAACCTTCGGGAAGACTTGGGGAAAGTCTTCTTGATCTTGCTGTAAAAAACAGAAACTTTAGCGCTCACGAGAATTGCTGCCATTTTTGTTTGGAGAGCGCTATTTAGTTAATTCTTTTTGCAGATGATTAATAGATAAATTCCTCACGTCCATCAATTTATTTGAGAATTTTATGAGTTCCAGAATTATGCGTTAGCTACAGATTACTACAGACTGTTCTGTTTTTGACAGATTCTGTTTTTCGTGTGTTGTTTGCTTATTTTAATGAATCTATGGCTAGTAAAAGAGTTTATAAAACATAGAGAAGTTAGAATACAGTAGGTTTAACACCAATATAAATAAAGAATTAGTTCATTACAGTAACTTGAATTGGTGTTTTATTTTCTTATACTAACGGAGCTTACGAGTTTTCTACTTTAAGTTTTGTGTTGTGAAGTTTTCAAGTTTTGGGTAAAGATTAGATGGACTATGGAATAAGGAGTGGAAAGAGCCTAAGCTTGGGGATGCCCAAGGCACCCCAAGGTAATATTCAAGGACAACCAAAAGCCTAAGCTTGGGGATGCCCCGGAAGGCATCCCCTCTTTCATCTTCGTTCATCGGTAACTTTACTTGGAGCTATATTTTTATTCGCCACATGATATGTGTTTTGCTTGGAGCGTCATTTTATTTAGTTTTGCTTTCTGTTTGAATAAAATACCAAGATCTGAAATTATTAAATGTTAGAGAGTCTTCACATAGTTGCATAGTTATTTGACTACTCATTGATCTTCACTTATATCTTTCGGAGTAGTTTGTCATTTGCTCTAGTGTTTCACTTATATCCTTTTAGAGCACGGTGGTGGTTTTATTTTATAGAAATAGATGAACTCTCACGCTTCACTTATGTTATTTTGAGAGTCTTTAATATCATGGTAATTTTCTTAAATAATCCTATATATGCTAGGTATTCAAGAGTAGTAAAAACTTTCATATAGAGTATTGAATACTAAGAGAAGTTTGATGCTTGATGATTGTTTTGAGATATGGAGGTAATAATATCAAAGTCGTGCTAGTTGAGTAGTTGTGAATTTGAGAAATGCTTGTGTTGAAGTTTGCAAGTCCCGTAGCATGCACGTATGGTAAACATTGTGTAACAAATTTGAAACATGAGGTGTTATTTGATTGTCCTCCTTATGAGTGGTGGTCGGGGACGAGCGATGGTCTTTTCCTACCAATCTATCCCCCTAGGAGCATGCGCGTAGAGCTTGGTTTTTGATGACTTGTAGATTTTTGCAATAAGTATGTGAGTTCTTTATGACTAATGTTGAGTCCATGGATTATACGCACTCTCACCCTTCCATCATTGCTAGCCTCTTCGGTACCATGCATTGCCCTTTCTCACATTGAGAGTTGGTGCAAACTTCGCCGGTGCATCCAAACCCCGTGATATGATACACTCTATCACACACAAACCTCCTTATATATTCCTCAAAACAGCCACCATACCTACCTATTATGGCATTTCCATAGCCATTCCGAGATATATTGCCATGCAACTTTCCACCGTTCCGTTTATTATGACACGCATCATCATTGTCATATTGCTTTGCATGATCATGTAGTTGACATCGTATTTGTGGCAAAGCCACCGTTCATAATTTTTCATACATGTCGCTCTTGATTCATCGCAATCCCGGTACACCGCCGGAGGCATTCATATAGAGTCATACTTTGTTCTAGTATCGAGTTGTAAATAAATAGAAGTGTGATGATTATCATTTTCTAGAGCATTGTCCCAAGTGAGGAAAAAAAAGAGAAAGGTCAAAAAAAAGAGAAGGCCCCAAAAAAGAAGGGAGATAAAGGCCATAAAAAAAGAGAGAAGGCCCAAAAAATGAGAGAAAAAGAGAGAAGGGACAATGCTACTATCCTTTGCCACACTTTTGCTTCAAAGTAGCACCATAATCCTCATGATAGAAAGTCTCTTGTTTTGTCACTTTCATATACTAGTGGGAATTTTTCATTATATAACTTGGCTTGTATATTCCAACAATGGGCCTCCTCAAGTGCCCTAAGTCTTCGTGAGCAAGCAAGTTGGATGCACACCCACTTAGTTTCTTTTGTTGAGCTTTCATACATTTATAGCTCTAGTGCATCCGTTGCATGGAAATCCCTACTCCTTGCATTAACATCAATCAGTGGGCATCTTCATAGCCCATTGATTAGCCTCGTTGATGTGAGACTTTCTCCTTTTTGTCTTCTCCACATAACCCCCCTCATCATATTCTATTCCACCCATAGTGCTATGTCCATGGCTCGCACTCATATATTGCGTGAAAGTTTATAGGTTTGAGATTACTAAAGTATGAAACAATTGCTTGGCTTGTCATCGGGGTTGTGCATGATGAGAGCATTCTTGTGTGACGAAAATGGAGCATGACTAAACTATATGATTTTGTAGGGATGAACTTTCTTTGGCCATGTTATTTTGAGAAGACATAATTGCTTAGTTTTTTTTGATGCCAATATGAACTTTTATCTTGAATATTTCGGATCTGAATATTCATGCCACAATTAAGAAGAATTACATTTAAATTATGCCAAGTAGCACTCCGCATCAAAAATTCTATTTTTATCATTTACCTACTCGAGGACGAGCAGGAATTAAGCTTGGGGATGCTGATACGTCTCCAACGTATCTATAATTTTTGATTGCTCCATGCTATATTATCTACTGTTTTGGATGTTTATGGGCTTTATTATACACTTTTATATCATTTTTGGGACTAACCTATTAACCCAGAGCCCAGTGCCAGTTTCAGTTTTTACCTTGTTTTAGAATATCGTAGAAAAGGAAAACCAAACGGAGTCCAATTGACCCGAAACTGCACGGAACTTATTTTTGGATCAGAAGAAGCCCAGAAGACTTGGAGTGCACGTCAAGGGATCTACGAGGAAGCCACGAGGCAGGGGGGCGCGCCCACCCCCTGGGCGCGCCCTCCACCCTCGTGGGCCCCTCGTGCCCCCCTGACGTACTTGTTCCGCCTATATATCTCCCTATACCCTAAAAACATCCGGGAGCACAATAGATCAGGAGTTCCGCCGCCAGAAGCCTCCGTAGCCACCGAAAGCCAATCTAGACCCGTTCTGGCACCCTGCTGGAGGGGGAAATCCCTCTCCGGTGGCCATCTTCATCAACCCGGTGCTCTCCATGACGAGGAGGGAGTAGTTCTCCCTCGGGGCTGAGGGTATGTACCAGTAGCTATGTGTTTGATCTCTCTCTCTCTCTCATGTTCTTGAGGTGATACGATCTTGATGTATCGCGAGCTTTGCTATTATAGTTGGATCCTATGATGTTTTCTCCCCCCTCTACTCTCTTGTAATGGATTGAGTTTCCCCTTTGAAGTTATCTTATCGGATTGAGTCTTTATAGATTTGAGAACACTTGATGTATGTCTTGCCGTGCGTATCTGTGGTGACAATGGGATACCACGTGATTCACTTGATGTATGTTTTGGTGATCAACTTGTGGGTTCCGCCCATGAACCTATGCATAGGGGTTGGCACACGTTTTCGTCGTGATTCTCCTTTAGAAACTTTGGGTCACTCTTTGAGGTTCTATGTGTTGGTTGAATAGATGAATCTGAGATTGTGTGATGCATATCGTATAATCATACCCATGGATACTTTAGGTGACATTGGAGTATCTAGGTGACATTAGGGTTTTGGTTGATTTGTGTCTTAAGGTGTTATTCTAGTACGAAATCTAGGGCTGTTTGTGACACTTATAGGAATAGCCCAACGGATTGATTGGAAAGAATAACTTTGAGGTGGTTTCGTACCCTACCATAATCTCTTCGTTCGTTCTTCGCTATTAGCGACTTTGGAGTGACTCTTTGTTGCATGTTGAGGGATAGTTATGTGATCCAATTATGTTATTATTGTTGAGAGGACTTGCACTAGTGAAAGTATGAACCCTAGGCCTTGTTTCCTATCATTGCAATACCGTTTACGCTCACTTTTATCATTAGTTACCTTGCCGTTTTTATATTTTCAGATTACAAAAACCATTATCTACTATCCATATACCACTTGTTTCACCATCTCTTCGTTGAACTAGTGCACCTATACAATTTATCATTGTATTGGGTGTGTTGGGGACACAAAAGACTCTTTGTTATTTGGTTGCAGGGTTGCTTGAGAGAGACCATCTTCATCCTACGCCTCCTACGGATTGATAAACCTTAGGTCATCCACTTGAGGGAAATTTGCTACTGTCCTACAAACCTCTGCACTTGGAGGCCCAACAACGTCTACAAGAAGAAGGTTGTGTAGTAGACATCAGGAAGCGTTGCCCTTCTTGGCATCACTACCCCTCACGGTGTTCTTCTCCTTCTCCTTAGTAGCTCCCTCTCCCTCCTTCACAAAGGTTTGCTTGAGAGGAGGAGGTCGTTTGGCCTTGTCATTCTTCTTCTTGTTCTTGGACTTGGGCACGTACCCAATCCCTTCCTTGGCCACAACTTCCTTTTGGTTGCTCAAAAGGTCGTTTAAGTTCTTCTCGCCTTGTATGCAAGACACAAGACCTTTCTCAAGTTGCACCTTCAACTTAGCATTCTCCTCAACAAGATGCACATGCTCACAACATGGGTTAGTAGCATTTGCATTATCAATTAACATCATACGAGGAAAAGTGGCTTTATCCTTGGTTAGCTTTACTTGAAGTTGATCATGAGACTCTTTGAGGCTAGCATGAGCACCCTTCAAGACCTTGTGAGCCTTGTCAAGTAAGTCAAACTCCTCTTTGAGTCTAGCAAGATCAACTCCAATCTTGGCCTTCTCGGAGTTTAGCACACGAGAAACAACAAGAGCATGGTCAAAATCTTTCTTTAACTTAGCGTGATCAACGTTATGTGACTCCTCAAGAGCCAAACGAAGACCACGCTCTTCCTCAAGAGCATTGGAAAGATCTGAAATCTCATCGGCATAGTCACGACTATGCCCCTCTATCTTGGAGACAGTATCTTCATGAGCCTTGATCATGTCACACTACAAAAAAAGACACATCCGTGACATTTTGGGCCGAACGAATTTTTTTTCTGTCATACATATGACACTTCTATGACGATAATTGTGACAAACCCCGGTATCATCATAGATGTGGCGGGCTCCTACTTCTATGACAAAAAATCATGACAGAAAATGGGCTTTTCGTCCTGGGCGGGCCGGAGACGCAGCTGCATGACATTCTTTGGGCCGTCCAAGACAGAAAAAACCGTGGTAGAAGCGAGGGCGAGGAAAATTTCGGGGAGTTTCCGGTTACGGTGGGAGGTCGGGGGCCGAGCGATGTGCGTTTCTCTCGTACACGTACGCGCGTGTGTGCGAGGCGTTGGCTCTAATTGAACCCGAGCGAGGCGTTGGGCTCTAACTGAACCCGAGCGATTGCACTGCAGGCTACGCGTTACTGAACCTGAGCGATCGATCGATGGCTGTTAACTGAACCCGATCGAGCGATTCCTTCGCTACTGCTGCTAACTGAAGCCGATCGATGCTGCCTCTGGATGAACAGTGAGCGTTGCGGGGGGGGGGGGGGGGGTTGGATGAATAGTTCCCGGTGGGGGTGGATGAACAGGACCCTGTGGTGTTGCCTCTGGATGAATAGCACCCCGATCGATCGAGCCGGTTGGGGCTGGATGAACAGGACCCCGTGGAAGGCTGGATGAACAGGACGACCCCGTGGAGGGCAGGATGAACAGTAGACGGTGGAGGGCAGGATGAACAGTAGCCCGTGGAGGGGTGGTTGAACAGGAGCCCGTGGAGAGGGCTGGTTGAACAGTAGCCGGTGGCAGCGGGGTGGAGGCTGGATGAACAGGAGCCCGTGGATGAATAGTCGCAGGTGGATACTGGAGGAGGTCGACGGTGGATGAACAGTAGTTCGTGGAGGCTGGAGGGGGTCGACGGTGGAGATGAACAGTATCCCCTGTAGTCCCGTTTTGCGGTACGCCACACCCCTCTCGATGAACAGGACACCCGTTTCGACCGTAGCGCTCCAACACAAATCCGTTTCGTCGGTTTTGTGGTACACCACACCCCTCCCGATCAACAGGACCCCCGTTTCGATCGTAGGAGGTGTTGGGGAACGTAGTAATTTCAAAAATTTCCTACGCACATGCAAGATCATGGTGATGCATAGCAACGAGAGGGGAGAGTGTGATCTACGTACCCTTGTAGACCGACAGCGGAAGCATTAGCACAACGCGGTTGATGTAGTCGTACGTCTTCACGGCCTGACCGATCAAGCACCAAAACTACGGCACCTCCGAGTTCTAGCACACGTTCAGCTCGATGACGATCCCCGGACTCCGATCCAGCAAAGTGTCGGGGAAGAGTTCCGTCAGCACGACGGCGTGGTGACGATCTTGATGTACTACCGTCGCAGGGCTTCGCCTAAGCACCGTTACAATATTATCGAGGATTATGGTGGAAGGGGGCACCGCACACGGCTAAGAATATGATCACGCGGATCAACTTGTGTCTCAAGAGGTGCCCCCCTTCCCCCGTATATAAAGGAGCAAGGGAGGAGGAGGCCGGCCCTAGGAGGGGGCGCACCAAGTGTGGAGTCCTACTAGGACTCCCTAGTCCTAGTAGGATTCCACCTCCCATATGGAATAGGAAAAGAGGAAGGGAAAAGGAGAAGGAAGGAAGGGGGCGCCCCCCTTCCCTAGTCCAATTCGGACCCGACCAAGGGGAGGGGTGCGGCCACCCTTGAGGCCATTTTTCTTCTTTCCCGTATGGCCCAATAAGGCCCAATACGTATTCCCGTAACTCTCCGGTACTCCGAAAAATACCCGAATCACTCGGAACCTTTCCGATGTCCGAATATAGTCGTCCAATATATCGATCTTTACGTCTCGACCATTTTGAGATTCCTCGTCATGTCCCCGATCTCATCCGGGACTCCGAACTCCTTCGGTACATCAAAACTCATAAACTCATAATATAACTGTCATTGAAACCTTAAGCGTGCGGACCCTACGGGTTCGAGAACAATGTAGACATGACCGAGACACGTCTCCAGTCAATAACCAATAGCAGAACCTGGATGCTCATATTGGCTCCCACATATTCTACGAAGATCTTTGTCGGTCAGACCGCATAACAACATACGTTGTTCCCTTTGTCATCGGTATGTTACTTGCCCGAGATTCGATCGTCGGTATCTTAATACCTAGTTCAATCTCGTTACCGGCAAGTCTCTTTACTTGTTCCGTAATACATCATCTCACAACTAACTCATTAGTTGCAATGCTTGCAACGCTTATGTGATGTGCATTACCGAGAGGGCCCAGAGATACCTCTCAGACAATCGGAGTGACAAATCCTAATCTCGAAATACGCCAACCCAACATGTACCTTTGGAGACACCTGTAGAGCTCCTTTATAATCACCCAGTTACATTGTGACATTTGGTAGCACACAAAGTGTTCCTCTGGCAAACGGGAGTTGCATAATCTCATAGTCATAGGAACATGTATAAGTCATGAATAAAGCAATAGCAACATACTAAACGATCGGGTGCTAAGCTAATGGAATGGGTCATGTCAATCACATCATTCTCCTAATGATGTGATCCCGTTAATCAAATAACAACTCTTTTGTTTATGGTTAGGAAACATAACCATCTTCGATTAACGAGCTAGTCAAGTAGAGGCATACTAGTGACACTCTGTTTGTCTATGTATTCACACATGTATTATGTTTCCGGTTAATACAATTCTAGCATGAAAAATAAACATTTATCATGATATAAGGAAATAAATAATAACTTTATTATTGCCTCTAGGGCATATTTCCTTCAGTCTCCCACTTGCACTAGAGTCAATAATCTAGTTCACATCGCCATGTGATTCAACACTAAGAGTTCACATCACCATGTGATTAACACCCATAGTTCACATCGTCATGTGACCTATACCCAAAGGGTTTACTAGAGTCAATAATCTAGTTCACATCATTTATGTGATTAACACCCAAAGAGTACTAAGGTGTGATCATGTTTTGCTTGTGAGATAATTTTAGTCAACGGGTCTGTCACATACAGATCCGTAAGTATTTTGCGAATTCTATGTCTACAATGCTCTGCACGGAGCTACTCTAGCTAATTGCTCCCACTTTCAATATGTATCTAGATCGAGACTTAGAGTCATCCAGATCTGTGTCAAAACTTGCATCAACGTAACTTTTTACGATGAACCTTTTGTCACCTCCATAATCGAGAAATATTTCCTTATTCCACTAAGAATAATTTTGACCAATGTCCAGTGATCTACTCTTAGATCACTATTGTACTCCCTTGCTTAACACAGTGTAGGGTATACAATAGATCTGGTACACATCATGGCATACTTTATAGAACCTATGGCTGAGGCATAGGGAATGACTTTTATTCTCTTTCTATCTTCTGCCGTGGTCGGGCTTTGAGTCTTACTCAATTTCATACCTTGTAACACAGCCAAGAACTCTTTCTTTGACTGTTCCATTTTTGAACTACTTCAAAATATTGTCAAGGTATGTACTCATTGAAAAAACTTATCAAGCGTCTTGATCTATCTCTATAGATTTTGATGCTTAATATCAAAGCAGCTTCACCGAGGTCTTTCTTTGAAAAACTTCTTTGAAAACACTCCTTTATGCTTTGCAGAATAATTCTACATTATTTCCGATCAACAATATGTCATTCACATATACTTATCAGAAATGCTGTAGTGCTCCCACTCACTTTCTTGTAAATACAGGCTTCACCGCAAGTCTGTATAAAACTATATGCTTTGATCATACTATCAAAGCGTTTATTCCAACTCGGAGAGGCTTGCACCAGTCCATAAATGGATCGCTGGAGCTTGCACACTTTGTTAGCTCCTTTTGGATCGACAAAACCTTCCGGCTGCATCATATACAACTCTTCTTCTAGAAATCCATTCAGGAATGCAGTTTTGACATCCATTTGCTGGATTTCATAAAATGCAGCAATTGCTAACATGATTCGGATAGACTTAAGCATAGATACGAGTGAGAAACTCTCATCATAGTCAACACCTTGAACTTGTCGAAAACCTTTTTGCGACAATTCTAGCTTTGTAGATTGTAACACTACTATCAGCGTCTGTCTTCCTCTTGAAGATCCATTTAATCTCAATGGCTCGTCGATCATTGGGCAAGTCAATCAAAGTCCATACTTTGTTCTCATACATGGATCTCATCTCAGATTTCATGGCCTCAAGCCATTTCGCGGAATCTAGGCTCATCATCGCTTCCTCATAGTTTGCAAGTTCGTCATGGTCTAGTAACATGACTTCGAGAACAGGATTACCGTACCACTTTGGTGCGGATCTCACTCTGGTTTACCTACGAGATTCGGTATTAACTTGATCTGAAGTTACATGATCATCATCATTAGTCTTCCTCACTAATTGGTGTAGTAGTCACAGGAACAGATTTCTTGTGATGAACTACTTTTCAATAAGGGAGAAGGTACAATTACCTTATCAAGTCCTACTTTCCTCCCACTCACTTCTTTCAAGAGAAACTCCTTCTCTAGAAAGGATCCATTCTTAGCAACGAATGTCTTGCCTTCGGATCTATGATAGAAGGTGTACCCAATAGTCTCATTTGGGTATCCTATGAAGACATATTTCTCCTATTTGGGTTTGAGCTTATCAGGATGAAACTTTTTCATATAAGCATCACAATCCCAAACTTTAAGAAACGACAACTTTGGTTTCTTGCCAAACCACAGTTCAGATTGTATCGTCTCAACGGACTTAGATGGTGCCCTTTTAAACGTGAATGCAGCTGTCTTTAATGCATAACCCCAAAACGATAGTGGTAGATCGGTAAGAGACATCATAGATCGCACCATATCTAATAAAGTACGGTTATGATGTTCGGACACACCATTATGTTGTCGTGTTCCAGGTGGCGTGAGTAGTGGAATTATTTGACATTGTTTTAACTGAAGGCCAGACTCGTAACTCAAATATTTTACCTCTGCGATCATATCGTAGAAACTTTTATTTTCTTGTTACGATGATTCTTCACTTCACTCTGAAATTCTTTGAACTTTTCAAATATTTCAGACTTGTGTTTCATTAAGTAGATATACCCATATCTGCTCAAATCATCTGTGAAGGTCAGAAAATAATGATACCCGCCACGAGCCTTAACACTCATCGGATCTCATACATCAGTATGTATTATTTCCAATAAGTCAGTTGCTCGCTCCATAGTTCCGGAGAACGGCGTTTTAGTCATCTTGCCCATGAGGCTTGGTTCGCAAGCATCAACTGATTCATAATCAAGTGATTCCAAAGACCCATTAGCATGGAGTTTATTCATGCGCTTTACACGAATATGACCTAAACGGCAGTGCCACAAATAAGTTGCACTATCATTATTAACTTTGCATCTTTTGGTTTCAATATTATGATTATGTGTATCACTACGATCGAGATCCAACGAACTATTTTCATTGGGTGTGTAACCATATAAGGTTTTATTCATGTAAACAGAACAACAATTTATTCTCTTACTTAAATGAATAACCGTATTACAATAAACATGATCAAATCATATTCATGCTCAACACAAACACTAAATAACACTTATTTAGGTTCAACACTAATCCCGAAATTATAGGGAGTGT
Source organism: Triticum urartu (assembly GCF_056163025.1). Taxonomy (NCBI): domain Eukaryota; kingdom Viridiplantae; phylum Streptophyta; class Magnoliopsida; order Poales; family Poaceae; genus Triticum; species Triticum urartu. The sequence continues at coordinate 85,098,112 of NC_141875.1, forward strand.
GCGATGATGATCATATCAATCTTGGAACCACTTCCAACACACATCGTCACTTCACCCTTAACTAGTCTCTGTTTATTCTGCAACTCCCGTTTCGAGTTACTAATCTTAGCAACTGAACTAGTATCAAATACCGAGGGGTTGCTATAAACACTAGTAAAGTACACATCAATAACATGTATATCAAATATACTTATGTGCACTTTGCCATCCTTCTTATCCGCCAATCACTTGGGCTAGTTCCGCTTCCAGTGACTAGTCCCTTTGCAGTAGAAGCACTTAGTCTCAGGCTTAGGACCATACTTGACCAGTTGAACACAAGGCCGTTTCCTCCGTTTTGTGGTACGCTAGGCCTCATTTCCATCGCTTATTCCGTCCAAGCCCTCCCGATGAACACGACCACGCATTCCGTTCCGACCCAGCCGGTTGGCTCCCACGCGTTCCGTTGTCTCCCCATGAACACGACGCATTCCGTTGCCTCCACATGAACACGACGCATTGTGTTGCCTCCCCATGAACACGACGACGACGCTGTTTCTCCGTTCTGACCCAGCCATGTACACGAGCCCTGGCCGTACGTATGCGCGAGTTGGCGTTCGAGACCCCGCCCGTATGTACACATACATGGCCATATTTTCTTTCTTGCACCCTGGCCGCCTCTACCACAACACGAGCGCGCCTCTACATCGACCAATATATATGTACGTACACGTTTGCGACCAGAATGACAACGCTACGTACGCTTCGACCAGGTGGGTCCCGACTGTCAGGCACTTCCTTGCATGCGAAGATGTAGCTGGTGGGTCCCAGCAGTCAGGGGGGCGAAATACGGTGGCCCGTCCGGTGGGTCCTACTGTCAGGTGGAGGAATAATTATTTTGCATGTAATAAGGAGGCACTTCCTTGCTGCGGCCGTGGACCCAGCTGTCAGCCTCTCCACGTACAGTCCATGTCCAATGGAAGCCGTTCCTTGACCAAGTTGACCACGCCACGCCGAGAGCACCAGGGCGGTGGACGACGGCGAGGCCTAGGAAGGGGACGACGCGGAGCCGGGGAAGACGCGGCAGTGGATGCCCACGCGTAGAGGAGTACGAGGGTTCACTGGTTCGCTGCGGTGTGAGGCTGCCGTCGCCACAGAATAACAGGGGGTGTGGGTGAGTAGAGGGATGGCCTGGCCAGTGGTGGGAGTAGTAGGGGGCGGTGAGGCCTCCACCGCATCGCAGCTGGCCAAGGGAGGCAGGAGCACGAGGCACGACCGGCGCTGGTTTAGGCGGCTGGAGCAAGAAGACCAGAGGTTGACGAAGCACGACGGCCGTTGGATGGACATCATACGGTCACTGGAGCTAGAATCGTGCATATTGACTATGTTGACAAAGCCCTCCGTCCCCGTCAACTTAGTAGGCCCACAAGTCAGCCTGCCACTATACTGGGTCCCAGCTAACAGGGGGAGTATTCATTTTTTTGTGCATAATAAGGAGGCACTTCCTTGCGTGCGAAGATATAGTTGGTGGGTCCGAGCTGTCAGCGGCGGTAACGTTTTTTTCGCGAAATACAGAGGCCCTTTCGGTGGGTCCCTGATGTCAGGTGGAGGAATCATTATTTTGCGCATAATAAGGAGGCATTTCCTTGCGTGCGGCCGTGGACCCAGCTGTCGGCCTCTCCACGTAAAGTCCATGTCGGTGTCAAAACCGGCGGATCTCTGGTAGGGGGTCCCGAACTGTGCGTCTAGGCGGATGGTAACAGGAGACCGGGGACACGATGTTTTTACCCAGGTTCGGGCCCTCTCGATGGAGGCAAAATCCTACGTCCTGCTTGATTAATATTGATGATATGGGTAGTACAAGAGTAGATCTACCACGAGATCAGAGAGGCTAAACCCTAGAAGCTAGCCTATGGTATGATTGTTGTTTGTCCTACGGACTAAAACCCTCCAGTTTATATAGACATCGGAGAGGCCTAGGGTTACACAGAGTCGGTTACAATGGTAGGAGATCTACATATCCGTATCGCCAAGCTTGCCTTCCACGCTAAGGAAAGTCCCTTCCGGACACGGGACGTAGTCTTCAATCTTGTATCTTCATAGTCCAGGAGTCTGGCCGAAGGTATAGTCTGACTATCCGGACACCCCCTAATCCAGGACTCCCTCAGTAGCCCCTAAACCAGGCTTCAATGACAACGAGTCCGGCGCGCAGATTGTCTTCGGCATTGCAAGGCGGGTTCCTCCTCCAAGTACTTCATAGAAGATTTTGAACGCAAAGGTAGTGTTCGGCTCTGCAAAATAAGTTTCCACATATTGCCATAGAGAGAATAATATTTACACAAATCTAATCTGCTGACGTATTCCGTAGCGTGACATCACACCACGGCCAAGTATTCATTCAAATTGTTTTACTGTCCCACCTCAGCGCGTTTAGAGAGGCGGTTTCCTCGACACGTCTTGTCAAAGCAGAGATCGTGTCCCCTTATTCCGGGATTCTCATCAATACGAGCTTGGGTAACCCAACCGCGCCATTGATTACGACGCTTGGGAGATAAGCGAGTTTTACCAGGCTGGTCGGGACGCATAGTCGCGTCCGCCCATATAAGGGGATAAGGATCCACCTTTTCATCCACGCCTTCTTCCTCCTTTGCCTATCCATTTCCGCGCACTCGAGCTCCAGCGCCCAAGTCCGCACACCCCACCTCAACCTTCTCCAGCCATGTCCGGAACGGGAGGCAAGTGGATGGTCTCCTCCATCACGGAGGGACACATCAAAAAACTGAGGAAGGCCGGATACTTGTCTAATGACATTTTGCACCGGCTTCCCGAAGAGGGGCAGCTCATCCCCACCCCTAGGCCCCATGAGAGGGTGGTGTTCCTCCCCCATTTCCTCCATGGACTGGGCTTCCCTCTCCACCCATTTGTCCGGGGGCTCATGTTCTACTATGGCCTGGATTTCCACGATCTGGCCCCGAACTTTGTCCTCAACATCTTGGCGTTTATCGTCGTGTGCGAGGCTTTCCTCTACATCCGCCCCCATTTCGGCCTATGGCTCAAGACTTTCAATGTCAAGCCGAAGGTGGTGCACGGCACCCAGGCGGAGTGCGGAGGCACCATGGTGGGCAAGATGCCCAACGTCCTATGGCTCGAGGGCTCCTTCGTGGAGACCCTAAAGGGGTAGCAATTGGGATGGTTTTACATTACTGAGCCGCGCGACCCTGAATGGGTTGCAACCCCCAAGTTCTGATCCGGACCCCCTACACGGCTCACCTCCTGGAAAGAGATGAGCCTGTCATGGGGTAAAAAAGGAGAGCTGACCTTCGTGGAAACCCTGGCAGACAAGAAGCTCAAACTTGTCAACGTAGTCCAGGTTATGCTCATCCGCCGGATCCTCCCGTGTCAACGACGGGCTTTCAACCTGTGGGAGTTCGACCCGGCGCAGCACCGAACTCTGAGCAGGCTCTTCGACACGACGTACGAAGATGCCTGGAAGGTGCTTTTCAAGGGCGCCGAGGCCCCCGCATCCGCTACCGAGGATCGCGGATTCAGCACGCAGCGTCACGCTAGTGTGGTAAGATGTTTTTACCTTTTACAGGGTATTAGTTTTTCATAGTTTGACTCCATGCGGGATCTAAGCTCCCTTACCTTTGACAGGATTGTCAGGAGACGTCCGGACAGATCAACTGTGCGGCTCCTTTGCCCGAAGGCCCAGTGGACGCTCGCCTGGCGAAGCTGCTGGTTTCAGCACCCTATGTGGTGCTGGAGAAGAAGGCCACGGGGACTCGAAAGAGTGCCCGGCGCCTGGAGGTGACGGATTCGGCATCCGACGACTCCAAGACGCACTCCTACCATGAAGACGACGAGGAGGAAGAAGAGACCTCTCCCCCTCCAGCGGGGGGGGGGGGGGGGGGGGGAGAAAAGGAAGGCTGCCCCAACTGGGGAGGCCGAAGGGTCCAAGAAGGGGAAAACCCTTCCTCCGGACTACTCCACCAACGCCGACGATGGCGAAGAGGAGTGGCCGCTCAGGGCCAAGCCCCTGGCAAAATCGTAAGTATCTGGATACCAGAGTGATTCATAGTATTCCTCCATTGCACAGCTTTTCCTTACGTCGAACATGTTTATGCAGTCCACCCAAAGACCGGCTCGACGCGTCGTCGAGCGGTTCCCTGGATTCGTCGGATGTGAATTCGCTTCCGACGGCTACCTCCCCCACCCTATAGACGACGCTGAGGTGGCGTCCCAACAGGTTCCAAGCTAGGAGGAGGTGGTCCGAGAGGCGCCGCAAGGCGACCTCCCGGACTCCAGGCGTAAAGGGGATAGAACCCCCAAGGGCTCCAAGTCCGGCCTTGAGCCGGACACCGCGCCAGAACCTTCAACGGTTACGGACTCCGGTAGGCAGCCTCCTCCCAATAGGAGCAAGCCTACCGAGCCGGCGACCTCCGTCCAACCGGAGGCACCGTACAATTTGCTGGAGGTGCTTAACGACGCCTCCATCGACGAGGAGCACCACACTATTATGAGTGCGGTGATCCAGAAGGTTCAGTCCGCCAAGAGCGGACTGACTGAAGCCCGTGCTAGCCGTCTAATAGGCTTTGAGGTAAGTAAAGAATATGTAAAAATATTACCGCATAGACAGTAGCCCCTGATGCTCTGTTCGCCATTCAAAAAGAAAAGCCGAATAGAGGATCTAATAACATTCGCAGGAGTCTAACATAATCAAGTCAATATGCGTATGCAGGCTTCGCTGCTGGCCTCTGCCGTACTGACTGCGGAGGTGGATATGCTGAAGCAAAACCTCGCGCGGTCTGAGAACGAGCTCGGTCATTCCAAGAGGCAACTCGAGGAGAAGGAAGGTAAGTAATACCTTGCGCAAGTATATAGAGAAGATGTGGTTGCAAAAAATGATAGGATTAATGTGCTATTATAGGGGCCATGACCGAGGTGGCAACCCTTAAGAAAGCGCTGTCCGAGGCCGAAAACAGAGCGGTCGTGGAGCGCACAGAGAGAGGGAAGCAGGAGGCGCGGGTGGAGGTGGTGCAGAAAGAGCTCCAGGCTCTCGTGAAAAAACACGATAGTTTGGAGCTTGACTCAAGGACGCAAGCGTCTGAGCTTGCGGCAGCCCTCGAAAGCGCGAAGTCTGCCAAGGCCGAAGCCCAGAAAGCCCTCCAAGAAATTGAAGCGATGAAGAAGATAGCGGCGGGTAAGGCATTCATTATGCAAAGCAAGCACGTGAAAGTGAATTACTTGTTACTTACCCAAGTCCGGAGCTCTCCAGGAGCATTCGCAGATTTGCCCCGCAGTGCATCTGATGCCGTTGCCTACTACCGATCCGAGGAGGGGAGCTCGATGGAGAAGGTGTTCTGGTCTCAGTATGCTGAGGCCGGACACCTGGTGCCTTTGAGCGACCAGCTGAAGCAAATGGTCGAGCTCCACAAGGTGGCCGAACAGGCCATAAAGGGCCTCATAGTTCGGCTTTGGCCTGGAGAGGCTCCGCCTGGGAGCTACTTCGGGCTGGTGAGGCGGCTGGTGGATGCCTATCCACAGCTTGAAGTAATCAAGCACTCCGTCTACATAGAAGGTGCCCGTAGGGCGCTTGCCCGTGCTAAAGTGCACTGGGGCAAGATGGATGCGGAGAAGCTGGTGAAGGACGGGCCGCCGCCGGGCAAGGAGCATCACGTCCCAGAAGCGTATTATGAGCGCGTCCTGAAGGGTGCCTGCCTTATAGCGGATGAATGCTCCAAAGATGTAATTTTTGAGTAAACTCGCATTTGTGATCATGTACGCTGAAAACTTGTTCATATGCGCTAAGCAACGCTTTTGTATTTAAAATATTACCTTCTGTGCGACCGTTTATCAAATTTGAGAGATGGCGAGTCGTCGGCTTCTGCCCCCATGCCACGAGTGCTGGGGTGTTCGGGATAAACATGAGCGCTCTTTTTCCCATTGTTGGGTCCTTCGAGGGAGGCGCTCAACACAACGAACAAGGCAATCGGACTATAATGCTTGAACACTCTCACTTAGCCATAGAATTCTATAATTTTAAATTTCGGCGAAGCCCCTAGTGTTCGGAAGACCGAGTTCGGGGTGCTATCCACGCCTAGGCTGGACAAAGCCGACTCCTTGCTCTAAGCGGCATAAGTCTTTAGGGACTCGAAAACCTCTCAAACAGCGACCAGCTCTCGCCTCATCATGACGGTCAGTTTTAGCTTTCTATACTGAGGTGCTTAGCTCAGCTCAACTGGGGCACAATCGCAGTAGTTCTCCTAGTGCTACCTTAGCCGATATAACGGAACGTAAGGTACCAAAACATAGGAGCCGGGCAAACCCAACTATTGACCCAAGACATGATTCGGAGCCGATGCATATAATGCTATAAGTTCGGGGTGCCGCACTTGTGAAAGTGTTCGGACTTCTCACACCGTATTGTGGGGTACTTAAGCCCCTGGCGTATTGGCCGTACCAAAGTGTACGGGTGCAACATGTCATTAATGAACATATATTCGTAAAAAAGAGTAATGCAATAATAGGCAGAAGCTATGCATTGTTTATTTAAAAAAGCTGCGATCAAAGCAGAATGATACAAATAGTGCAATGAGCAAAAGATGGGACTATTTAACATGTCCTTTCCAGGGGCGGGCTGCGGAATGGTATGTGAAACAGGTATACTGCTCGTTATAGAGACCACCTTAGAGTTCCATAGTGCGGCATAGCTTTCTGCTCCCCTGGTTGTTGTATCGTTTGTGCGGCAATTGTACTGCCGGACAGGCCTTCCGAAGAGTGGAGTCCTGAAAGTAAGAGAAAATGAAGAAGTCGGCAGCCCCTAGTGCGGTTTAAGCCATGTTTCGGGCATGCCGTGATGGTTCCCCTCCCCCTTTGCCCATGGTATTTCCAGAGCGTAGTTATGTATGTGCAACACTGGTTTCGCAAGTTTGCGAGGGCTGGGGTTGGGGCCTGAAAGTGCGTTATATCGACTAGAGGGGGGTGAATAGGCGATTTTTATGAAAGTCTTCAAAACTTGGGAGTTATGAAGACAAACAGTGAAGATTATGCCTATTACTATGCAGCAGAAGTTAGATTACACTAGGCTAGCCATGGTCATGTATTCAATAGAGTGAAAGCATAGTGACAAACAGCTTCAGTGTAATAAGGATCAAGTAGGAAGAAGTTATGAAGCCAAACAGATCATGCATTCACGTTGTGAAGACAAATGATAAAGCAAGCACGTAATGACTTCACAATGAGTAACAGCAAGAGAAGGAAGTGAAGATGAAACCAGTGACTCGTTGAAGACAATGATATGTTGGACCAGTTCCAGTTGCTGTGACAACTGTACGTCTGGTTGGAGCGGCTAGGTATTTAAACCTTAGGACACACAGTCCCGGACACCCAGTCCTGAACACACAGTTCAGGACACCAAGTCCTCACCGTAATCTCCTTGAGCTAAGGTCACTTAGTCCTCGCCCAATCACTCTGGTAAGTCTTCAAGGTAGACTCCCAAACCTTCATAGACTTCGTTCACTGGCAATCCACAATGTCTCTTGGATGCTCTGAACGCGACGCCTAACCGTCTGGAGGATTCACAGTCCTCAAGTGTAATAAGTCTTCAGATCACACAGATAAGAAGACTTAAGTGATGCCCAATTTACTCTGGCTCTGGGTGGTTAGGGCTTTTCTCCTCACTAGGAATTTTCTCTCAAAGGCTTCGAGGTGGGTTGCTCTCAAACGACAAAAGCCGTGCACTGAAATCTGAGCAGCCAACTGTTTATGGTTGTGGGGGTGGGCTATTTATAGCCACTTGGCAACCCAACCTGATTTGTCCGAAATGACCCTGGGTCACTAAGGAACTGACACATGTCTCAACGGTCAGATTTCGAACTCTCATGGCAACTTTACTTGGGCTACAAGCAAAGCTGACTTGTCCGGCTCTGGACAAGATTTGCTCTCATTGTCTTCACTCGAAGACATAGGTTTTTGATTTAGGCATCACTTAAGTCATTCTGACTTGTTCTCCTGGACCCCACTTAACAGTACGGTGGTTCCTATGACTCAACAAAAATAAAAAGAACTACGAAAGATCTAAGTCTTCGAGTTCCATAGGCTTCATAACGTGTCTTCTGTTGTCATAGTCTTCAATGTGAATATCTTCATATACCACCTTTGACTTCAATGTCTTCATTCATTTTTAGGGGTCATCTCTGGTAGTAAACCGAATCAATGAGGGACTTCTACCTGTGTTTTCCTGCAATTCTCACAAACACATTAGTCCCTCAACTAGGTTTGTCGTCAATACTCCAAAACCAACTAGGGGTGGCACTAGATGCACTTACAGGGCCGCATTGCTACGCTTGCTCAGAACGTGCCACACGGTCTTCTTGTAGGTTACTCCGGGCGCGCTTGGCGGTGTCCATATGTTTAGTGGACGGACTGGAGAATTGTCTTGAGAGGCTGCTTTGTACTTCCGCTGCGATAGCCGCTGTATGCTCCTCCGTTCGGAGAGAGCGTTCGGTGTTTCCATTGACCGTGATGACTCCTCGAGGGCCTGGCATCTTGAGCTTGAGGTGTGCGTAGTGCGGCACCGCATTGAACTTGGAAAATGCGGTTCGCCCGAGCAGTGCGTGATAGGCACTGCGGAACGGGACTATGTCGAAGATTAACTCCTCGCTTCGGAAATTATCCGGAGATCCGAAGACCACTTCAAGTGTAACTGAGCCTGTACAGTTGGCCTCTACATCTGGTATGACGCCTTTAAAGGTCGTTTTAGTGGGTTTAATCCTTGAGGGATTGATGCCCATTTTACGCACTGTATCCTGGTAAAGTAGGTTCAGGCTGCTGCCGCCGTCCATAAGGACTCTAGTGAGGTGAAATCCGTCAATAATTGGGTCTAGAACCAATGCGGCGAATCCGCCATGATGGATGCTAGTGGGGTGGTCCCTTCGATCAAAAGTGATCGGGCAGGAAGACCGTGGGTTGAACTTTGGCGCGACTGGCTCCATCGCATATACGTCCCTTAGCGCACGCTTCCGCTCCCTCTTGGGGATGTGGGTTGCGTATATCATGTTCACCGTCCGCACTTGTGGGGGAAACCTTTCTGTCCACCGTTGTTCGGCGGCCGGGGCTCCTCCTCGTCATCGCTATGCAGCCCCTTGTCTCTGCTTTCAGCATTTAACTTGCCTGCCTGCTTGAACACCCAACAATCCCTGTTGGTGTGATTGGCTGGTTTTTCAGGGGTGCCATGTATCTGGCATGAGCGGTCGAGTATTCGGTCCAAACTGGACGGGCCTGGAGTATTTCTTTTGAATGGCTTTTTCCGCTGACTGGGTTTAGAGCCTCTAAATCCGGCATTAACTGTCGTATCCTCAGTATTGTCGCCGTTAATGCGGCGCTTTTGCTTGTTGCGACGCGACCTGCCACTACTATCCTTGGTATCCGAATTACGAGGGCTCTTAGTCATGTTATTGCTGCGAGCTAGCCAGCTGTCTTCTCCCGCACAAAAGCGGGTCATAAGTGTTGTGAGGGCTGCCATTGATTTCGGCTTTTCCTGTCCTAGGTGCCGTGCAAGCCACTCGTCGCGGATGTTATGCTTGAAGGCTGCTAGGGCCTCTGCGTCCGGACAGTCAACGATTTGATTTTTCTTGGTTAGGAACCATGTCCAGAATTGTCTGGCCGATTCCTCTGGCTGCTGAATTATGTGGCTAAGGTCATCGGCGTCTGGTGGTCGCACATAAGTCCCCTGGAAATTGTCGAGGAATGCGGTTTCCAGGTCCTCCCAACAACCAATTGATTCTGCTGGCAAGCTGTTAAGCCAATGCTGATCTGGTCCTTTAAACTTGAGTGGGAGGTATTTGATGGCGTGTAGATCATCACCGCGGGCCATGTGGATATGAGGGAGATAGTCCTCGATCCATACCGCAGGATCTGTTGTGCCATCGTATGATTTGATGTTCATGGGTTTGAAACCCTCGGGGATTTGATGATCCATTACTTCATCTGTGAAGCATAGTGGGTGTGCGGCGCCTCTGTATTGGGCTATATTACGACGCAGCTCAAACGAGCTTTGTCTACTGTGTTCGGCCCGACCGGATTTACTGTATCCGGAGTGACAATTACCGTCTCGTGCCGTGGGCCACCCACACGATCCGTAGATCGATCTTGTTTGCCTTGCCTTGTCCTCTAATATATCTCGCAGGTCTGGCGCATTTTCCCGTGCCTTGGTATTTTTTGAGCGGCGCCGGGGTGCGGCTTGAGTGGAGGGCCGAGAGGCCTCTCGGTCGTGGCCACGGGGTGGCCGGTCAGCTGCATCATGCGCTGGTGATGTAGGTTTAGGTGCTTCCTCCTCTAATCGGGGTAGCAACCTGCGCTTTTGGTAGCTCTTGGAGGGGCGTTTGAGTTCATACTCTTCGGCCGCAAGGACTTTAGTCCATCTATCGGCTAGCAAATCTTGATCAGCTCTAAGCTGTTGCTGTTGTTTCTTGAGGCTGCTCGCCGTGGCCATAGGCCTATTTGAAACGCTCTTGTTCGACGGGATCCTCCGGCACGACAAATTCATCATCGTCGAGGCTTGCCTCGTCTTCGGAGGGAGTCATATAATTATCGTCCTCGACCTCTCTGTCTGCCGCTCTCTCATGAGGGCTGGCTTCTCCATCCTCCTGTGCTGAATCTTGCTGGAGGTGGTTGTCTTCGGCACTGTCTGGGGTGTTATTATCTCCCGTGCCGGAATCACCGTTTTTGCTTTGGCGGGATTTAGAGCGGCGCCGCTGACGCCGGCGCTTAGGCTGCTTCTTGGAGGGGTCATCCTCCGCCGTTCCATCGCCATTGCCTCCTTTTGGGGTGTCTACCATGTATATATCATACGACGAGGTGGCTTTCCAGTGCCCTATAGGCGCTGGTTCTTGATCGTTTCCTGCATCAGCGTCCATACCGTCGATGTCTTCGGAGTCAAAGTCGAGCATGTCGGTTAAATCATCGACAGTGGCTACGAAGTGGGTGGTGGGTGGGCTTTGAATTTCTTCATCATCCGCATCCCAACCTTGCTGACCATAGTCCGGCCAGGGCTCTCCTGATAAAGAGAGAGACTTTAGTGAATTCAGAATATCGCCGAAGGGCGAGTGCTGAAAGATGTCCGCGGCGGTGAACTCCATGATCGGCGCCCAATCGGGTTCGATCGGTAGGGGCGCGGAAGGCTCGGAGTCTGGAGAGGAGTCCAGCTCCTTGGAGTCACGGGCTTCGCAGAGAATAGGGCTGGTGTTCGGCTCGATCGCCCTAGAGATTGCAGCCCCCGAGGCGGTGTCCAACCACCCATCCTCGATTGGCGCAGTTGGCTCCGAATTAAGGGTCGGAGCTGATGCGGGTGTGGCCTCCAGGGCACTGTTCGGCGGCAGAGCTAGATCATGCCCATCATAACAGTGCGGCGCGCTCGGCTGCTGCTCGAATCCGTCGAAGATCAAGTCTCCGCGGAGGTCGGCCGTGTAGCTCAAACTTCCAAATCTGACCAGATGGCCAGGGGCGTAGCTTTCGATCTGCTCCAGATGACCAAGCGAATTGGCCCGCAGTGCAAAGCCGCCGAATACGAAGATTTGTCCGGGGAGAAAGGTCTCACCCTGGATTGCATCGCGGTTGATGATCGGAGAAGCCATCGGGCCTAAAAGTGACGACACGGTGGTACTCTCAATGAAAGCACCAATGTCGGTATCAAAACCGACGAATCTCGGGTGGGGGGTCCCGAACTGAGCGTCTAGGTGGATGGTAACAGGAGACCGGGGACACGATGTTTTTACCCAGGTTCGGGCCCTCTCGATGGATGTAAAACCCTACATCCTGCTTGATTAATATTGATGATATGGGTATTACAAGAGTAGATCTACCACGAGATCAGAGAGGCTAAACCCTAGAAGCTAGCCTATGGTATGATTGTTGTTTGTCCTATGGACTAAAACCCTCCGGTTTATATAGACACCGAAGAGGGCTAGGGTTACACAGAGTTGGTTACAATGGTAGGAGATCTACATATCCGTATTGCCAAGCTTGCCTTCCATGCCAAGGAAAGTCCCTTCCGGACACGGGACGAAGTCTTCAATTTTGTATCTTCATAGTCCAGGAGTCCGGCCGAAGGTATATTCCGGCTATCCGGACACCCCCTAATCCAGGACTCCCTCAGTCCATTTCAGATGCATGTCGATCATTGACCACGTTGACCAGGCCGCGCCGAGAGCACCAGGGCGGTGGACTACGACGAGGCCTAGGAAGGGAACGACACGAAGGCAGGGAAGACTCGGCAGTTGTTTCCCACGCGGAGGGGAGAATGACTGTACGAGCGTTTACTGGTTCGTCTACCGTCGCTGAAGAATAACAGCAGGTGTGGGTGAGTAGAGGGATGGCTAGGTCAGCGATGGGAGTATGGTGGGGCGGTGAGGCCTGCGCGGCAGCAGAGCCGGCCGCGGGGAGGAGGGAGCAGGCAGTCCCGCCGGCGCCTGTTTGAGCGGCTGGAGCAGGAAGAGCAGAGATTGAAGAAGCACGACGGCCGTTGGATGGCCATCCAACAGTCACTGCTTGTGCGTCAACCTTTTTTTAGGAAAGCCTCAAATCTGTGGAAAACAGCATACAACCCATGTGCCATTATTTCTAATAATTTACAGCCCATTTGCTAATTATTAAGGTTTTTTGGAGCCCATACTCTTTTTGTTAGCATTACAGCCCATATTGTGGCCATGGTTAAAAAATTATACGAAATTTTGCATATTTCGGTGCGGTCCGAACTGTTTTTAATCCCGAAATTTCGACTCACATTCAAACTGATTTTAACAATAAATGTATATCAATATAAAATCCAACAGATTCTCCACGCATAAAAATTAATTTAATTTCAAATCTCTAAATGAAAAAAAAGATATTTGAAACTAATTGCCGGTTTGATGTGTTTTAAAAATGTACAGCCCATTTCTCATTACTGATGGGCCATTTTCTCGGCCAGCCGAATGAAAGCTCTCATCGTCTTGAAAGATTTGCAGTCCAACAGGCCTGACAAAGCGACTTACTTGGCAAATCACAAAAAACTGGGTTATGGCCGTGGACCCAGCTGTCAGCCTCTCCACGTCAGTACTCTTCTGATGGAATGTTGTTGACCACGTTGACCACGCCGCGCGGAGAGCACCAAGGCGGTGGACGACGGCGGGGCCTAGGAAGGGGACGACGCGGAGCCGGGGAAGATAAGGCAGTGGATGCCCACGCAGAGAGGAATACGAGAGTTCACTGGTTCGGCTTTGGTGTGAGGCTGCCATCCCCGTAGGGCCTGGCTAGCGGTGGGAGTAGTAGGGGGCGATGAGGCCTCATCGGCAGAACAGCTGGCCACTGGAGGCAGGAGCAGGCGGTCTCCCCGGCGCTGGTTTGGGTGGCTGGTGCAAGAAGAGCAGCGATTGAAGAAGCAGCAGGACCGTTCGATTCAAATCCAACGGTTACTGCTGCTAGAATCGTTTGTTGACTAAGTTGACAAGCCCTGCGTACGCGTTAACTTAGTAGGCCTACAGGTCAGCCTCCCAACCGGTGCGCCCCAGATGTCACTGGGAGGAATCATTTTTTTCGCATAATAAGGAGGCAGTTGATTGCGTGCAGCCAGGCCAGCGGAGGGAGTAGGGTGGGTCGGGGAAGCCTGCGCGGCATCCCAGCGGGCCACAAGAGGAGGGAGCAGGCAGTCCCGCTAGCGCTAGTTTAGGCGGATAGAGTAGGAAGATCAGAGATTGAAGAAGCACGTCGGCCGTTGGATGGACATCCAACACTAACTCCTGCTAGAATCGTGTGTTCACTGACAAAGCCTTGCGTAAATAAGCCAGCCTCGAAATCTGTGGTGTGTACAACCTATTTGCTATCATTTTTATAATTTTTACTCATTTTCTAATTCATATGGAATTTATTGCAGCCCGTTTTCCATTTTTAGAATTGCTGGCCATTTTCTGGTCAGTACCAGGGTAAAAAAATTAACTAAATATGTGGGAAATTTTGAAAATTCGCAAATTTTTGCTGGGGAAAGAAATATTCTTAATCCAAAAATTAATAGCCATACTAAAACAAATTTAAAAATAAATTAGTACTATGTCATGTTAAATCCAATGAAATACGTATAAGATATCAGTGAAGAACAAAAACAAAAAAAGAAACTTATATCCCATTTGCTATAATTTTTTTGGAATTTTCAACCCCTTTTGATATTACTTTTAACAGACATTGACCATACTCTTAAGCCAGGCCGGAATGCATCCCTCCTCGTCTTGAAAGATTTGCAGCCCAGTAATTCAGAGAAAACAAATAGGCCTAGCTTGGGTATTCTTCAAAAAGAAATACTGGGCTACCTATTTTCCCAAAGAACTGGTGCATGAGCATTTAGCTTTATTTATTTACTTATTTATGTTTAGGGGACCATGAGCATATACCTGGGCCGGATTCATGTGAGAGCCTCCCTTCCAGTTAATTATGGGCTTCTCTATTGGGCCTTCATCAGTGGGCTGCATGTTATCAACAAGTGGAAAATGTGTTCCGAGTTTCAAAAAAAAATGAGTTTCGTATGATAAATAGTATGCGCTACGTACGGTACGGGGCACTAAGGGATCGAACCGTGCAATGACTTCCAAAACATTGTGGTTGTCGTTCTAACAACACATTTATTCAACCAACAAACGAAATATACTACTGATTGTACATTGAAAACAGCAGTAGCAGCAACCAGGGCTGGGGGTGCAACAGAAGCAGTAAGCAGGCCAGAAGAGTGAAGACACAACTCTTTCTTCCAAACCAAACATCAGCCATCATTACAAAAGGGCTACCATAAAAGAACAAGTGTATGCATCAAACTAAATAAAGATCCTACTACACCAAGTGTATGCATCTAACTAACTGGCTCAGTTAGACGTTACTATTTATTAAGCTGTGGAGATTGGCTGACGGCTTGAACCAGATGGGTGCCTGACGGGGGAAACTCCAGCCAGCAGGTCGAAGTCTGATACTTGCGACCCTCTGTCCTACTTTGGGCCGTAGAGCATGGCGGCACATATCAGGGTATGGTGCATGTAGAGACGCATGGTACGCTGTGTACACACTGTTTTGCCTGATGAACGAAACCGTGCTGCCATCATGATCCTTGCCGCCGGTTATCTCCTGGTTAATCGGATAATTCAGTCCAACAAACAGAGAGCGTGTACCAAGGCTACTTACCAGCCTCCAGTCAAAAATTCCTGAAGGCCCAGAGAAGCTGGGATCCTTCTCAAAGACCTTGCAGTGAGTGTGATTGTATTCCGCGAAACAACACGTCCGGTATGTAAGAATGATCATCAATCTTTCGTCGTCGTCTGATCGAGCCAGGAACCACCTGCAACTGCCATGCCGCTTTTCTTTGAAAGGTTCTGGGATTAGGAAGGGTAGGGACACCAGGCGGTCTACAACATCATATCAAGTTGGAGTCAAATAAAAAAGGGCTCTTGGTTTAGTCAATCTTAAGAACAACATGTTATGAGCATGAATATTTTTTCAGCAAATGTTGACAGTAATATAAGCAAGCCATCATGATATCATAGGAAAGTAACATACTGCTGTAACAGCCGTTTGTAGCGATGACTGGAGTAGGCTAGCAATACGTCCAGCCATAGAAGGAGTCGACAGCGTAAATGAAGCCCTTGTGTTCAATGGCATCAGAGAACCATGGAGGATGTATGATCCTGCGATGGACGTGCAGATTTATCCACTTACCGCAGTGACCTGTCAGATAGGCAAGACCGCGGTTGAAGAACGCAATTAGCCTGAAGTCTTTATAATTCGCAGATCTTGTGGGCACTTGGCAGATTACAACCTTGAGCAAATCAAACTTGGTATCATGTTGGCTACTGTAAGATTCCGAGTATTCTGGGCCGCGGTGCCAAAGCAGTGCAGTGTTAATCGAAGGAAGGGGGATCAATCGCCGGGTGTAGACCTCCACGAGCATCCAGCTGCCGCGACCGTCGACAAGCACCATCCAAAATGTGTTCATGCCGACCCAGTACATACCGTTAATGTAGTTGAGGCTAACGAGGATCGGATCGTAGTCAAGGGGGTTGATGCTCACCACCCTACGATCGTTATGCTGCGTGACACGCCGTTTCTGAACATCAGGCGGCATCAGCGAGCAAGGAGCTGGCTTAAAAAGCTACGGCCTGAGGGCTTTGAGTAAACGGTACAGCCCCGACGAGCACGTGGCGAGCGGCATGGTACTGAGATTGTACACACGCGAAACAATGAGCTTGATTACCTCTATGGGGAGCGAATTCCGGCCACTCTTTCGGCGGACGCTGCTTGGTTCTCCCATTGTTAGTGCTTGGGTTTCGGACGAGGGGGGAGGCGCCTTAGCGGGGATGGAAGATTGGACGAGATTATGTGCGGACAAAGATGGAGAAGCGAATATGTGCTACGGGAAGTGGACAGGTGATGATGACTACAGCATGCCTCTTGACTTATGAGACAACATACCAGCAGCGTAGGGTCATGTCAATGCCAGACAACTTGCCTGAGTGATCACAATACTGGTATTCCCTACAATGCTATGCCCTAACTGGCTTGAGTAGAGTAGTAGATTAGGACTCTGCTCTACTACTAGCACCGGAGGAGTAGTATATTCTAATCTAAAATAGTTACAAACTTCAATGCCCGAGCGCGGAACGACTATGGACCGTGCTCAAAGACCGTGTCTACGTGGTGTTTTGACATGGGCGACAACCTCAACGCCAATGGTGCTGCTCCCGTTGCACCGTATGTGTTTCTGTCCTTCCTGTTCGAAATCGTGGTAGAATTCATGTTTCTACTCTGTATCCTACTACTATTCTTGTCCACATGATTAGTTGCGAACGACTTCTTCCCCGACCTTAGCAACCTCATCCTCGATGACATGGGCGACAACGTCAATGCCGGCAACCAGTGAGATACAGGGTGTAGGAAGCGGTTTGGGAATTTGCATGCCTTTCCAACCAGGGAGATACTCCGTACAAAGTACAACAGAGAAATAACCACAGAGAAGGAAGCTAAAAGTAAACAATCAAACGAGCATTTTTGCATTTGTTTTGCATTGAATCGTTTCACAAGCTTGACTAGTGCTGTTTTTCTACTTTTACAAAAACCACATCATAATGTTAAAACGTGCATTTGCACATATATAAGTAATAGTAGTACTCCCTCCATCTAGGTGTATAAGTCTTCCCTCCTTCTTGGTCACGGTGCACAACCGAAGATGACTCATTGACCTGGACGGAGGGAGTAGCACAGTCTGCAAGCATATATCGAGAGAGACGTGTAGTGCGATAGTATATAGTAAAGTTTGTGCTATATGCACGTACTTGCAAAATGCGTATGAATACACAAGGTTTCCAAACTTTCCCTTTTCCAAACTTTTATCATTTGCGTCCCAAAACTAATGAGATCGCCTTACGAAACAAAAATTATACTCCTCATAAAAGCCACGACACTCGCAGGAGCGCTTGCGGTGCGCCACGAGTGCCCTGGTGCGCGGCCGTTTCCCAGCGCACCGACACAATGCCTCTTCCTCAGCCTCGCAACTCACGATGTGCAGATTGGCGGCTTGCCGGCGGGCGAGCGCGATCTCACCGGTGTGGTGATCCGGCGCCAACAGGTACTCCTCCTCGCTGGAAGCGTGCACCCGGTCCACGTACCGCCAAGCGTAGATGAGGCGCTTGGGCCCGACTACACTCAGGGCGTCGGCACGGGCATCCTCTGCTACCCTCACGGCCCTCGCATGAGCCTTCTACCAAAGAGCCAATTGCCTGACTCTCTCGGACGCGACATAGGCCTCCCAGGCAGCTTGTTCCGCGGTGCGCTTCTCTTCCTCGGCCTTCTTCTCCGCCTCTATTTTGGTGCGCTCTGCTGGAGGCAAATCCTCCCACAAGGCGACATCCATTTCTTTCCAAAGCTCCTCAAGGCTGGGGGGCTCGGCGGGCGGCGCGGCATTCTCCTCATAGCGGGGAGCCAACGCGTCCTCCAGCGCGCGTGCTGGCGAGATTGAGAACGCCGACGCGTCCACCTCGACGCGTCACGGCGAGGAGCAGAATGCCGACGCGTCCTCCTCGACTAGTGGCGGCGAGGAACGGAACGGCGATGCGTCGCATAGCGGCGAGGAGCGGAACACCGACGCGTCCTCCTCGACTAGTGGCGGCGAGGAACGGAACGGTGACACGTGACCGTCCGCGCGGTGCAGCGAGGGGCTCCTAGGGCTTGGGAGGGGCGATGCAATGGTGGTCGACGTGAGAGGGAGGGGGAGGAGATAGCGATGCCATGGGAGGCGCAGTATTTATAGCGAGCAATGGCACACCTACGTAAGATATGGACTGAGCTGCACTGACTTAACTGCCGGTCCAGTTGCGTCACTGACATGTGGGCCAGACCCCTGTTGGGCCCATATGTCAGTGACCGAATGCACCTGCAGTTAAGTAACAGCTACATGGGCATATTTGTTGGAGTAAATTACGGGGGAGCGAATGGGTGGAAATATTGCTGGTCACAACAGATTGGACGAGCGTGGGGGGAGGAGAGTCATGCATGCATATTTTTTCACATGGGTGGAGTGGTGGGACCACCGGAGGGAGAAGGAGAGTTTGGCAGGCATATTGTTTCCACACATGGAGAGGAAAATTTTTGGAGACGAACAGGCTTCCTGCAGGTATGGGGAACGGTGCATAATAAGTCATCTTGCATGCCGGGCTAGGTATAGTCTCAAGTCATTAAAAACAAACACACCCAACACATGTTCATATTTCAAGGTGCACTAAATTATTGCATGCGATGATTAAGGCTGGCCATAATGGTGGTATCTTAGCTAGTATCATGCATACGGGAATAGCAAACATGCTGATGTGGCAAAGAATTAAATAAGAGAGGGGGGTTAGAGTAACTAGAGTTCATGCATGCATTGGTAAACACATTTTTTTGTGGAGAACGACAACACTAGTTGAGTACTTTTGCAGACTTCAAAAACTATTCCACAATGTGTCAACATTCACAATGTCAAATCAATATTTTTACACTCATTATAAAACGTAGTTCTTATACTCCCTCCTTCCATCTATATAGGGCCTAATGCGTTTTTCGAGGCTAACTTTGACCAAATGTTAGAGCAATAATATATAACATGCAACTTACACAAAGCACATCATCAAATTCGTATGTGAAAGGAGCTTTCAATGATATAATTTTCACATTATGCATGTCATGTAGTATTAATTTTATCAATAGTCAAAGGCGGTCTTGAAAAACGCATTAGGCCCTATATAGATGGAAGGAGGGAGTACTCATTATAATCAGTACTCCCTCCGTCTAGGTGAGTAAGTCATCTTAGATTGTGCACTGTGACCAAGGAGGAGGGGAAAACGAGAGATCTTAATGTTTATTTGCTAATTAATAGCATTGCATGCAATGAACTAACCACTGCATGTCGTGTTTGGTAGTCTCAAGTCATTAAAAGCATGCACATCCACATCTCCTATTGGTTGATATGTCAAGAAACAAGAAACGAGGTAGAAGTTAATGCACCGCGCCTAAGTGTTTTGGGAGTATTGTAGATATTGATATTTTTAGTATAAATTTGGTCGTGGGATTTCATTGATGCCTGTCAAAGCGTTGACAGGTCTGCTATGCGTGACCTGAAGATGAAAGCGTTGAGCATCTCAAAGTTGATCAACAATCTTCAATTGTCAAAGATTAGCCGTTTGGCCAATAAGGTGGCACACTTAATCGCTAAGTATAGCTTTGACAATAGATTAGATGGTATTCTTGTTTTCCATTCACATTTTAGTGGTACGAGTTGTGTGTGTGTGTCTGTGAGAGAGAGAGGAGACGGTAGTCAGGGTTGTCTGATCGGTAAACAAATGAATAATGTCAGTCTGGGATGGAGACGAAAAGGAGACCGCAACAAATGTTGTGTCTACAGGAGAGATAGAGAGAGTAATTTTAGTGGTATGAGTCATATGTAGAGACATATAGGGTGTGTGAGAGAATCCCATAGAGAGAAAGACAAGGTGAAAGACGAGTGAAGACTGTGTGTTTGGCGGTGAAAAAGAAAGCTTAGGTACCGAGTGATACCAGAGAACAGTAGAGACGTGAGAGATAATGAATATCGTGTAATTTATAATGATAGGGAGAGTGTGACACTTCTCAAGGGAGACGTCAAGAGACCATGTTTGCGAGGATAGGAGCAACATGAAGTGAGCGTGCGGGTGAGCTGGAGAAAAGAGAGTGATAGCAACCTGAAGGAGCATGCATGTGAGAGGGGCGTGAAAGGAGTGAACAAAAAAGGGATTCAAATATTTGAATTGAGATGATGATACATGTAATCCATACTCGAACCAGAATTGATCTATCAAACATGCATACTCATATGAATTCACGCACATCTATGTTATTTAATATGTAGATATTACTAATCCATACATTTTAGTAGAACATCCTTTGGTTAATTTTTTTTCGAATTCAACCTTAAGATTTTGAGATCCTTGTATTTGTAAATCATATTATACATATAAAGGAGCATAATTCTTTGTTGTGCTTTTGAAAGTATATATATATAAATGATGTATATAGAATGTAATTCCAATTGAAAATGGATCCCGCCCGAAAAAAAATAAAATACAAACGGGATTCGAATTGAGTTGGCACGGTAAACGTTCACTGTGCAAAATTTGAACGAAGCGGGGAAAGTCACAGTAACCGCCCGAAACCAAAATCTGTGAGATGGAAATCACTACTGCCTATCCCTGCCACGCAAAGCCTATATGCTGGATTTCTATAGGTTTCGATAGGGGTAGGTTTGTAATTTCACCCAAACGTGACGTAACCGCCTCCCACCCGGATTCATACACGATGGGCGCCAAAACACAGTGTGTCCTCGGCCGAAATCGATTCCCTCCCCGATTCATATTCATACACGGTGGGCGCCAAAAACAAACTCTCGTCGGCAAATATTCGGTGTATGCGAGATTACCGTCCTATCCCCAACCGACTAATATTGTTGTGATGTAGTAGAAATTTGAAACGGGGCTAAGTTTGTAAATTTCCTCGCATTTGAGACAAGCGCGCCCTGAATACATGGTTCCCCCCTTCCTCTCTACCTCCCTTTTCCCCATTCGTACTCCGTGGGCGCCAAAACACCCTCTCGACCCCACCCTCCTCCGTCCGCCGCCGTCCGCCACCCCATCCACCGCCGTCCTCCTCCACCATGCCGGAGCTGATACCCCGACGCCGCCGTCCATTACAAGAGATCGACATCTCTCATCCACGGCTACGGACCGGGATCCTTGCATCCCGTCCTCTCGCTTCATCCCCGCCGTCGTCCACCTTGCCGGCGCCGCTCCTATGACCGTCTCGTCCACCGCGCCCTGCTGCCACCATCTACCCTCCTAGATCTGCTTCCACGCTGCCGATAACCATCGCTATCGCAGCACCGTCAAATTCTCAGCAGATGCGTACACGGCGCCTCACCAGAGGCGGTACTCTTTCGTATCTGCTCAACTTATTTATCGCAGCAAGAAAATAGATCGCCACTGCTTTACTCTGATTTCTTGTCTTGCTTGCGAACATGCCTTTGTCCGGTTTGCACCTTCAGATCCGCCATGGCACGCTCAACACCATACTCACAATGCTTATGGTTTTCCCCTTTTACATTCCACACTACTTAAATCACAGTAGACTAAATTTCAAAATTGTGTTAGTCGATTTTTCAGAGCTCACCGGAGTTCGCCGGTGCGATCGAAGGGGCTCGGGTGGGGACGGTGGTTGTGGGGGCGGTGGTGGGGCCTCGTCGAACGAAGAAAACTCGACGCGGGTGGGGGCGGAGGTGGGGGTGGCGGAGGAACACATGCGGTGGGGCCGGTGGTTTGGCCGGCGGCCCGTGCGGTGTTCTGTATGGGAAGCACAGTATGTTCCTTGTCAGGAAGGGGAGCAGGGACATCCGCAGTCAACAGCTGATAGAGCTGGCCTGTACGTGATCGATAGGCTTTCAATTACTAGCGGCAATACAACACGGTAATTTCCAGCCAGTTCCACTTTCCTGATTTATATATCCTGGTTATGGTGTACCCCTGTTATGTACACTATGGGGCTGTTTGGTTTGTGACTAACTTTGCCAAAGATTGCCACACCTAAGGTGAGGCAAGTTTGACCAACTTAGGTGAGTGTTTGGTTCAAGCCACATCTTAGGCAAGCCACACTTGGACCCCACATGGCATACACACAAAAGTGTGGCAAGATTCCCTTAGGCTTGCCAACTTGTGGCTCTCATTTTGATGAACTAACCTTAGTCAAGTTTGGCAAAAATGTGTGGCAAAGTGTGGCAATGCTAGTCCTAAAACCAAACAGCCCCTATGATCTGCCTAGTTGCTGTGTGCTCTTGTTATCATGGTTTGGCAATAAACTCTCTATACAGTATATTATGAACCTATCATCTGCCAGCCATTCTTACTTCTGGAGCCTATTTTTTTGTGTACTTGTGCCAGATTATATAAATGAATGCACCATATTATAGCACACATGAGCTCTCTCATGAGAATCGAGTGATAGCAGACAAGTGTTTACAGGGGCGCCCCTATATTAGAATATCATCTGCATTAGAAAGATAATCTCACAACTATTTATGTTTTCATGGTTCTCAGATATTATATGCAATTACAGTGAATATCAGAATCTGCGCATCAGAATAATATTGTGGAACACTGCAATGACTTACAAAATTGGCAGCAAGGCATTGAGTGCCATTCTGGAAGCAATGAAACTCGTACGCTCCCCATCT
Source organism: Triticum urartu (assembly GCF_056163025.1). Lineage (NCBI taxonomy): Eukaryota > Viridiplantae > Streptophyta > Magnoliopsida > Poales > Poaceae > Triticum > Triticum urartu. The sequence continues at coordinate 85,120,886 of NC_141875.1, forward strand.
GTTGATTCTTGTTCAGAATATCATCCTAATGACTATTCTAACCTCGAGGAGTCAAAGGCAGATGGCCTGTCCTGTTCACCCATCAAGGTGCCTGTTCTAATTTGGCAATGTTTTATTGATTGCGTGTATCTTGCATATGTTGTCTTGCATTTCTTCTACTTTGTTGCACCGCCATCTGCTTAGTTTACTCATCATATATGTCGGGATGCCATGCCCATCCATTATCAGTACATATTCCATATGTCATCATACCATGTTTTTCCACTCAAATGCTGTTCTTGTGCATCAGACATCAGAAAGGAAGAGGGTGATTGCCGAACCTGAAGGAGCACCAGCAAAGTCCTTGAAAAACATGGTGGTGCCGGAGAAATCAGACAACACCCCACTTATATTGGCTGTACAACCAGTGACACAAAACGTAGGACCGACTCCAGCAGACTGTACCCATACTTCACTGGCCACACCACTAGCCCCACCACACAGGACCTGCACTCCAGCAAAAGGTATACCGATTTCATTTGCCATAGCACCAGTTGTACCACAGAAAAATCCCACTCCAGCAAAAAGTACAGCAAGTCCACCGGCCGAAGACCTATCCCAACTGCAGATACGGCCAATTCCTGCAGATTGGAACCCCATTCCATTTATTCCCAGTTTAAAAGACAATGTTTTCAATGTTGTTAGGGACTACGTGCATATATTCCCATCATGGGAAGATTATTGTGAAGACAAACACCATTTTCACATCTTCCTGTCCAACTTACATGTAAGTGCTATTATTCATGGTTATTATTTTCTTGTTTTCTGCTGATTGAACACATCAATGATTTACATTACATTGTTGTAACTAGGCGAGGGCCAATCTGGATAGTCATGACGAGCAAAGCTTGCTTGTGCTTTTCAAGGAAGCATTGCAGCAGTATTGGTGTTACCTGAGGAAATCACACTTTGATGGCAAGTCTATAAACGAATTTCCGGTGAAGTCTCCTGTGCTAAATTTAGAAGACATTGAATGGAAAAACCTTGTTATGCACTAGTCTCGTTCCCAGGATGAGGTACTGTCTATGAAATCACATGACAATTTGAACTTCTACTTTTCCGCATGTGCCTTACGGATCTTTTTTGCAGGAAATCTACTCGAAGAATGTCGGTGTACTAGAGTAGGGGTACCCTTGTACCCCGAACTTGTGCACGCGCAGTCGCAGCGCCCCGCGGCAAGGCCTGCCAGGTCACCGCCAAGATTCCCCGTGGTCCCTCTGAAGACCATTCAAGAACAAAGTACTCAAGACAAGACCCCGGCAAGAGGAGCTTGCCGGGAAGAAGGCAAGACCCCGGCAAGAGGAGCTTGCCGGGAAGGCCATCAGAAGCGTTCCAAGGCCCCGGTAAGAGGCGCTTGCCGGGAAGGCCGTCCGAGGCATCCCAAGGAACTTGCCGTGGCGCGCTACGCGCCCCGACAAGGCCCGGAGAGCGACAAGCTCCCGGAAGCGACAAGTCGACGGCCGCGGCAAGGCGCTTGCCACGGCAAGCCCCCACTCCACGCCCGCGCTCCAGCACATCCACCCACGTGTCGCTCCGGGGCCCCTCCCGAGCGCACGTGGCAGGAGGCTGTGCAGCTAGGGGTGTGCGGTGGCACGCAGGCGCTGACAAGACAACCATCGTGGCAAGACGGTGGCGTCCCTAGCGGTCCCTTTCGGTGCTGTCTAGGCGACACAGACGGGCATTTAATGCCCTTGTCCCCTGCCGTCAGGGTTAGGTATGATAACACTGTAGTAGCTAGCTGTGCCTACTACAGCACCTAGCTGTGCCTACCCATGGCACCCTTTCCATTTTTGCCCTTGGCCCCCGTTGCTCTATGTCGGTAACCCCTTGAGTATAAAAGGAGGCCCGTGTGCAACGTAGAGGGGGTCGGCCATCTGGAGAGCTCTCGCGAGGTTCAGCAATTCCACTCACCCACGCTCGCTCCCGAGCTGGAAATCAATACCAATCCACAAAGCAGGAGTAGGGTTTTACGCATCCGTCCGGCCCGAACCTGGGTAAATCGCTCGCGTGCTTCGCCTCGATTTACTCCTCGCACGACCAGCCGCTCGCTTGCTTCGCCTCGATCTGCTCTTTGCGCAACCTCCGCCCCCCGCCGAACCAAAAGGGACCCGGTCCGCCGGTCCCATAGGTGCCCGTGGATCAGAAACCCCGGCAAAGAAGAATTCCGGTTTGACAAGAACGATAGGATATCGCAAATATGATGCCCGCTGCTTTGCTCTTGTTAGTGCCTGTTGTCCTGTATCACTGTACTTGCATACATACCTAGTTCATTATGTGACAGCAGTATGCATGATAGCTTGCTTATCAATTGTTCGCTCCAAATTATCTGATCTGTATGAATGGATACATTAGTGTAGAATATATCCAATGCCAATGTTTTTTAGCTCCACATTGTTCTTGTAAGTACATACTGTCATTTATCAGTGTACTTATAATGACAGGTAGTTGTTCATGTACCATCACTCTGCAGCTTATTTTCCTTTGCCCTCCATTTTCTACACATCAGATCTATATTTACTCTTACCATAAGGTTGGTACTGAAGAAGTTTAGCTGTGCATTGCTCTTGGCTGTACCTTTTGCCTGTATCGCTGCACTTACATTTATAGCTACTTGGTTATGCAGCATCACTCTTTTATCTTATCTTAAATATTCTCCATTTTTCGTATATTATCACATCTATATTTAATCTTAACAAAATATAGAATAAAGGCAATGCTTTTGAAGAAGATTCTACGGTAAACTTCTTGAATTGCCCCCCCCCATCAGCATGGACAAGGCCTATATAGAGCCTGTCTTCACCAATAATGTAAGTTTGTCCATCTCAAGTCTTCAAATTTTGTTGTATATATTTGGTTAGGCATGACTGCAACAGCTATTTATTTTTTGTGTTTGTATCAAATTGCTTGTTTAAAGTTTATTATATGTAGTTCGTAAACAAAAGTTCATCCTTTCTCAATTTAAGTTTTCAGTTGTACAACCAAGTTCCTTCTTCATACCATGTAAACTAAACTATACAGAGCAAGTGATCTTCTTTTGCACTGCATGTATGCTTCTGTTCTTCATCTGTAATCCAGTGGTGTGGTGAACCTACCCACTACAGCACAATGTCATATTCTGCAATGTCTTAACTATGAAAAATGTCATATCATTCTACTATTATTTAAACCGTCTCTTTATTTGCCAATCTGAAATGGTATAAATTGACAGCACACTAACCATTGATACTTATGAGTTCTTGATCTGTAATCTAGTGGTGTCCTGAAGCTGCCAACTCCTTCACAATGTCATTTCCTGCCATGTCTTGACCTGAACAATACCATATTGTGTTAATGCATATTTAAATTGTGTCACTTTATTTGTCAGTAAGAAATGTGATGAATTGTCGGCACTGATACTTTTATGTGCAAAACCTGTCATCTGTCTGCTTGTTTATCTTTCAGAGTGAGGAAGATATAAGTGTTGAACAAGCGCAATCTCATAATCTTGCTCAGCTTCTTGCGCTGCAGCTCCCCAGCAGGGCTAACCTTTCTTGAACTCTATTGAAGTGCTGTCAGTTTTGTATATTATTTTGTCGGCGTGTTTATTTGCACTGGTGGCGATCTTTGATGCCCAGTGTATGTAATCTGCTGTCTGCTTGTGCTTTATTATCATAGTGATGAACTTTGATGCCCAGTGGATGTAATATGCCGTAATTTATTTATTGTATAGTATAGGGTTTTTTTTCTTATTCACGATGCTGCAGTTATTTTACTGTATATATATATCATGTCTTCGCAGTAAACCAGCCAAATCGTAAAATTACGGTACATAATCGGGCCGTCATGCAATCACGATGTAGATTGGGCCTGAAACGTGCCGATCAGCTCACGGGCCGGCAGCAGCCCGAAATGAACCCCGACCCATTATTGTGCAAATCAAATCACGGGCTTTTAACAGGCCGAAAAATTGTCTCGGTCCTTGTTTGGCCCAATCAGATATCGGCTGCGAGCAGGCCGGATGCAAACCGGGCCGTAGTTAGGCCCAACTATATGACGGGCTTTTAACAGGTTGAAATTAATATAGGCCCAAAATATTAAACGGGCCCTTAACATGCCAAAACTAATATCAGGCCGAATTACTAAGTGGGCCTTTAGCAAGTGGGCCCAAAAGCATAGTGTCCAGTTGACGGGCCGAATCTGATATGGGCCATAATTAGGCCCAAAACCTCTTAAAGGGCCGGACCTGATCTGGGCCGTAATTTGGCCCAGAACATGGTAGGCTTTTAACGGGCCGGATCTCATATGGGCCACTATTAGGCCCAGAGCGCGGCAGGCCATTAATAGACCATATCAAATATGGGCCGGCATTTGGCCCAAAACATGGCAGCCAGTTAACGGGCTGGCCTACTAGGGTCCTCAAAATCTTGTGGGCCTACAGCTGGGCCGGCCCATTAATGTCGGCGAAATATCATGGGCCTTTAGCTGGGCCGACCCATTATGACCCGCAAGAATTTTGTGGGCCTTTTCCTGGGCCGGCCTATTATGGCACACGAAAATCTTGTGGGCCTTTACCTGGGCTGGCCCATTATGGCCCGCGAAATCTTGTGGGCCTTTAGCTGGGCCAACCCATTATGGTCCGCAAAATCTCGTGGGCCTTCAGCTGGGCCGGCCCATTATGGTCCGCAAAATCTTGTGGGCCTTTAGTTGGGCCGGCCCATTTAAACTTGTTGGGCCGTGCCATGTGTCGACGTATCATAGGCGCCTTCTGTCCAGTGAGTGGATGACATCTGTCCTGACGATGAGCCGACACGTGTTTCCTCTAGCCAATGATGATTTTACACGTGGAAAATCCCCATTGGTCAGGGCTGTTAACGGGTTATCGGATCCAAAACCCGAGCCGATAGCTTAACGGCGTTCCGTTATGGTGGATGCCACGTGTCGGTCACCCTTGACGAAAGCACTTCTGTGACGCGGGATTTATCGTCATGGAAGTGGACACTTCTGTGATGATAATTTTGATAATGTTATGGAACACTTCTACGACAGCACAGGTATGACTATCTTGATTCTGTCATATATTTGTCATGGATGTACATGCATGACAAAAAAGCGACCTACTGTGACAAACACGTATCATCACGGAAGTGTATTTTTTTGTAGTGTTATTGGCTTCACCAGGTTGTTCCAAGAGAGCAACAAAATGCTTCTTGGATTTACCCTTGAGTTTACCCATAAAGGACTCAAACTCATTTTCATCCACATTAGATCCCTCATATTCATCAATGCAATCCGTCAAGGAAGGATTATTAATGATGGTAGTTTTGATGTTGGGGGTTACCTTGTTGGTGGCTTTAGCCATGAGGCACTTGGCGGTGATGTTCTCATTGGGTGAGTCGAAGAGAGACACTCGTGGAGTTGTTGCAATGGCAACGGAGGCCATGGCAACCGACTCACCATCTTCATCATCAGCATCCTCATGGTACTCACCAACGCCTTGTGAGAAGTCTTCTTGGTGAAGTTGCTCTTGTTTGGGAAAGACTTGGCTTTGTCCTTTTGGATGAACTTGCCACCATTGTCTTCTCTCTTCTCATACGGGCACTCCGTAACAAAATGGCTCACATTGCCACAAATATAGCAAGTCCTTACATGTTGCTTGCTCTTCGTGCCACTTGAGTTGTTCTTGTTGAAGTTTGGCCTTGAGTTTTTCTTGCTCCAAAATTGCCTTGAAGCAAGTGCCATGTGTTCATGATAGGCGTACTTTGTATCTTCAGGGTTGCTTTCCTCTTCTTCCTCTTCTTCTTCTTCTTCAACACAAACCTTGGCCTTCAATGCAAGGTTGGGCTTCTTTGCCCTTTAAGATCGAAGCACCGCATTGTCAGCGGTCTTGTCCAAGATGCTCATAGCCACAAACTCATCCAACACTTCACTTGAGGACAAGGTGTGGAAGTCCGTCCTTTGACGAATGACGGAGGACATGGCCTTGTGGTAAGGCATCATTGCCTTGAGGAATTTGCGCTTGATCCAATTGTCATCTGTGTCCTTGCTCCCGTGATCTCGGAGTGAAACCGTGAGTTTGGTTACTCTTCAATAAAGCTCAGGAGGTTCTTCATCTTCCTTCATTGCAAACTCATCGGCTTCATCTTGAACCACTTCATAGTTGGAGCGTTGAATGCTTGCGCGTCCCCGGTAGAGAGAAATAACGTGGTGCCATGCATATTTGGCTATGGCGTAGGGTCGGAGGTGACGAAGATCTTTGGGTGGAATTGCATCTTGGATGATGAAGAGAGCATTCTCGTTGAATTGATTATCTGCGGCTTCTCTTGTAGTGAAGTTGCTTCGGCCATCTGGATAGAAACCTTCTTCAATGATTCTCCAAAGATTAGTATTCACATGATTTAAATGACGCTTAAACCGATAGACCCGAGAATCAAAGTCCTCATTTTTCACAATCTTAGGGGGAGGACCGGCATGATTCAAATGAGTGGAGGGAATCGGTCCACCATAAACAAGTGGAGGTTCCACATGGGAAAAGATGCCGGTGCCATTTTTACCATTAGAAGAAGGAGCCTTTTCACTAGTAGCTTCCCCCTTGTCGGAGTTAGCATCCGTCACCTTGTTAGTGGGATCACCCACTTTCAACGGTGTGGTGGATAGTTTAAGCCCTTCAATGAATTTAGTAAACATGCTTTCAACCTCAGTCGCCATGGAGGTTTTCAATGTCTCCAAGGCCACATTGAATTCCTCACGAGAGACCGAGGTTCCCCCATCTCCCGTAGAAGAAACCAGATTCGCACCGGAGTGCTCCTCCACACCGACCATACTCTTTGGACGGCAAAGTCCTTAAAAAGATACGAGGCTCTGATACCAATTAAAAGGATCGATATAGTTGACTAGAGGGGCGGTGAATAGGCAACTAACAATTTTTAACTTTTCTTTACCAAATTAAACTTTGCATCAAAGTAGGTTGTCTAGACATGCAACTATGTGAACAACCTATATGATGCAACAACAATAAGCACCCAAGCAAGCAAGGTAAATAACACAAATAAGCTTGCACAAGTAAAGGTACGAGATAACCAAGAGTGGAGCCGGTGAAGACGAGGATGTGTTACCGAAGTTCCTTCCTTTTGAGGGGAAGTACATCTCTGTTGGAGCGGTGTGGAGGCACAATGCTCCCCAAGAAGCCACTAGGGCCACCGTATTCTCCTCACGCCCTCACATAATGCAAGATGCCGTGATTCCACTATTGGTGCCCTTGGAGTCGGCGACCAGACCTTTACAAACAAGGTTGGGGCAATCTCCACAACTTAATCGGAGGATCCCAACAACACCACGGATCTTCACCACAATGGAATATGGCTCCACGGTGACCTCAACCATCTAGGGTGCTCAAACACCCAAGAGTAACCAGATACGCAAGGGATTAGTGGGGGGAATCAAATTTATCTTGGTGGAAGTGTAGATCGAGGCCTTCTCAACCATTCCCTAGAAAATCAAAGAGTTTGATTGGCTAGGGAGAGAGATCGGGCAAAAATGGAGCTTGGAGCATCAATGGAGTTTAGGGTTGGAAGAGGTAGTCAACTCGGGGAAGAAGATACCCCTTATATAGTGGAGAGACAAATCCAACCGTTTTCCACTTAACCAGCCCGCGACATGCGGTACTACCGCGCCTGCCAAGCGGTACTACCGCAAGGCCTTACGGTACTACCGCACCACCTTGTGGTACTACCGCAAGGCAAGGTTGGATCAGCCTAGGAAGGCCGTTCACAAATAAACGTCTGTGGCCAGTTCCGCTGATTTTCAAATAGTGCAAAAGTCCGACACGGTACTACCGCTGAAGGCAAGCGGTACTACCGCGCGGGGAGCGGATGTAAAAAATTACATCCGCTCCTACTTCCGCTACTGGTGTTGTGCCGGACCAGGGCTCACGGTACTACGGCTCCCAAGGAGCGGTACTACCGTGACCACCTGCTGTACTACCGCGAAGGCATACGGTACTACCGCAGGGGCCTGCGGTACTACCGTTCCGAAGAGCAGTACTACCGCAAGCCTCAGAACATCAACAATAGGAAAACTACTTTTTGCACAACCACGAAGAAACAGAGGATGCTCCAAAGTGCTAAGGGAAAGGCGGTGCAAAGAGGAGTAAACATGTATGTGACGATTCCACCCAAACCTTTCCAAAGTGGACCCCCTCTTAATAGTACGGCTTTCCTATGACTCAAATCCACCAAAAAAAGAACGTAGAAAAATGCCGTCTTCAATAATCTTCGAGGGGCTCCTAACCGACTTGTGCCTAGTCATGAAATATCTGAAATACTCGAGACACACGATTAGTCCGCAAATGCATTGTAATCAATCACCAAAACACCTTAGGGATAAATATGCCCTTACAAACATCTAGCTAGCTATATAGTAAGCAAAAAACAAAATTTGTAGTACAAGACAGTGTGACTCACTAGAAGTTGTAAGGAAATAGTATATCTTCATTGGTATTGAGGCGCTTGAAGAACTCTAGCATGTTATTCTCTATATCTTTTTGATACCATTTGTATTTCCATGTGTCTTCATTAACGGAATTTAGGTCAATGAACCCAATGCCATAGCGTACAACTTTTTTCATTTCATACATCTTCATCCTGCATAATACCATATAAAAGAATATAGTGAGGATAATTACAGGTAATGATCGATCAATGAGCACTACGGCTAGCTTGGGACTTAAATTACAGAAAGAAATCACTTACACACAATAGCAACTGACGATAGATTTGTCGAGTGCGTCTTGATTGAATAACTGAAATAGTTTTGAATACTCAACGGAGACAGCTAGCTCATGGAAGTAATTCTCCTCCTTGACATTCACCATGAGGGACTCTCGATTGGAACTCTTGGTAATTTTCATGTACCAATCATGCAATTCATACATTCTCGTTGGGAGTTTCTTGACCTCCTCAGGCTCGACCGAAGGTTCGCCGCAGACATATTTCCGTTTTATGTCCTCCTCTCTAAGCGGAGACATGGGCTCAATCTCGAGGAGTTGTCCAACAGTGATACCAAGCATTTTAGCCTGGCTTCTATGCTCGTCAGTTATTACCAGCTGATTGCCCAGCTGGGGAACGTTTTGCCCACACGGGGTGCCGGTACTTGATACGTCTCCATCGTATCTACTTCTCCAAACACTTTTGCCCTTGTTTTGGACTCTAACTTGCATGATTTGAATGGAACTAACCCGGACTGACGCTGTTTTCAGCTGAATTTCCATGGTGTTATTTATGTGCAGAAACAAAAGTTCTTGGAATGACCTGAAACTCCACGGAGCTTCTATTTGGAAATAATAAAAAAATACTGGCAAAAGATCAAGGCCAGGGGACCCACACCCTAGCCACGAGGGTGGGGGGCGCTCCTGCCCCCTGGGCGCGCCCCCTACCTCGTGGGCCCCCTGGAGCTCCTCCGACCTCAACTCCAACTCTATATATTCACTTTCGGGGAGAAAAAAATAGAGGAGAAGGATTCATCGCGTTTTATAATACAGAGCCGCCGCCAAGCCCTAAAACCTCTCGGGAGGGCTGATCTAGAGTCCGTTCAGGGCTCCGGAGAGGGGAATCCGTGCGTGAAGAATTCCATCATAGGCTTGCTGGACGGTGATGGGTTGGATGAGATTTATCATGTAATCGAGTTAGTTTTGTTAGGGTTTGATCCCTAGTATCCACTATGTTCTGATGTTGATATGACTTTGCTATGCTTAATGCTTGTCACTAGGGCCCGAGTGCCATGATTTTAGATCTGAACCTATTATGTTTTCATGAATATATGTGAGTTCTTGATCCTATCTTGCAAGTCTATAGTCACCTGCTATGTGTTATGATCCAGCAACCCTGAAGTGATAATAATCAGGACCACTCCCGGTGATGACCGTAGTTTGAGGAGTTCATGTATTCACTATGTGTTAATGCTTTGGTCCGGTACTCTATTAAAAGGAGGCCTTAATATCCCTTAGTTTCTGCTAGGACCCCGCTGCCACAGGAGGGTAGGACAAATATGTCATGCAAGTTCTTTTCCATAAGCACGTATGACTATATTCGGAATACATGCCTACATTACATTGATGAATTGGAGCTAGATCTGTGTCACCCTTGGTTATGACTGTTACATGATGAACCACATCCGGCACAATTCTCTATCACCGATCCATTGCCTACAAGCATTCCATATATTGTTCTTCACTTATTTACTTTTCCGTTGCTATTGTTACCATCACTACAAAATACCAAAAACATTACTTTTGCTACCGTTACCTTTTGCTACCGCTACCACTACTATCATATTACTTTGCTACTAAATATTTTGCTGCAGATATTAAGTTTCCAGGTGTGGTTGAATTGACAACTCAGCTGCTAATACTTGAGAATATTCTTTGGCTCCCCTTGTGTCGAATCAATAAATTTGGGTTGAATACTCTACCCTCGAAAACTGTTGCGATCCCCTATACTTGTGGGTTATCAAGACTATTTTCTGGCACCGTTGCCGGGGAGCATACCTCTATTCTTTGAGTCACTTGGGATTTATATCTGCTTATCATTATGAAGAACTTGACAGATCCAAGAACCAAGATTTATCCCTCAACTACGAGGGGAGGTAAGGAACTGCCATCTAGCTCTGCACTTGATTCACCTTCTGTTTTGAGTAAGCTTGCGACACCTAAACCTGCTTCTGCTATTGATTCTGATATGTCGCATGTTATTGATGATGCCACTTCTGCTATGCGTGATACTTATGATGAAACTACTTCTATGCTTGATACTACTGTGCCACTTGGTGAATTTCTTGATGAACAACTTGCTAGGGCTAGAGAGAATGAACTTATTGAAACTGATAATATTGATGAAAGTGATGATGAAGACTCCCCCCTAATAAATATGAATTGCATGTTGTTACTAAGGGTTATGTTATGGATGAAGAAGCTACTAGAGCTATTTTAGCTTTGCCCTTAATGCTAGAATGAAACCTGACCCTGCTTTTGCTAGTTCACCTATCTGTGTTATTGATAAGGATTATGAATTCTCTATTGATCCTGATATAATTACTTTGGTTGAATCTGATCCTTTTTATGGCTATGAATCTGAAACTGTTGTGGCACATCTTACTAAATTAAATGATATAGCCACGCTGTGAACTAATGATGAGAGAACTCGTTACTTTTATATCCTTAAAATATTCCCGTTCTCATTAAAGGGTGATTCTAAGATATGGTTTAATTCTCTTGATCCTGGTTGTGTGCGTAGTCCCCAGGATATGATTTATTACTTCTCTACTAAATATTTCCCTGCTCATAAGAAACAAGCTGCCTTAAGGGATATATATAATTTTGTGCAACTTGAAGAAGAGAGTCTCCCACAAGCTAGTGGGAGGCTTCTCCAATTACTTAATGCTTTGCCTGATCATCCTCTTAAGAAAAATGAAATACTTGATATCTTTTATAATGGACTAACCGATGTTTCCAGAGATTACCTGGATAGTTGTGATGGTTCTGTTTTCAGGGAAAGAACACCGGATGAAGCTGAAATTCTATTAAATAATATGTTGACTAATGAAAATAATTGGACACTTCCTGAGCCTATTCCTAAACCAACTCCGAAGAAGAGAGGTGTTCTATTTCTCAGTCCTGAAGATATGCAAGAGGCAAAGAAATCCATGAAATAAAAGGGTATTAAAGCTGAAGATGTTAAGAATTTACCTCCTATTGAAGAAATTTATGGTATTAATTTACCGCCTATCAAAGAAATGCATAATTTTAATCCATCTTCTATTGAAGAAATACATGGTCTTGATAACCCGACACAGGTAGTAAAGGTAAATTATCTCTATAGATATTAAAAATCTGAAATTACATTTACTAAGTTTGCTAGCCCATGCTTAGATGAGTTTGATAACTTTATGGTTAAGCAAGAAGACTTCAATGCTTATTTTGGTAGAGAATTAAAATGCAGTGCTGATATGCTTGAACACTTGGGTGATTATATGGATAATGTTAAAGGTGAACTTAAACTTATTAGTAAACATGCTTCTATGGTTACCACTCAAGTAGAATAAGTACTTAAGGCTCAAAATGATTTGCTCAATGAATTGAATAGTAAGAATAATGATAATGCTGTTATGACTAGACGTGGTAAAATGACACAGGAACCTATGTATCCTGAGGGCCATCCTAAGAGAATTGAGCAGGACTCTCAGAGAAATAATATAAATGAACCTAGTCCTTCTCAAAGGAAGAAAAAGAAGAATGATTGGACTTTGCATGCTTCTAGTGAACCTATTGCTGAAACACCTGAGAATCCAAATAATATTTCTATTTCTAATGCTGAAACACAATCTGGTAATGAACCTGAAACTAGTGATAATGTTAATGATAATGTTCATGTTGATGCTCAACCTAGCAATGATAATGATATAGAAATTGAACCTGCTGTTGATCTTGATAACGCACAATCAAAGAATCAACGTTATGATAAGAAAGACTTTGTTGCTAGGAAACATGGTAAAGAAAGAGAACCATGGGTTCAAAAACCCATGCCTTTTCCTCCCAAACCATCCAAGAAAAAGGATGATGAGGATTTTGAGCGCTTTGCTGAAATGATTAGACCTATCTTTTTGCGTATGCGATTAACTGATATGCTTAAAATGAATCCTTATGCTAAGTACATGAAAGAAATTGTTACTAATAAAAGAAAGATACCGGAAGCTGAAATTCCCACCATGCTTGCTAATTATACTTTCAAGGGTGGAATACCAAAGAAACTTGGAGATCCAGGAGTACCCACTATACCATGCTCCATTAAAAGAAACTATGTTAAAACTGCTTTATGTTATCTTGGAGACGGTGTTAGTGTTATGCCTCTCTCTTTATATCGTAGAGTTGATTTGAATAAGTTGACACCTACTGAAATATCTTTGCAAATGGCTGATAAATCAATTGCTATACCTGTCGGTAATTGTGAGGATGTGTGTCGGTGTCAAAACCGGCGGATCTTGGGTAGGGGGTCCCGAACTGTGCGTCTAGGCCGGATGGTAACAGGAGACAAGGGACACGATGTTTTTTTACCCAGGTTCGGGCCCTCTCGATGGAGGTAATACCCTACTCCTGCTTGATTAATATTGATGATATAGGTAGTACAAGTGTAGATCTACCACGAGATCAAGGAGGCTAAACCCTAGAAGCTAGCCTATGGTATGATTGTTGTGTATGGAATTTCTTGCCTACGGACTACAACCCTCCGGTTTATATAGACATCGGATAGGGTTAGGGTTACATGGAGTCGGTTACAATGGTAGGAGATCCTAAATATCCGCATCGCCAAGCTTTCCTTCCACGCCAAGGAAAGTCCCATCCGGACACGAGACGAAGTCTTCAATCTTGTATCTTCATAGTCCAGGAGTCCGGCTGAAGGTATAGTCCGGCTACCCGAACACCCCCTAATCCAGGACTCCCTCAGTTGCCCCTGAACCAGGCTTCAATGACGACGAGTCCAGCGCGCAAATTGTCTTCGGCATTGCAAGGTGGGTTCCTCCTCCATGTCCTTCATAGAAGATTGTAAACACCAAGAGTAGTGTCCGGATCTGCAAAATAAGCTTCCACATATTGCCATAGAGAGAATAATATTAACACAAATCAAATCTGCTGACGTATTCGCAGTGCGCTATCACACTACAGCCAAGTCCTTCACTCGAATCGTTTTCACTTTTCCACCTCAGCGTATTTTGCGAGGCGGTTTCGTTGGCACGTCTTGTTAAAGCAGAGATCGTGTGCCCCCCTTTTACGGGATTCTCATCAATACAGACGTGGGTAACCCAATCGTGCCCGTTAGCATGTTTTCTCGATTAAAGGCGAGTCCCAAACGGTTACAGGGAGGGCTCCTGGTATTCAACCTCTTATAAAGAGACCAAGGCCTTACTCCTTTTTCCAATCTCAAACGAGTTCGCCCGTCGCCTCGAGTTCCAACACCCTAGGCTCCAGATTCCAGGCGCTTCGGACCTTCGACAATGTCCGGTTCGGACCTTCAAGGCCGATGGATGCCCTCCTCCATCACAGAGGAGGACGTGCTAAAGTTGAGAGAGGCTAAGTTCTTGACCGCCGAAATTCCGCATAGGTTGCCTACTCAAAGGTAGGCTATTCCCAGTCCCCAGCCCGGTGAGAGCGTAGTGTTCATGTCTCACTTCCTTCGGGGGTTAGGCTTCCCGATGGATCCCTTCGTGAGGGGGCTGCTGTTTTATTACGGGCTGGAATTTCATGACTTAGCTCCGGAGTCCATCCTCCACATTTCCTCATTCATCATTGTGTGCGAAGCGTTCCTCCGTGTTACTCCTCACTTCGGATTATGGCTCAACACTTTTGGAGTGGAGCCGAAGATGATCGAGGGACGGCACGCAGAGTGCGGAGGCGCTGTCATAAGTAAGAATGCCGATGCTCCATGGCCCGAGGGCTCCTTTCAAGGGGAGCTCGGCTTGTGGCAACGAGAATGGTTCTATATCACCGCTCCCAGGAGCGCCAAGTGGGCGGCGCCTCCTGCCTTTCGCTCGGGTCCCCCATCATGGCTAGCGTCATGGGTCAACAAAGGATTAGATTGGGGGTTATCCAAAGACGTGCCCTTGTTGCAGGGCCGCATCAGGGATCTCTTAGAAAGAGAACTCAACCTGGTCAAGGTGACGCATGTCATGCTGATTCGCTGAATATTGCCCGGCAAACGTCGCCCCCTTCGCATGTGGGAGTTTAATCCAGAGGGACCACGAGCTCTCTAGAACTTTATGGGCGCAACGCCCGCGGAGATGTATAGACTGTTCTTCGGATCACAAGAGATGTGTCCGGATTTAACCGAGGACGCAGGCCTAAGCTGCAATCGCCCGGATACTCAAGTAAGCAACCTTGTGCCCGGACCTTCTATCCGTATAATTGTCATAAACTTGCCCCTAAAAGAGCCGTCCTTTTAAACATGAGTGGATAGCAAAGGCAAAGCTGATCAGGTGTCCGGCTCCCCTTCTGGAAACCAGGCCGGATCCCGTGCTGGTCAGGATGCTGGAGATAATGCCTTTGGAGGGGGAGGACAAGGAAGCTATGGTCTCCTCGAAGGAGGCTGCTCCGAAGGGAGGAACCAACAATTCCTCTCCTAAGGGGAAGAAGAGGGCCGCCTCTGATGGCCCGGAGACCATGGCCCAGAAGCGGGGGAGAAAATCCTCGTCAGAGGGTCCGACGCCGGGGAGTTCCTTGGCTGAACTACGCCCTCAAAGGGATCAGCCCTCCAGCGAGCCGTAAGTAGAGAGAGGTTTTCCTTTTGAGCGATGAGTGAAATCCTTGATTTATATCTGAGAAGATTAACCAAAATTTTACCTTGTAGCTCGGACCTCAGCCCTTCTCAGCAGAGCTCGTCGTCGGGGGATCTTCTTCCGGAGATGATGGAGAGCGGGACGCCTCCCCCTGCCGTACCGCCTAGCGAGGCGGGCGACCCTGAGGTGTCGTCGCAGAGGGTTTCTCTGAATCCGGTAGGGGCGGAAGATAGCTATGTGGCCCCCCAAGGCTCTCCGCGTCCGGCCGTCGAAAGAGGCCATAGGATAAGTCCGGCACCGTCTGGTGCTCGGCCGGAGGAGCTAAAGATTCTGCTGGGGCGAGCTTCTATCTCAGAAGAACACCGTGCATTGATGGGCACGGTGATTGAAAGGATTTCATCCGCAGAAAGCGGATTGCATGAGGCCGTCAAAAGTTTACTGACGGGTTTTGAGGTATGTTAGATAATGTACACTTTTGTCAGTTGCGCATAAGTAAGATGAGCCCTGTGTAGATAGTAGCCCCTGAGACTCTGCACGTTGTCAAGAAATGACGGCACGCAGAGGATCATAATCCCAGGTCTAAGATGTTGTCTTTGAATGTAGGTGGCGAGGTGTCCGGAATCAAGCAGAACTGATGATGTGGCCGAACTAAAGCGGCAACTGGACGTGGCAGATGCCGACATCGCGCTTGTCAACAAGCGGCTTGATGAGGCTCCAGGTATGTAATTCTTCGGGCGGCATCAGGTAAGAGGAGCTTCATGCCAGTGTCTTACAATGTGTGTGCTTGACGCAGATGGTACGGCCGCCGTGGAGAATCTTAGGGCAGAACTTGCCCGAGCTAAGGAGCAAGCCAGAAAAAGCGATGCGGCTGCCGAGAAGGCCCTTGAAGAGCTGAGAGCCGAACAGGCTGCTCACTGCCGAAGCAAAGAAGAGATGGCCGAGATGGCCGAGAAGTTAAAGAGTGCTGCAGACCGTTGCAAACTTCTTAAGAAAGAAGACCGGGCGAGACAGACGGACTTAGAGAAGGCTGTTGCCGATGCCAAGGACGCTCGTTCTGCGATGAGAGCTGCGAAGGAGGAGATGCGTCAGGCCGAACAGATTGCGGCTGGAAAGCCCTTTATGCGGCTGGAAAGCCCTTCAAAAAAAATAAACTGGGCTCATTTTCGCAAAGAAAAAATAGCTGGGCTGGTCACACGGTGAACATAAAATATAAGCCTGGGCTAGACGGGCCACATCCCAGTTCAAACAAAAAAAATACTGCTCGAGTAGCTACGTCCCAGGTGTCATCCGATCTTGTGCTGTTCTCTTGTCTATTGACCATATACGCTCACAATATCGTGGGTTCCTGATGTCAGGAAAACACTAGGAGGAAGCATTTTATTTTTCCATACGCTGACGTGGTGGGCCCCTACTGTCATCCTCTCCACGTACTTCTGCCGATTCCTGTTATTTGTTGACCATGTTGACAATGCGAGAGGGCGGCGCCACGGTGAGCGCACCAAAGCGCGCGGAGGACGTCGGCATTAACAATTTAGGAGACAGTGGGGCGGCGATGCGTGCGCTGAGGCGCAGCCAGCCGTGGGAGGCGGAAGCAGGCGGCCCCGCTAGCGCTGGTTTCGTTTTGGCGGCTGGAGGAAGACAGGACTGAAGAAACATGACAGACTGTAAAAGCAGCAGGAGTACTTAACAACCTTAACTGAAACCAGCAGGGGCACTTAACAACCAAAGCTGAAAGCAGTATGAGTACTTATACAGGTTCAACCGTATAAAGCACGCCTCGAACAGTGCTACTTTGCCTGCAGTTAACCAAGGGTGAGGCCGCCAAGCCCCAGGACAAGGCCCGGGTGCCACCCCGCGCATCCAAAACCTTTTGAAAGCGGCTTCATCTCGCAACGTGGTCAATAAACAGGATATTCGCTTTAGAGCCATGGAAAAGCATGAACATAATCTTCTGTCCTATTCTCCAAGATGGACGGGCCTTCATTATTTGAGACCACCCATGAATAAGTATCTTTTCACCTCCAAGGGGAATTGAGTAGGTCGACATAAACATCATGTTGTGACCAAGCGCAAGTCTGACCCGACCATGGTCAGGCATCTGTATAGGAACAATAGAACTCGGCAGTTCTTGTTTCAAGAAGATCACAGCTGTAAAACTGTGTATAAGCAATAGTTTATGAACAACATATATAATAGAAAACAGCTCGTACCATAAGTTTCTCGACACAGTTGGACCTGTTCAACGAGTGCACCAGTGGCACACATATCCCACGTGGCCTTCCACCATTGAAACGCCCCACAAGGACCTCAAGACGATCAATAAAGTGTAGGAACTTGTGGATGTCGATCCAGTCAACTTCAGTGCCATTTGTAACAGCCGAGTTATTACAGAGTAACAAACGAGCAGACTACTTAACTCTGAAAAAACCTACACGTGCCACCAATTATAAGAAAATATTAGTTAGAAGTGGCATCTTCGTGAGAGATTCGTTGCTACTTCTAAAGTTAAATTGTGATTAGTTAGACAGAATAGGTGGATTAAGAAGTAATCGAGGCAACAAGCAAGAACCAGATACAAAACTAACATGGATGAACAATTGGAACGACGTCGGGGTGGAAGATCGCAGTGAAGATGAGACCAGGTTCTGCTATTTCCATCAACATTCATGCGCCAACTTTCAGTCTGTAACACTTGAGAAAGTTTATCCAAGTTCGGCCATAAAAAAAGTAGCGATCTTCTTGGTTCATGAACCCAACTCGGAACTTATATCCATGGCTTGTCTTCACTGTGACCATTAAACTAGTGTATTCAGTTATGGCAAGGCCGAGCATCTTGAGTACATGTGTTCTGGCAGAGCAAATAATACACTGCAGGAAAAATAATATGAGAACACAGCATGTTCAAAAAAACCCCACCCTCCCGGATAGAAAAGAGGATTCTAGGAACATACTGTGCGCGTTTCCAAATGACGTGTTAGGATGAGAAGGAACAAGTGTGGCGTCTCGCCGAGGGCACAGAAACCTGTAGGGTACTCGCACTTTGGGCACTGCAAATGAAACACACTAGATTCAGTAGGAAGAAAAATGCATCAACGACGGCGGCTGCCATCCTAGGATTACCTGCGACCAAGGGACTTGGGTTTATCGGGGATGGATGAAGAATTCGTACCTGGTTCTCCATGAGAAAACCCTATGCAATCGCCGAGAGGGGGTTTTCTCTGAACAAGCAGACGAGGGAGAAGGGGATTCAGGCCCAGTGAAATATTGCCGCTTCGTCCGTCCAGCTTACTGCTAAAGCTGGAAAGGGGGGGTTGTGATTTGATGGCTCATTGGGCATTACTGCGGCGCTACGACCGGGGTGTGTCTACAGTGAAGTTGTGCACTCTAATTTGTGCATATGGTATGTGGACCCCGTTGCCGGTTGCCCCACATATCAGCGAAAGGAAGTAGAAAGACAGGATTAACTAGTTACACATAAATATATTTTTTGACAGAGAGATACTCCCTCTGTAAAGAAATATACAAATCTTTTATATCACAGGCTCACCTTGCCGAGAAATATACTCCCTCTGAAACGCACAGGCATTATGGGGGTTCAACTTTTTTTATGGGGGTTCAGCTGAGAATATAATACTCAGATAGGCTCACGGTTCTAGACTGTGGGCCGCAGGCCGACCCTGCATGTTTGGGGGCCCATGTGTTCTACCTCAGTGCTTTTCATATTGCAAGCGATCGGTGCGGCACTGGTTTTAAATGCTGTCGCAAGGCGAATACACAAAATTGAATAAAGCACGGCAGCTGTTGGAATGAAATCGAACGACAGGCCCTAACCAGCAATCAGAGTTGCAATTCTATCAACGATATACCATGTGATAAATAATATTGTCGTACTACTTATACACATAGGACACTTGTTTCACCATGCCAGATTATTACATCGAAATCTCTCGGAGGATAGATCAGTTCGGCAGTTGCGTGCTGCTACTGAAGAATTTCAAAGTTGATTTGGACCAGCTCTCCTTGCCGAGAAAGTTTGATTTTGACATCATCCCCTACTACAAGATATGATTTAGATTTGAACCTTGACCATCCTTTAGCATCAATCATCATGCGACCATCCTTTGTACTTACGGTATATTGAGCATGTTCATTCACACCAAGGCTGTGCATGGTAAGAGAAACTTGGCCGCGGTTGCCCGGATTGTTGAACGACTCCCTCGTTGCTCTAGAAATTCTCTTTTTGCAAACAAGAAGACATACCCAAACAGTTAGATCAACACAGTGAATCATGCGAAACAACATGGAAAGAAAAAAGAACGAAGCACTTGGGCGGCCAATGCTTACCAAGAAGGTGGGCATGTCGGTTTTTGTAAGGACATTGGTATATGAAGTGCGAACTGCAGCCCAGTCTATTGCCGGTGCAACTGCACGGGCCGGAGCAGATGCAAGTGCAAGTGTTGGTGCAGGTGCCAAAGCCGCTGCTACTGCCGGAGATGGTGCTCCTTGTAGAACTAGTGCCGGTGTCGGAGCAGGTGCCGGTGTCGATGCCCGATCCTCCGGTAGATCAGACTGATCCGCTGACGCGGTCGGTGCCCAATCCATAGCTGGATTAGACTGAGTTGCTGCCACTGTCAGTGTTAGAGCAACTGTCGGTGCTCGATTTGTGCGAGACAGCGGCGATCGTGTCTGGTCTGCTATGATCAACTTTCTAACTTGACTAGGATCCGTGACCGTGATCCAGTATTTTTCTTCATTTCTTTTAAACGCAAGAAGGAAAAATTGTGGCGTTTTTGTTAAACCAAACTGCAGTTCATCATAGGGATTCAGCTTGTACTCAGACAATAGACTGATCCAATTTTTTCCAGTAATATAAGTGATGGACGGTGCCTTCGTTACTGACACGACATAAGAAGTGAAACCTGCAAAAATAGCCATCATACAACAAACCAAATGGTTTATTCTGTGATGAATGTCACATGGCAAAACCTGCATAGTAAAATTACAGGAAAAGAAAGAAAACATGACATTAAATCAATAAGATTTAGACAGTAAATCAATAAGATTTACTTGATGTGACACGAGTGAATCCTTACCAGGAAATCACTATGTTGAAGTACTAAACCGAAGATTGATCGTCCAACTACGTGTGGCATGCAGGGGCCCCGCCTACTCCCACAAGCAGGACAGTCCAATGGTCGTGACAAATCGTATGGACCGAACATCCATGGGGCTGGAAATCCTGGTGGGTGCGATAAACCCTGCAATGCATAGAGATATTGGAGTGTAACCATAATTGATAGACCGTCCTCACAAAAAATATGATATGGATACTTCAAAATATACAGACTGAATTGAGTGGACAAACATTAACATAGACCGTTCTCAGGACTGACTACACACCAAAAGCGGCAGTACTAATAAACAATACAGGGTTCACAAACACAAATCAAGTACTAAACAATAGTACTTACTACAGACAAGCAAAGTTGCACTAACTAAACTCTGCAGACTATTTTTTGCCACCGACCTACGGGATGAACCCCACATAACTGACTAGGCCATGGACTTCGTGTGAGATGTCTACATGCACCATCACCATCTTGTCAACCTTGGAGAACCTAACAGAGTGGTATTTCCACTCATAAACATGATGATGAAGACAGGCTACATCGGATTTGTTGGGAAGCTTTACAAGAACCACGCCTTTCGTAATCGAAGGCACAACCAGGAAATTGTTGTGGTCAAGTACAGCCCTGAGAACACACATGACAACAATGCTACAGGAAAACACTAGTTCAGGACACGTGGCGACAAGGACACAGCAACTGGATAGTTCAGCAGTAGAACTCATCATCGGTCTTCCAGCTCACACAGCATGACTTTGAGAACTTCTTCTCCAACGCGGACCTGGTTCTAATTCAAACAGAAACCATATTTTATTACTACCTCCGTTCAGAAATATAAGATGATTTTCGATATTATAATCCATATATGACTACATATACGCACAGAAATGAGTGAACAAAGACACTAGAACCTGTCTTCAAAGGCATGAGAGCAGAGGGATTACATGCAATATCCATAACACAAGTTACTGAGGCAAATATACCCTCTTAAAAGGTAGCATTGATGTTCATAAAGTACTCCCTACGTCCCAAAATTCTTGTCTTAGATTTGTCTAGATACGGATGTATCAAGTCACATTTTAGTATTAGATACATCCGTATCTAGACAAATCCAAGACAAGAAATTTGGGACAGAGGGAGTAGTTGAAAGTAAACTATAAGAAATCAGTGTCAACCTCTCGCATGTTTTGGTCAAAAGAGGAATTTAGAACCGTCATTTGGCACACAAAAATCACATGCAAGATCACCCAGAAAGTTGTACTAGTACTGCGTGTTAGATGAAAAAACACGATCAAGATCAAGAAAAAGATCGTCAAGAAGAGATATTACCTGGACTTGCTTAATGAGGGATCCCGGAGAGGGGGGCTTGGACAGGACGATGTCTTTGAGCTTGTTTGCGGTAGTCTCGGCGGGGTGCTTGCGCTTCTTCGTATCATGAGCCTCGACGGTTTTGGCCAGAGCCATAGACATCACTTCGGCCAGTGCTCCAACGTCCATCAAGAAACTGACAAATAGAAATAAAAGAGAAGAAACCATAATCACAAACCCAAAAGAAGAAAAGAGAGGGAGTTATAGGATCAGTCTCGGGGTTGCAAGACCGGGCCATGGCCAGAATCAACACCATTGATGCGCTCACCTTTCCTTCTTTGGGAGAGAAGAACAATGGCAGAAGCAGGTCGGGGTTTTCTTGAAGAAATGAGGAACAAGATGAGGAAAAACCGAGGGTTGGGTAGAGAGGAAGCTGAGAGAGAAGAGTGAAATGATGGTTGCTTCGTCCATCCAACTTACTGCTGGAAATGAGGGGGTTTTGTGATTTGACGGCTCATTGGGCATTACTGCGGCGCTTTGATCGGGGTAGTCTACCGTCACTCTACTACGGAGTAATTTAGTGCATGGCTGGTGGACCCCGATGCTGGTTGTCCCACATGCCGGCGAAAGTGAGTAATTTAGTGCATGGCTGGAGGAGGATCCGCACGGTAGAGCGTGTCCACTGTTTTTCAGAAGAAGAAAAATGATTATAGCAAGCGTTTCCACTCTTATGATGGAGGAGTGCGAAACACGGCAGCCACTTGAACATACATGGTGCTCCTACTACTAGGCATGTGCAGTGGTTCATACGTCAGTACTACACAATCTTGTTGCTAGTGTAGTAAGATATGACGATAACAAATGATGTTGTGCGCATGTCAACTACTCCTATATGTAACATAGTACCACTTTTTCGACTGTTCGGTCAAGAATGAACGGTGAGATCAATGTTAACAGAACTAGGTCCACAGCGCACGGAGAGTACGGTGCTATAGTACTCCACGAATCATGAACCATATGAAGCACGAATAGTGTTAGGCAGGGTGTATGAAGGGTGCACGGGATGGGAGCAAAAGTTCCCTTCTCGACCCACTTTTGGGTGTTTGGCAGAGTGCATGAAGGGTGCATGAGTCCACACTAGTAGGTTGAGAAAAATACACGAAGAGGAAACAACTATATTGAGATGAGAATGCAACCAAACACACCCACACGCTTTGTGCTACAGTGACTGATCTGCACCGTCTGAGTTTGATCCAACGGTCATGTTGCGCCGAGACATGGGCATGCCCATGCAGAGGGCGCCTAAACACCATCGAAGTCCCTCTGCTTCTCGAGGCACACGACGTTGGTGATGCAGGGTGCAACCGCCCGCAGAGCCCGCTCCCGGTCGACGGGAGCCAGCTCGTCAAAGACGGCGTCCAATGGCACGAATGGATTCCGGTGACGGAGCCCTGAAAGGATTCTCCCGGCAACGGCGACGGCAGCCCACAACCCCTCCTTGTCCAGCTCAGCCCCCACCATCGCGCGGAGACGGCTCAGCTCCTCGGAGATATAGGTGAAGAAGGAGACCAGGTCAGGAAGCCGCAGCTCGTTGAAGTCGACCGGGTGGTCGAACGGGTTTAGTCCGATGGCCGGCATCGTCGCACTGGCACGACGGTAGGCATCGCGCAGCCGCAACACGTGCGTGGCAACTTGGTTCACCAAGTGGCTAAGGCGATCCTGGACCTCGTCACGATCGGCCCGCTCACGCTCCAGCCGACTCCCCTGGCGGCCTATCGTATCTCTCGGTTTCTGCAGCAACGCCGCCGATGCCTCGAGCATCTTTGTGGTGGACGCCTGCCGCTTTTGAAGCTCCGTGAACTCCCGCACATAACGGAGGAGGATGGCACTCCTCTCCTCCTTGAGCTCACGGAGCTCCACGTCCTTGGCCCTAAGCTCCGCATCCTTGGCATGGAGCTCCTGTGTCAGGAGCCTCACCCCGGACTCCGTGATCTGCTGCGCCGCCATGGCACCAGGTAGAAGCAATGGGGAGAGGAAGCAAAGGGGGCGAAATGGCTGAAAGGCAATGAAATCTACGGGAAGGCGGAGGGAGCGGTTGGGGGGCTAGATAGGCAATGCATGTATTTAGCGCGAGAGGGTGAGAGGGAGAGGGGGGAGAGAGAGAGAGCTCGGCATGGGTTGCAATGGCGGGTGTGTGAGGTAAATACATTTGGTAATAGAGTGGAAAAAGGGGTTGTGTAGTTGAGAGACTTAGAGATCGAAAGATGGAGAGAAAGATTGAACGTGTGTTGGAAACCGATAGCTTCCTAAGGTGGTTAGGAGAGGAAGATTGACCGATACAGGAAGTATGTAGTGTTTGTGCGCGCGGGGGGGGGGGGGGGGCTAAAAACAACATTTCAATGTACAGAGTACGAGACTTAATATCGATGTTTCAATTCAGTGTACATTGTAAGATTTGAACCGAGGACGAGGCATACGGGTAATTATTTCGAATTCGTGCCATACTAAGTTTCGAAAAGTTGACATTGACTCAGTTTGTTGTGCTATTTTGTAGGTCATATGTTTGAATCCATCCAAAAGTTTTCTCACTACCATGGTGTTCATCATATACATATGAATTTGTATTAAAAAAGTAGCGTGGATACAGTGAAATGTGAAATCCACGTTAGAATTGGAGATCGCTACGTGACACACACTCTAATTCAAATAACTAATTACATGACACACACTCCAATTCAAATAACTAATTATGTGACACACACTCTAATCCACGTTAGTGTGGGTACCATTTCAATTTTTTTTTTCAAATAACTCCTCATTAATTAATTTATAGTACTCCCCTGTTCACTTTTATAAGACCTTGAAGACATTTCAGACAATGTGCAAAACAGTTCATTTTAAGTTGTCTGAAATGACTTACAAAAGTGAACGGATGGAGTATCTCGTTTCGAATGAGTAATTATTGCAAGGAAAACACGGGCATGGTAATACATACAGATTCGTTTGCAAATGAAAGAAGATTCGTTTGCATTCTCAAATATAGGCGCACCAGGCAAACCAGGGGCGTGTCGGGGTGGACGCTGCTTCGGTGCCTTAAAGGCAACTGCCTTTGGGTCACTGACATGTGGGCCAGCCACCTGTTGGGCCCATATGTCATGGACACAAAGGCAGGTGCCTTAAGGCACCGAAGCATAGTCCTGTCGGGGTGGTCGCATGTGTCGGACGGACGCGTAGCACCCAGCCACCCACCCCCCTCCCCCCCCAAAAAAAGGACGACGAATATATAAGTTCGTGCTTCCACGTTTCGGATTGAAATATCTGGCGGCCCCAATTCCAGCCCTGCAAAATCTCTCCTCTCCACCGTCCCCTTCCATGCCCAGATTTCTCAAATCCCTAATTCGCCGCCAACTCTCAAATCGCCCCTCATCTCGTCTCTTTCCCCACCGTTCCCCACCTCTGTGCCGGACGACGACGACGAAGACGACGGTCGCGCTTCACCACCGCACCGGAGCTACCTGATGACTTACAAGTATAGGGGATCTATCGTAGTCCTTTTGATAAGTAAGAGTGTCGAACCCAACGAGGAGCAGAAGGAAATGATAAGCGGTTTTCAGCAAGGTATTCTCTGCAAGTACTGAAATAAGTGGTAACAGATAGTTTTGTGATAAGATAAACTGTAACGAGCAACAAGTAACAAAAGTAAATAAAGTGCAGCAAGGAGGCCCAATCCTTTTTGTACCAAAGGACAAGCTGGAACAAACTCTTATAATAGGAAAAGCGCTCCCGAGGACACATGGGAATATCGTCAAGCTAGTTTTCATCACGTTCATATGATTCGCGTTCGATACTTTGATAATTTGATATGTGGGTGGACCGGTGC
Source organism: Triticum urartu (assembly GCF_056163025.1). NCBI lineage: Eukaryota > Viridiplantae > Streptophyta > Magnoliopsida > Poales > Poaceae > Triticum > Triticum urartu. The sequence goes on from NC_141875.1 coordinate 85,146,536, forward strand.
TTGGGTGCTGTTCTTACTTGAACAAGCATCCCACTTATGATTAACCTCTATTGCAAGCATCCGCAACTACAACAAAAGTATTAAGGTAAACCTAACCATAGCATGAAACATGTGGATCCAAATCAGCCCCTTACGAAGCAGCGCATAAACTAGGGTTTAAGCTTCTGTCACTCTAGCAACCCATCATCTACTTATTACTTCACAATGCCTTCCTCTAGGACCAAATAATGGTGAAGTGTTATGTAGTCGACGTTCACATAACACCACTAGAGGCTAGACAACATACATCTTATCAAAATATCAAACGAATACCAAATTCACATGACTACTAATAGCAAGACTTCTCCCTTGTCCTCAGGAACAAACGTAATTACTCACAAAGCATATTCATGTTCATAATCAGAGGGGTAATAATATGCATATAGGATCTGAACATATGATCTTCCACCAAATAAACCAACTAGCATCAGCTACAAGGAGTAATCAACACTACTAGCAACCTACTAGCACCAATCCCAGACTTTGAGACAGGAATTGGATACAAGAGATGAACTAGGGTTTGGAGATGAGATGGTGCTGGTGAAGATGTTGATGGAGATTTCCCTCTCCGGATGAGAGGGGCGTTGGTGATGACGATGGTGATGATTTCCCCCTCCCAGAGGGAAGTATCCCCGGCAGAACAGCTCTGCCGGAGCTCTAGATTGGTTCCACCAAGGTTCTGCCTCGTGGCGGCGGAGTCTCGTCCCGAAAAGTTCTTTCTGATTTTTTTTCTCGTCGAAAGACTTCATATAGGAGAAGATGGAAGTCGGAGAGCCAACAGGGGCCCACGAGGAAGGGGCCGCGCCCCCCACCCTCGTGAGCAGGGTGTGGGCCCCCTGGCCTGCATCTTTAGCGAGGATTTTTCTTTATTTATTTTAAGATGTTCCGTGGAGTTTCAGGACTTTTGGAGTTGCATAGAATAGGTCTCTAATATTTGCTCCTTTTCCAGCCCAGAATTCCAGCTGCCGGCATTCTCCCTCCTTATGTAAACCTTGTAAAATAAGAGAGAATAGCCATAAGTATTGTGATATAAAGTGAAATAACAGTCCATAATGCAATAAATATCGATATAAAAGCATGATGCAAAATGGACGTATCAACTCCCCCAAGCTTAGACCTCGCTTGTCCTCAAGCGAAAAGCCGATAAAAATAAATATGTCCTCATGTTTAGAGGTAGAGGCGTCAATAAAAAATAAAATACGGACATGAAGGCATCATGATTATTCTCATAACAGCAACATATATAGCTTTTGTCATATGATTACTTATGTTCAAGTGATGATCTATTCACAATGCAAAAGTATAAATCATAAACCTTATTAGGCTCCGACAAACTATAATCTCAGTCATTGAAGCAATTGCAATTTATCATAACATCGGAAAGAGTCTATGTCAGAGCTAAAAAGCAAGTACACATACTCAACTATCATTTAGTCCTCCATAATTCCTAACACTCACGCAATACTTGTGGTTACGGAGTTTTAATCGGACACAGAGAAAGATAGGGGCTTATAGTTTTGCCCCACAACCTTTTACCTCAAGGGTAATGTCAACAATAATGGTTCATGCTCCCCTACATCCAATTAGATATATATATATATATATATATATATATCATGTTCTTTCCAACATGCTGAGCTTGCCAAAGGATAAAATGAAAAAGAAAAGGTGAAGATCACCGTGACTCTTGCATAAGGTAGAAGATAATAATAAAGGATAGGCCCTTCGCAGAGGGAATCAGAGGTTGCCATGCGCTTTTATGGTTGGATGCATAAAATCTGAATGCGAAAGAACGTCACTTTATATTGCCCCTTGTGATATGAACCTTTATTATGCAGTCCGTCGCTTTTATTACTTCCACATCACAAGATCGTATAAAGCTTATTTCTCCCACACCAATCAATCATACATATTTAGAGCAATTTTTATTGATTTGCACCGATGACAACTTACTTGAAGGATCTTACTCAATCCATAGGTAGATATGGTGGACTCTCATGGCAAAACTGGTTTAAGGGTATTTGGAACCACAAGTAGTATTTCTACTTGGTGCTGAGAATTTGGCTAGCATGAGGGGGAAAGGCAAGCTCAACAAGTTAGAGGATCCATGACAACATACTTTATCACAGATATAAGAAAGACATAACTCATTACGTTGTCTTCCTTGTCCAACATCAACTCTTTAGCATGTCATATTTTAATGAGTGCTCCCAATCATAAAAGATGTCAATGATAATATATCTATATGTGAAAACCTCTCTTTCCTTATTACTTCCTATTAATTGCAACAATGACCAAAGCTATGTCTACCAACTCCCAACAATTTTTAATCATCATACTCTTTCTATGTGAAGTCATTACTCTCAATAAGATCAATATGAACTCTTTGTTTCTTTTTATTCTTTTTCTCTTTTCTTTTATTCACCCAAGATCATGGCAAAATAATCAAGCCCTTGACTCAACACTAATGTTTATTATATATAGCTCACGGACTCAATTACAAAGAGATCTCATAAAGCAAAACCCCAAACTAGATCATGCCATAAACTTTATTCTACTAGATCAAGATACTACTATTAGGATCGAACTAAGAAAAATGGTAAAGATAGGAGTTGTGATTGTGATACGATATCGGGGCACCTCCCCCAAGCTTGGCAGTTGCCAAGGGGAGTGCCCATACCCATGTGATTATATCTCCTTCTTTGTTGGTGAGGAAGGTGGAGGTGACGGATAATCACACATCGAGCGTAAGAGGTCCTATAGCTTGTGAATAATGCCCTTGAGTGCGACAATATGCTCCTTCAACAAAATATTTTCTTGTGTGAGATACTTATTTTGTATACGAGCTAACTCAATCATCTTGAAAGCTTCGATCTCAGTTGGGGTAAGAAGGTTATGATCAAGTTGAAGGATGTATTTTGCTGCCAGAGCTTGATCCTTCATGGCCTTCCTGACCCTTTCATCCTTGTTGACCCTCGTGGGTTCTTCCCTCTTCAGATCCATCTTCATTAGCCAAGCATCGTTGTCACCATTGTTGGAGGAGGGACACGACATGATGCCTAGCCTGGAAGACCCTGACAGAAAACAGCTCGAAACAAGAACAGAGAAGGTTTGCATGATACAGGAGTCAAAACCTTCGGGAGGTTATACAATGATTTTTTACTGACCAAAATACGTATCGTGCAAGAAAACGGAGTCCGGAAGGCACACGAGCTGCTCACGAGGTAGGGGGGCGCGCCCAGAGGGGTAGGGCACGCCCACCACCCTCGTGTCCTTCCCGGACTGCTACTTATTTTTCTATTTTTCTAAATATTCCAAAACAGAGAGATATTGCCTTAAAAATTGTTTTGGAGTCGGTTTTCTTACCGTACCACATACCTATTCCTTTTCTGAGTCTGAAACGTTCCGGAAAGTGGCCCTTATGTATTCCTCTGGGTTACGGTTTCAATAATATTGGTTTCAATATTTATGGGATTACCTGAGATATAATGTTTAATTCTTTGACCGTTTACCACCTTCGGATTTGTGCCTTCAAAGTTGTTGATCTTTATGGCACCGGAACGATTGACCTCTTCGATAACATAGGGTCCTTCCCATTTAGAGAGAAGTTTTCCTGCAAAAAAATCTTAAACGGGAGTTGTATAGCAATACATAATCACCTACATTAAACTCACGCTTTTGTATCCTTTTGTCATGCCATCTTTTAACTTTTTCTTTAAACAACTTGGCATTTTCATAGGCATGGGTTTTCCATTCATCAAGTGAGCTAATATCAAATAACCTCTTTTCACCGGCAAGTTTGAAATCATAGTTGAGCTCTTTAATAGCCCAATATGCCTTATGTTCTAGTTCGAGAGGTAAGTGACATGCTTTTCCATAAACCATTTTATATGGAGACATACCCATAGGATTTTTGTATGCAGTTCTATAAGCCCATAATGCATCATCAAGTTTCTTGGACCAATTCTTTCTAGACCTATTAACAGTCTTTTGCAAAATTAATTTGAGCTGGCTATTGCTCAATTCTACTTGACCACTAGACTGAGGGTGATAAGGAGATGCAATTCTATGATTAACATCATACTTACCAAGCATTTTACGGAAGGCACCATGAATAAAGTGTGAACCACCATCGGTCATTAAATATCTAGGGACTCCAAACCTCGGAAAAATAACTTCTTTAAGCATTTTAATAGAAGTGTTGTGATCAGCACTACTAGTTGGAATAGCTTCTACCCACTTAGTAACGTAATCAACAGCAACTAGAATATGTGTGTATCCATTAGAGGCAGGAAAAGGTCCCATATAATCAAAGCCCCAAACATCAAACGGTTCAATAACAAGAGAATAATTCATGGGCATTTCTTGACGTCTACTAATATTACCAATTCTTTGACATTCATCACAAGACAAGACAAACTTATGGGCATCCTTGAAGACAGTAGGCCAATAAAAACCAGATTGCAATACCTTATGTGCAGTTCTATCTCCAGCATGGTGTCCTCCATAAGCCTCGGAATGACACTTGCGTAGGATCTGTTCATGTTCATGCTCAGGTACACAACGTCTAATAAAACCATCTACTCCTTCTTTATAAAGATGTGGGTCATCCCAAAAGTAATGTCTTAAATCATAGAAAAACTTTTTCTTTTTCTGGTATGTGAAGCTAGGTGGTATAAACTTAGCAATAATATAATTAGCATAATCAGCATACCATGGAGTACTACGAGAAGTACTTATAACATTTAATTGTTCATCAGGAAAGCTATCATTAATAGGTAGTGGGTCATCAAGAACATTCTCTAACCTAGACAAGTTGTCTGCAACGGGGTTCTCACCTCCCTTTCTATCAACAATATGCAAATCAAATTCTTGTAGCAAGAGAACCCATCTAATAAGTCTAGGTTTAGCATCTTTCTTTTCCATAAGATATTTAATAGCAGCATGATCAGTGTGAATAGTTACTTTAGAATCAACAATATAAGATCTGAACTTATCACAAGCAAATACAACTGCTAAAAGCTCTTTTTCAGTAGTAGCATAATTTCTTTGAGCATTGTCTAGAGTCTTACTAGCATAATGAATAACATTTAATTTCTTATCAATTCTTTGCCCTAGAACAGCACCTACAGCATAACCACTAGCATTACACATAGTTTCAAAGGGTAAATTCCAATCAGGTGGCTGAACAAGAGATGCAGAGACTAATGCTTTCTTAAGTATTTCAAATGCTTCTACACAATCATCATCAAAGACAAATGGTATATCTTTTTGCAATAAATTAGTCAGAGGCCGAGAAATTTTTGAGAAGTCCTTAATGATAATTCTTTGTGGAATCAATTCATCTTTATCATTAGGAACAACAGTAATACCTCCCTTCTTAGGGACACAATGGACAGGACTTACCCACTCACTATTAGCAACGGGATAGATTATACCTACCTCCAGAAGCTTTAGTATTTCTTTTCTTACCACTTCTTTCATTTTAGGATTCAGACGTCGTTGAGGATCACGAACTGGTTTGGCATCTGCTTCCAAATTTATTTTATGTTGACATAGAGTGGGACTAATGCCCTTAAGATCATCAAGAGTATATCCAATAGCAGCACGATGCTTCTTCAGAGTTTTCAATAATCTTTCTTCTTCATGCTCTGAAAGGTTAGCACTAATAATAACAGGATATATCTTCTTTTTCATCAAGATAAGCATATTTAAGATTATCAGGCAACGGTTTAAGCTCAAACACGGGATCACCCTTGGGTGGAGGAGGATCCCCTAAAAATTCAACAGGCAAATTATGTTGCAGAATAGGTTCCTGTTTAAAGAATACTTCATCCATTTCCCTTCTTACATTCATGAACATAACATTTTCATGGTCTAGCAAATAGTGTTCTAAAGGATCACTAGGAGGTACGGCAATAGAAGCAAGACCAATAATTTCATCCTTACTAGGTAATTCTTCCTCACGATGTTGTTTACTAAATTTAGAGAAATTAAACTCATGAACCATATCATCCAAGCCAATAGTAACAACGTTCTTTTTGCAATCTATCCTAGCATTAACAGTGTTCAAGAAGGGTCTACCAAATATAATGGGACAAAAGCTATCTTGCGGAGAACTAAGAACAAGAAAATCAGCAGGATATTTAGTTTTCCCACACAAGACTTCAACATCTCTAACAATTCCCATCGCTGAAATAGTATCTCTATTGGCAAGTTTAATTGTGACATCAATATCTTCTAACTCGGCAGGTGCAATTTCATGCTTGATTTCTTTATACAAGTCATAAGGTATAACACTAGCACTAGCACCCATATCACATAAGCCATGATAACAATGATCTCTGATTTTAACAAAAATAACAGGCACGCCTACCACAGGTCTATGTTTATCTTTATCACAAGTCTTAGTAATTCTAGCAGTTTCACCTTCAAACTGAATAACATGCCCATCAATATTATCAGACAAGAGATCTTTAACAATAGCAATATTATGTTCTACTTTAACTTGCTCAGGAGGTGTATAAGTTCTAATATTGCTTTTACGAACAACAGTTGAAGCTTTAGCATGATCCTTGATTCTAACAGGGAAAGGTGGTTTCTCAACATAAGAAGTAGGAACAATAGGATCATTATAATTGGCAGTCTTTTCTTCAACCTTAATAGGTGCAGCTACTTTTACTTCTATGGGAGGATAATATTTAAACCACTTCTCCTTAGGGAGATCAACATAAGTAGCAAAAGATCCACAGAAAGAAGCTACTATATCAGAGTCAAGTCCATATTTAGTGCTAAACTTACAGAAAATATCGGTGTCCATAAAATATTTAACACAATCAAACTTAGGTGTCATACCTGACTCCTTACCTTCGTCGAGGTCCCAATCTTCAGAGTTGCGTTTAATTCTATCCAATAAATTCCATCTGAATTCAATAGTCTTCATCATAAAAGAGCCAGCACAAGAAGTATCGAGCATGGTGCGATTGTTTTCAGAAAGCCGAGCATAAAAACTTTGCATAATTATTTCTCTCGAGAGCTCATGGTTGGGGCATGAATATAACATTGATTTAAGCCTCCCCCAAGCTTGAGCGATGCTTTCTCCTTCGCGAGGCCAGAAATTATATATATAATTGCGATCACGATGAACAAGATGCATAGGGTAATACTTTTGATGAAATTCCAATTTCAATCTTTTATAGTTCCATGATTTCATATCATCACATAGCCTATACCATATCAATGCGTCTCCCTTCAAAGATAAAGGGAAGACCTTCTTCTTAGCAACATCATCGGGTATACCTGCAAGCTTCAATAATCCACAAACTTCATCCACATATATTAAGTGCTCATTAGGATGCTTTGTTCCATCTCCTGTAAAAGGGTTAGCTAGCAGTTTTTCCATCATACCTGAAGGAAATTAAAAAGGAGTTTCATTTTCAATAGGTTCAGTAGGTTGAGGAGCAACTCTTTGCTCTACTGGACGGGGTGAAGATACCCCGAACAAGCCCCTTAGAGAATTACTTTCCATAGTAGCAAGTGACAGTAAATTTCAGCACACTATATAAATTTTTCCTTACCAAATTCCACCTACCAAAGGCGCTACACTCCCCGGCAACGGCGCCAGAAAAGAGTCTTGATGACCCACAAGTATAGGGGATCTATCTTAGTCCTTTTGATAAGTAAGAGTGTCGAACCCAACGAGGAGCAGAAGGAAATGATAAGTGGTTTTTAGCAAGGTATTCTCTGCAAGTACTGAAATAAGTGGTAACAGATAGTTTTGTGATAAGATAAATTGTAACGAGAAACAAGTAACAAAAGTAAATAAAGTGCAGCAAGGTGGCCCAATCCTTTTTGTAGCAAAGGACAAGCCGGAACAAACTCTTATAATAGGAAAAGCGCTCCCAAGGACACATGGGAATATCGTCAAGCTAGTTTTCATCACGTTCATATGAAGCGCGTTCGATACTTTGATAATTTGATATGTGGGTGGACCGGTGCTTGGGTGTTGTTCTTACTTGAACAAGCATCCCACTTATGATTAACCTCTATTGCAAGCATCCGCAACTACAACAAAAGTATTAAGGTAAACCTAACCATAGCATGAAACATGTGGATCCAAATCAGCCCCTTACGAAGCAACGCATAAACTAGGGTTTAAGCTTCTGTCACTCTAGCAACCCATCATCTACTTATTACTTCCCAATGCCTTCCTCTAGGCCCAAATAATGGTGAAGTGTTATGTAGTCGACGTTCACATAACACCACTAGAGGTTAGACAACATACATATTATCAAAAATATCAAACGAATACCAAATTCACATGACTACTAATAGCAAGACTTCTCCCTTGTCCTCAGGAACAAACGTAATTACTCACAAAGCATATTCATGTTCATAATCAGAGGGGTAATAATATGCATATAGGATCTGAACATATGATGTTCCACCAAATAAACCAACTAGCATCAACTACAAGGAGTAATCAACACTACTAGCAACCTACTAGCACCAATCCTGGACTTTGAGACAGGAATTGGATACAAGAGATGAACTAGGGTTTGGAGATGAGATGGTGCTGGTGAAGATGTTGATGGAGATTGCCCTCTCCCGATGAGAGGGGCGTTGGTGATGACGATGGTGATGATTTCCCCTCCCGGAGGGAAGTATCCCCGGCAGAACAGCTCTGCCAGAGCTCTAGATTGGTTCCGCCAAGGTTCCACCTCGTGGCGGCGGAGTCTCGTCCCGAAAAGTTCCTTCTGATTTTTTTTCTCATCGAAAGACTTCATATAGGAGAAGATGGACGTCGGAGAGCCACCAGGGGGCCCACGAGGTAGGGGGCGCGCCCTGGGGGGGGCCCCCACCCTCGTGAGCAGGGTGTGGGCCCCCTGGCCTTCATCTTTGGCAAGGATTTTTCTTTATTTATTTTAAGATGTTCCATGGAGTTTCAGGACTTTTGGAGTTGCGCAGAATAGGTCTCTAATATTTGCTCCTTTTCCAGCCCAGAATTCCAGCTATCGGCATTCTTCCTCCTTATGTAAACCTTGTAAAATAAGAGAGAATAGCCATAAGTATTGTGACATAAAGTGAAATAACAGTCCATAATGCAATAAATATTTATATAAAATCATGATGCAAAATGGACGTATCACTACCTCATCTACGCCCTCATCCACCGCACTGGGTGGCCCACCGACAATGTCGGCCGCCGCAACCGACGTGCCTCACAGACACCGAGTTCCACCGCATCAGGTGCGCTTCACCGACGCCGTCTCCCAGCTCACCGGCGCTACTTCACCGAGCACATCGTCGCACCTCCGCCCCCCCGAGGCAGTTGGGGCTTCACCAACGGTCTCGTCCACCGCATCGTAGCGCTCCGCTGCCACTCAAGATCTGCATCCGTGCGCGGCCAGCCAACGCCAGCGCATCACCCTCAACGGCTCTGAAGTGACCCGCACTCTAGCTAGGCGAGCATGCCCAAACGCCGGCCCGAACTAGGTATCCACACATCACTCCCTTGTGCACTATTCCGACGATGTTTGGATATCCTTTCACTGCTCTCTTAGCTTACACGCCTATGCAACTCTGACCTTAACTCTTATTTCTTCTGGAGATATCATCTGAAACAAGCAAATCCATATTTTAGTGAAGCATGACGGCGCTACGGGATCTGGTACACATCCTGCACACCCGTATAACCTTGTAAGTATCTGTCCTCCGGTACAACATCAAGGTCGATTCCTCTTATTTGATCAACCATTCGTCGTGTCAAAAATGCAGAGGGGGATGCAAGGAGCACAAGGCCTGCACATCCAAGAAAGTGGTAACATGGACTTGTACATGGAACATCCCAAGCGCAAGCAGAGCTGCAGTGAGCCTGTACAACAAGCTAGCGTAAGTCCCTGCTTTTCATTTAATTCGTGCTGGCATTCGTGTATGATTTGTGTGCAGTGGCTGATCCACGAATTCAAGTTACCAGGGGTGAACATTTAACTTAAAAAATACGAAGGCACTTGCACTCCGGAAATCAACATAACTTGAGAAATGTGAAGCTACATGCGCTTTGAAAACCAGCTAATGATCCAAAGTAGTTCAGATTATAAACACTAAATGATGCAAGCACCAAAAAACACAAAATGCAACATGGTGTACAAGGACTACAAACATGGTCTGTACCTGCTTGAATTATTTGTTCTCTGGCTGAAAATATCGAAGTGTAATTGCACGTATAACCAGTGCGCAAACTGCATATCAATATATCTATCCTGCACAAGTATGCCAATAGTTTCAAACAACAGATTAGAAAAATATTTATGCTATGTTGTCATGATACGGGGACTTTCTGGTAGATGGCCTCGACGTTTCCTCAAGCTATGAAAATGTACTATAATTTGCTTGTCATCAATGCCTGCAAATCTCTATCTCTCTCAACATAGTAGATCATTATTAGACACTGAATCCTTCAATGAGCTTGCAAAATGCTTGCATTAGATCCCTCATTAGACACTATATGTTCATCACCAGGAGCATGTAAAACGTTTGCATCAAATCCTTCATTAGCAGTCTGTTCATTAGACACTTCAGGCTCAAGAACAACATGAGCTTGTATGTTTGCACCGGAAACTTGATTAGATACATCAGATTCAGTCAGTTCATTATTGATTGGGGGAGTTATAAAATAAGTAGAAATTGGTTTCATTGTTTCATAGATTCCCTACATACAAGCAGTTTTACAACACCATCAGGTTTAACTATTGGCCAAAAATTGAAGAGTTGAATTAGATATAATCAGGGATGTGATGTACCTCCTCGTTGCGCATGCTACTCTTGCAAGCTGCAACTGTTCGTTTGCGCAAGCTCGATGCCATGCCCGTGCTACCGCCGCTGCCTCCCACGCAGGCTACACCCAGGGTTGGATCTTCATCTTCTTGTCCTTCTGTTCGCTTGAAGCCCGGCGACCGCCCTCCAACGAGGGCGCGACGAAGTGCTGTGTCGGTCTGTCCAGCGGTGGCTAGGTTAGGAGTGAACTAGACTGGAGGCTGGAGCGAATGAATTGGGATTTTTCCTGCTGTCGATCAATATGGGACTCGTTTGGGCTGCGAGCCTGCTATAGGGCCTGCCTTGCACTTATGTTATTGGCCCATCCAAATTGAAACATTTTTCTTCATTTTTTTACATTGCCTGCTCATGCGTTGGGACGAACAGAACTAGCGTGGGCCAACCTGGACGACTCAAACTAGGTGCACACTTTCCAGCCACCTGAGGCGGCCGCCCATACCAGCCCCTATGGTGGCGTCACCCCTTTTTGCGTTTATGATTGGATAGTGAAAAATATTCCAGTGTCACTTTTGATTTACCCACAGAATGGTTGAATTGCTTGTTTCTATGAACTAAGTTCGCCAATAATGTGAAGGATGCCAGTCTTTTCATCCTATTGTAGATTTCTTAGATCTCGATATGCCAAAAGTAATCGCATGAAATATACAGTAGAAGCCAGTGTGATGTGTTTGGCTACAACTAGTCTGACTACACGTCCTCATATAACATATCAAGGACGCACCATCTTACCAGATTAACCATTTGACTTACCCATGCAGTGTGGGAAGAAAGAAGTATTGGGACTGCGTATCCAAGCAATTGATGCCATGGACTCCTTCGTACAACCTTGTAAGCAAAAAAGAAGTTGCAGTGTGCCTGTACAAAGAACTAGCGTAAGTTCAGTTACCTGCTTCTCAGAATTTTAGTTAGCCACTTATTGCAAAATTGTTCAATTACATTGCTTGGCTTAATTTAGTTTCCTACTGATTACATAATGGCACAACCTGTTAATCATATTGTAGACTGCGCCTATCTATGTGTTTGATACTTACTGTTAAGAATTACCTGTTTGCCTTAACTTAAATATCTACTTGTTTGTTTAACTGCTTTGCTACTGCAACAGCGGGTTACAATGATGTTAATAACTACTTTTCAGCATCCAATTGAAACTCTTTAATTCCTTGTTTGTTTAACTGGTTTGATGTTATAACTCCCAGTTGAGATGTTTTGCTAACTTCAACTTTTCTGAATCCAATCGGAACTTTAATGCAAAATAGGTTAGCCCAAGATCAAAGAGCAAGGTCCCCATGGACATTGCATCATCCCACAACAGTGGCACCGGCCCAATCGTGCATTATGAATTGCCAGCTGCTGATGCTCTAGAGGCTAAACTAGTGGTAGAAAGAGATTCTGCTTCTGCACTTAGAGATGAAGTTGACATGTTGAGGAAGCAAACAGCACAATCACAAGCAGTACTCAAGACAACCATTAAATATTTGGTGGATTTCAAAATGAAGCAAGCTGAGACTGACCAGATTGTTACGGTCCTGAAGGAAAAAAGGAAATTAAATTCCTACTTGGTAAATCATAGGTGAAATGTTCTTTCCATAGTTGAATAACCTTTGTGTTGTCTGTTCATGTAATCAATCAAACCATTTGTTTTAGAGATCATGTAATATTTTTTGTTTATAGTTTTATTTGAGCACAAGTCTGTATTAATTGATAAGACTCGGAGACATTTCATTTGGATTGCTGTGCCAGACCTACAAATATGCCAATCGGGCTAAATGTGCATTCAGCAATAGTAGTATAGATGGACCATAAGTGGCACGCATCGGAAAGGGCCAAGATGCTGGCAAAAAAAAGGATGATGTTGTAGCCAAAAAAAGTACAACGGCCTGGCTTATGTATGTTAGTTGATATTATTGATCCATATACTCTATAAGTGCTTATATGTTTGTTAGTTCCATACATTCTTGGTTGATTGACTCGGTATTTGAATCTTGATACATCGCTTGTGTACATATCTAAGTGGGAGTACATATTATGCTGCGTGTGACATTTGAGTTGGACATGAAGTGTTCCAAATATTTGAATTCACCTTAAACTGGATTCTAGTTTCTGAATTTGAGTATCGGCATTTGTAAACCATATTCATATATGACAGTGGAATACATCTTTGTCGTCCTTTTGAAGATATATAAAAACACATAGAATGATTTATAAAGATTCATATAGGAATACAAAATGGATTCGAATTTAGTTGCCAGGGTAAACGTGGATGCTTATTGTCCCAAAATTCGAAAGAAACAGCAAAATGTCCACTCCCACATCGGCTGCCTGAAGCCAAGTGTTTGGGAGATGGAAATTTCTGTCTACCTATTACACGGACAATCCATCGGCCCGATTTCCACTACTCTAAATAGGGGTAGGTTAGTAACTTCAAATAGACGTGACACGACCGCCTCTGAGCCCATTCCGACACGGTGGGCGTCAAACATGGGCGGAAAAACTCATTTGATTCAAGCTCGTCCGAAAGACCTCTGTTTCTCCCTCCATTCCCCATTCATACACGGTGGGCGGCAAAACACCCTCTCCTCGTCCAAAATAGATGTAGGCTATTATTTTAAATAGGGGCAGATGTGTAACTTCCATCAGACGTGACACAACTGCCCTACCTATCAGCCCCGTTCATACACCGTGGGCGGCAAAACACCCTCTCCTCGCCCGAAATCGATGTAGGCTAATATTTTAAATAGGGGTAGATGTGTAACTTCCATCAGACGTGACACAACCACCCTACCTATCAGCCCCGTTCATACACCATGGGCGCCAACCGTGTGCGGCAAAACACCCTCTCCTCTCCCAAAATAGTTACCGGCAAATATTTGGGAGATGCGAGATTACCGTCCTATCCCCAACTGACGAGACGTCCAAATTTTAAACGGGGGATAAGTTCGTAACTTTCCCATATTTCAGACAGGCGTGTCCCAAAAACATGGTTCCCCGTACCTCTCCCTCCATTTTCCCATTCATACACCGCCCGCGCTAGAACACCCCATTCCCACACCAGCCTCCGTCCGCCACCCCATCCATCGCCGCCGTCCTCCACCACATCCATCGCTACCGTCCTCCACCACATCCATCGCTACCGTCCTCCACCATGCCGGAGCGCCTACCAAGACCGCGTCGTCCACTGCTAGAGATGGATGTTTCTCATCCACGGCGACGGACCAATAGCCTTGCATCGCGTCCTCTCGCTTCATCGGCGCCTTCGCCCTCTTTGTCGGGGCTGCTCACACGACCTTCTCTTCCACCGCAACGGGACTTATCCCCCGATGCACTCGTCTACCGTCGCAGATCTGCTTCAACGCCACCGACAGCCATCGCACCCCCGATGCCTACACGGCGCCGCAAGAGAGGTGGTACTTCATATCTCCTCAACTTTTTGATCTCAACCAGAAAATAGATCTTAACTTGGTTACTCTACTTGCTTTTCAGCTCTTAGAATTTAGTTCTTAGTTCGAAGCAAACAATGGGTGCTAAATATCATTTCTCTGGTTTGCAGCTTCAAATCTGCCATGGCACAGCCATAATACGGTTTAATTGATCATGCTTAGGGTTTAATTGATCATGTTGGTTCCGTGGTGGTTTCTTTAATAGAAATCAGAGGGGAAACCCTCTTTTTCTAAAAAAATATGCTTAGAGTTTCCCCTTTTATGATCACTATACGATCAGAATACATGCTTCGTGTCATAATAACATTGCTCCACCCATCAAGCTAAACAAGCTTAGTTGTTCAAATACGAATCTGAATTATTAAAACAGATTTGTTTAATTGGTCAGCTAAATGTTCCTAAATTAGTTTTGAAAGTGCATGTTCGCCGCTCGGGTGTGTATCTCTGTGTGTGGTCTGGTCAGCACGGTTGGGGAGGTGAACTTTGCATATGCAGGGGTTTATAGGGAGACACTCTCCGAGTTGAAACTGCAATGCATTCCATAGATAATCTGACTACTTTTTATGTTTTCATGAATCTCGGATTCTGAACAGCATCATAATGATTATGAGCTTGCGCGCATGAAAAGAATAAAGCAGAACAATGCCATGGCTGTCAAACTTGGCATTAAGGGACTGAAATCAAGTCTGGATGCAATGCAATGCAAACACTCTCCACTACAGATTCATGCTCAGAATATGATCCTAAAAGTGATTCTGAGCTAGAGGGAGACCTAAGTCAATGTAGCTCCCTAGTGGAGGAGTCAGAGGAAGATGCCCTATCTTATTCACCCATCAAGGTACTTGCTCTAACTTTCCAAGGTTACATTGCTCGCACATATCTTGCAACTGATGCTTTGCATTGCTTCTACTTTGTTGAACTGCCATTAGCTTAGTTTACACATCGTGTATGTGAATACGCACTGCCTATCCATTTTCAGTACATATTCCATCTGTCATCATACCATATTTATCCATTCAAATGTTGTTCTTGTGTATCAGACGTTCAAAAGGAAGAGGGCGATTGCTATCGTGGAGGAGCACAATCAAAGTATTTGGAAAACGTAGTGGCACCTGATAAATCAAATAGCCCATTAGGTGTAGTTGCAATATCACCTGACCCACAAAATACCCCAACTCTAGCAGACTCTAGCCCTACTACACTGGCCATTTCTGATGCCCCAACTCAGCAGACCCCAACTGCAGCAAATAGTATGATTATGCCAGTTGACATAGCACCAGCTGTACGACGCAAAACCCCCATTCCAGCAAAGAGTACAAAAAATCCAGTTGCCAAATCCCTTTTCGAACCAGAGAGAGCCCCAATTGCAGCAAATAGGACCCCTGTTCCATTTCTTCCTAGTTTAGAAGACGAAGCTTATGTTGTTGTCAGGAACTTTGTGCGCATCTTTCCTTCATGAAAAGAATATACCGCAGACATAGAACAATTTCCAGTATTCCTCCGCAACTTACGCGTAAGTAATGTACTAATGTTATTCATGGTCATTACTGCATATGTTTCTGCTGACAGAAGACACAAGATTTCATTCTTTTAAATAGGCGAGGCGCAAACTGGATTGTGATGACGAGCAAGGGTTGGTTGCGCTTTTCAAGCACTCGTTGATGAAGTATCGTTCCTACTTGAGGCAAGCGCACTTCGATGGCAAGCCTCTGAACAAAATTTCTGTAAAGTCTCCGGTGCTACATTTATCCGATGGTGACTGGAATAATCTTGTTACACATTGGTCTCGGCTACAGCTTAAGGTACTCTCTATGATATCACATCACAATTTGAACTACATTTCTGCATTTGTCTTAATGTCTCACTTGTACGAAAACTGTTAGCAGAAGAACATTCGTTCTCAAGGGACCACTGAATCTCGCAACTATACTGCACACTGCATTGCTCTTGTGAGTACCTCTTGCCCTGTATGACCATACTTACTTTCATAGCTGTTTGATTATGTAGCATCACTGCACATGTTAGCCTCGTAATCGTCCATTTGGTGGACATTATAAGATCCGTATGGACTCTTACATAAATTTAGAATCAACCCAATGCTTTTGAAGAGGTTTAGCTCTGCAGTCCTCTTGTAAGGACTGAACATGGTCTATCATTGTACTTATATTAATAGCTACTCCCTCTGTCCCATAATATAAGAACGTTTTGTATTGTACACCAGTGTTCAAAACACTCTTGTATTATTGGAAGAGGGATTGGTTCATTTTGTAGCATTCTGCATCTTATCCCCCTCGCCCACCATTTACTAAAAAAGATCAGATCTATATTTAATCTTACCAACAAGTAGAATACACAGACAATGCCAGTGCAGAAGTGTAACCCATTGCTCTTGTCAGTACATTTTGTCCTATAACGCTTGTACTTCTAGGGATTGGTAGTTGATTATGTAGCATCAATCTGCATCTTATCTTCATTATCCTTTATCCCTTCCAGTATTATCATATCTATAATTACTCTCTACAAAATGTAGAGTACAGGCAATGCTTATGAAGAAGATTCTATGCTGAAATTCTTGAGTTATCCTTCCCTTGCCATGGAGAAGGGCATTATAAAGCCGGTGTTAACTGTTAATGTAAGTCAGTCCTTCTAAAGCCTTTATCCTGAACTGTTGTTTAATTTGCTCATACTCCCTATCGTTTACTGCTGTTTAGTTTGTTGTTTCTACCAAAATGCATGTTCGTAAGAGCCGTAAGTTCTAAGTTTTACTTGTAAAACCAAATTCCTTATTCATACCATGCACATTACTTAATACTCCCTATATGTATGCTTGTTTTTGTGGATCTATAATCCAATGTGTGGTGAAGCAGCCCACGTTTGCACCTTGTCATCTCCTGTTTTATCTTACTGATGTGGCTGATGATATGAACAACATGCCATGCACATTATCCAAAATAGATACAATGATTTTCTTTGCCCTTCATCTATGCTTGTTATGTTGACATGGTAATCCAGTAGTGTGGTGAAGCTCCTCGCATTATGAATAATGCCAAATTATGCTATTGATATTTTGAACATACTCTTTATTTTCTAATTTGAAATTGGATAGAATTGACAAAACAGTTATCATCTTTGTTTATACACGTGCAAAACATGTCATCTCTCTGCTTTGTTTCAGGGTGATATGCCTGATGGCATGCACAAGTATGATGAAGGCTGTGAGACAAACCCAAAATATATTTCAGCAAAGAAGGCAAAACATCTTGAAGATAGCGAGACAACCCCAAAGTCTTGTCTTGATGTAGTGTTCAAGTTACTTGAGACTAACAGTCAGACAAGCTCATAGAATTCTTTGTCCGAATCAGTTCAACTTCTTCAGTCCCAAGTTCTGGCAGAAAGGCTTTCTGCAACTCAACTTCTACTTGAAGTCCTATCTCTAATAAAGATTGCGGAGAACACCAATGAGAACCTCATCGCTAAACAGCTACACCTGGAAGCTATGACCGACGTGCTAGGCCAGTCTCACAGCCTTGCTCAGCAGCTTGCGCAGCAGTTCCCCCGCAAGGCTAACCTTTCTTGAACTGTCTTGGAAGTGGTCTCGGTTCAGTATTATTTTGTTACGCTGCAATGGTGTCCAGTTTTTGTAATATGCTTCTTCGTTGCGCTTTATGATCACTGGTGGCAAACTTTGATGCCCAGTGGATTTAATATACCTTAAATCCTTTATTTTGTAGTGTAGGTTTATTCTTAGTTACTATGCCGTAATTTCTTTATTGTATAGAGTAGGTTTGTTCTTAATTCCTACTAGTTACGCAGCAGCCCGAAATGAACCCCGGCCCATGATTGTGCGACTCAAATCACGGGCTTTTAACAGGCCAAAATTGTGTGGGTCCTTGTTTGGCCCAATCAGATATCGGCTGCGAGCAGGCCGGATGCAAACTGGGTCGTAGTTAGGCCCAACTATATGATGGGCTTTTAACAGGCCGAAATTAATATAGGGCCGAAATGTTAAATGGGCCCTTAACAGGCCAAAACTAATATCAGGCCGAATTACTAAGTGGGCCTTTAGCAAATGGGCCCAAAAGCATAGTGTCCAGTTGACGGGCCGAATCTGATATGGGCCATAATTGAGCCCAAAGCCTCTTAAAGGGCCGGACCTGATCTGGGTCGTAATTTGGCCCAGAACGTGGTAGGCTTTTAACGGGCCGGATCCCATATGGGCCACTATTAGGCCCGGAGCGTGGTAGGCCATTAATGGACCGGATCAAATATGGGCCGGCATTTGGCCCAAAACATGGAAGCCAGTTAATGTGCCGGCCTACTAGGGTCCTCAAAACCTTGTGGGCCTACAGCTGGGCCGGCCCATTAATGTCAGTGAAATCTCGTGGGCCTTTAGCTGGGCCGGCCCATTATGACCCGCAAGAATCTTGTGGGCCTTTACCTAGGCCGGCCCATTATGGCACACAAAAGTCTTGTGGTCCTTTACCTGGGTCGGCCCATTATGGCCCGCAATATCTTGTGGGTCTTTAGCTGGGCAAGCCCATTATGGTCCGCAAAACCTCGTGGGCCTTTAGTTGGGCCGACCCATTATGGTCTGCAAAATCTTGTGGGCCTTTAGTTGGGCCGGCCCATTTAAGCTCGTTGGGCCGTGCCACGTGTCGATGTATCATAGGCGCCTTCTGTCCAGTGAGTGGATGACATCTGTCCCGACTATGAGCCGACACGTGTTTCCTCTAGCCAATGATGATTTTACACGTGGAAAATCCCCATTGGTCGGGGCTGTTAACGGGTTATCAGATCCAAAACCCGACCCGATAGCTTAACGGCGTTCCGTTACGATGGATGCCACGTGTCGGTCACCCTTGACGAAAGCACTTCTGTGACGCACGATTTATCTTCATGGAAGTGGACACTTCCGTGATGATAATTTTGGTAATGTCATGGAACACTTCCACGACAGCACAGGTATGACTATCTTGATTCTGTCATAAATTTGTCATGGATGTACATGCATGACAAAAAAGCGACCTACTGTGACAAACACGTATCATCACGGAAGTGTATTTTTTTGTAGTGCCCATGTAAATAGTTTTATTTCTTTTCTTTTCTTTGGGGGTCGATAGGAGAAGACCATGATTAAATTGTTGAAGTGGCTCTTATATGCATTATTGTTGATCTGACAAAAGAGCCCATACTGCCTTGTCTTCTCCTGTTTATTGAATGCTTGCAGATTCCAGCTTAGTCCAATGCACGTGCACTATTATTATCCACATTGTTCGGTCGTGCAAGTGAGGAGTGCCCTGACGCTGTGCCGGACTTAAAGCAGGAGGAGTGGTCTGACGCGGTGTCAGACTTGAAGTAGGAGGAGTGCCCAGACGCTGTGCCGGATTTGAAGCAGGAGGAGTGCCCTGACGATGTGCCAGACTTGGAGGAGGAGGAGTGGCCTGACACGCGTTGGTGGATGATGACCCCCAAGTATAGGGGATCTATCGTAGTCCTTTCAATAAGTAAGAGTGTCGAACCCAATGAGGAGCAGTAGGAAATGATAAGCGGTTTACAGCAAGGTATTCTCTACAAGTACTGAAATAAGTGGTAACAGATAGTTTTGTGATAACATAATTTGTAACAAGCAACAAGTAACAAAAGTAAATGAAGTGCAGCAAGGTGGCCCAATCCTTTTTGTAGCAAAGGACAAGCCTGGACAAACTGTTATATAAGGAAAAGCGCTCCCGAGGACACATGGGAATATCGTCAAGCTAGTTTTCATCACGCTCATATGATTCGCGTTCGGTGCTTTGATAATTTGACATGTGGGTGGACCGGTGCTTGGGTGCTGTTCTTACTTGAACAAGCATCCCACTTATGATTAACCTCTATTGCAAGCATCCACAACTACAACAAAAGTATTAAGGTAAACCTAAACATAGCATGAAACATATGGATCCAAATCAGCCCCTTACGAAGCAACGCATAAACTAGGGTTTAAGCTTCTGTCCCTCTAGCAACCCATCATCTACTTATTACTTCCCAATGCCTTCCTCTAGGCCCAAATAATGGTGAAGTGTTATGTACTCGACGTTCACATAACACCACTAGAGGCTAGACAACATACATATCATCAAAATATCGAACGAATACCAAATTCACATGACTACTAATAGCAAGACTTCTCCCTTGTCCTCAGGAACAAACGTAACTACTCACAAAGCATATTCATGTTCATAATTAGAGGGGTAATAATATGCATAAAGGATCTGAACATATGATCTTCCACCAATTAAACCAACTAGCATCAACTACAAGGAGTGATTAACACTACTAGCAACCTACTAGCACCAATCCCGGACTTGGAGACAAGAATTGGATACAAGAGATGAACTAGGGTTTTGAGATGAGATGGTGCTGATGAAGATGTTGATGGAGATTGCCCTCTCCGGATGAGAGGAGCGTTGGTGATGACGATGGCGATGGTTTCCCCCTCCGGGAGGGCAGTTTCCCCGGCAGAATAGCTCTACCGGAGCCCTAGATTGGTTCCGCCAAGGTTCCGCCTCGTGGCGGCGGAGTTTCATCCCGAAAGGTTGCTTCTGGTTTTTTTCTCGATGAAAGACTTCATATAGCATAAGATGGTCATCGGAGAGCCACCAGGGGGCCCACAAGGTAGGGGGCGCGCCCTAGGGGGGCGCCCCCACCCTCGTGGACAGGGTGCGGGCCCCTTGGTCTTCATCTTTGGCGAGGATTTTTTCATTAGTTATTATAAGGTATTTCGTGGAGTTTCAGGACTTTTGGAGTTGTGCAGAATAGGTCTCTAATATTTGCTCCTTTTCCAGCCCAGAATTCTAGCTGCCAGCATTCTCCCTCCTTATGTAAACCTCATAAAATAAGAGAGAATAGCCATAAGTATTGTGACATAATGTGAAATTACAGCCCATAATGCAATAAATATCGATATAAAAGCATGATGCAAAATGGACGTATCAGTGGACTTGGAGGAGCGGGAGTCTGCTGACGCTGTGGCGGACTTCGAGGAGGAGTCAGCTGACGTGGTGTAGGTGACCTTGGAAAGATGATGCAATCCTTTATCCATAGGATGATACGATGTTTGGCCTCTCCCAGTGTGTGCTCCTCGTCACCTCCAGAAATGTCAAGTTCTAGCCCCGAATATTGGTCCACCACTTCATCAACCTGGACACGAGCATAGCCAGCTAGAATCAGGTTGCAATGGAGGGTTGCTTCGGGGGAATTTGTATAAGCAATGGCATCCGCCACCTTCATGGACATGTTCTTCATTTTGAAGTGTAGCTCATAGTTAGTGTTCTCCATGATGTCATCCACACGGTATCTATCCAGCAGTGCGTCGCCTGGGGCGGAACTCACGCTGCTTCTCGACATGGATGGGACGGTGCTATCCAATGCTGGACCATCCGCTAGCTGCTGCCACTGCTGAGACCCCCTTTCCTGGCTAAGAGAGTCGATCTGCTGCTGCTGCCTCTGGAATTTGTGTGCCAAGTCCGCGTGCGCTGATTCTAGGCCTTGAAGGCGTTCTGCTTCCTACTTCCTCTACTCCTCCTCCAGCTTCCTCTTCTTCTCCTC
The DNA here is from genome assembly GCF_056163025.1 of Triticum urartu. Lineage (NCBI taxonomy): Eukaryota > Viridiplantae > Streptophyta > Magnoliopsida > Poales > Poaceae > Triticum > Triticum urartu. The sequence goes on from NC_141875.1 coordinate 85,168,435, forward strand.
CTCCATCTTCCTTCTTGCACGGGTTCTGTAGTCAGCGTTCCATTCCGAAAAGCCCTCATTCCACGGAACAACGCCCTTGCCTCGTGTTCTTCCTGGGTGTTCAGGATTTCCCAGGGCGCGCGTAAGCTCGTCGTTCTCTCTGTTGGGCGTGAACATCCCCTTTCGAGCATCTTCTATTGCTTGAAGTAACTTATCTTCGGCTCCTTTAAGACTTTCCTTCTTCGAAGCCTGGCCTGTCTTCGAGTCCAACGCCCCCCAAGCGCATAGAACCAAGTTCTGCACCTGGGGGGCTAGCTCTTAGTAACTGGAGTGACCTCTGCATCCAGCATCTCTTGCTCAGACTTATCTCACTTAGGTATTGCCACCGCGTAGCCACCTGGCTCCAGCCTATGGAACTGCTCCTTTCTTGTGGCATTGGCCTTGTTTTTTCTCGATCTTTCCTTAGATAATTCTGATTCCTTGAATTTCACGAAATCGGGCCAGTGTTCTCTTTGCTTCTCCAGTGTTCCCTTGCATTATGGAGTCTTCTTTCCTCCTTCGACATACTTGGTCCATATTATTTTCTTGCGGGTGTTGAATGCAATTGCCATCTTCCTAAGGGTGGCGTCCTTGACTTTCTCCACATCTGCATCAGTGAAATGATCTGGTAGGGTGAAATGTTCCATGAGTTTTTCCCAAAGCGTTGATTTTGCTCTATCGTCAACCCAAGTAAGATCTGGACGTTTCTTTGTTGGCTCTTTCCATTCTTGAATGGAGATCAGGAGTTGGTCCCTCCCAAGAACTCCGCAATGTTCTTAGGCGCGGTAGGTTTGCCACTAGCTTTGATGGAATCGATGTTGTACTTTACGCCCTGCTTCAACTTTTTTGCCCGGGCCTCTCACTGTCCTGCTGCCTGTAGAAGATTTGCTCGATCCAGAGGGCTAAAAGAAGAAAGATTGATTGGTTAATATATCTTCAAATCATTAAAAACATGTGATGATCATCATATGCCTGCTTATATAAATATACATCGCCGGTCTCTATTATTTCAAGATCATCATTTTCGGCGTCATCATAATCATTTTTGGCATCATCATCATCATAGTTCATGAATTCATCAATTTGGTCGTCGCGATCGAATATCATATCATCACCCTCCCCGGTATTGTTCAGATATTGGGAGTTGTCATCATCTTCATTCTGATCATCTGGCCCGTGAGGGGATCGTATGATCTCGAACAGGACCTCTTCTCCCTCTCTGCCGGTATTGTCCGCCATAGCTTTTATTTAACTAATCCAAAAGAAATATAAAACAATTTAGTATTCAAATTACAATGCATGCATGCAATCAATAAGTAAAAACTGAATCATAGTACATAATCTCGAATACATTGTCTCGAATAATATATATAATCTCGAATACATCATCTTGAATATTATATATCGAATACATCACTAGCTAGCTAGCTAATAAAGATCGAATACTACAGAAGAATCTAGGCCACTCGCAGCTCCTAAGGCGCGGGTGGTGGACACCCAAAGAGAAGGAACCATCACAGGATCATAGCTGCGGTCATCTTCCCAAAGAAACTGCCAGGTATTAGAGAACCTGTCGTCCATAGCAGCCATGTAGCGACGGACGTGCTCGTCCTCCTCCCTGACACGGCGACACACCACCTCTGGCGGGGCCGGCTACCTCTACACCAAACATGGCCCACGCGAATGCCACCAAAGGAGCTCAGGGTCGACGACGGGACCCGGGGCCGGGTTCCTCACCAAGCGGCGAGCCCCTGAAGGTAGCACCTCCCAGTGCCAACCCGGCGGAGCCGAGTCCCGGACATGGGTCCTCTGAACCAGGACGTCGTCACGAACGGGTCGACGGCGAGGATGTGGGCCGGGCATCATTGACGTCGATAACAAATTCTTATGAAAAAAAATTCTATATATGCAATGTCATTTTATTAGGAATTTTTGAGCAACTTTTCCTAGTCCTTCGTCTAACAAATATATATATATAGTCAACTTTTCCCTATGCAACTTTTTTATATGCAATTTTTTTCTATACTAGGATAGGCAACAGAAACACTAATTTTTCCTATGCAACTAACAGTAAAAATAGAAAAAGCAACTTCTATACATCCATTAAAAATAGAAAAACAACATTATATACAAAAAAATCCATACTAATTAAACACTAATTATATCCATCTAACATGCATTCAAACATGTATACTAGTGAAAACATAATAATCTAAAACATCTAAACTAATTAAACATACAAAATACATATATACTAATTAACTTCAGAAAATGTGTGTGTGTGTGTGTGTTCATCATGCATGAGTGTGTTTGTGGGCTCGGGGAGGGGCGGCCATGGTGGCCGGGTCGGGGCGAGGGAGAGGGGGGAGAGCTCACAGCGGGGCGACGGCGACGCGAGACGACAGGGGCGGAGACGGGGGCGGCGACGCGGGGACGGGCTGGGGGCGGCGCGACGGGGAGTTGCCGGGGACGGCGAAGGAGACGGGGGAAGCGATGGCGATGGGCGCGCCGACGGCGCGCGACGGGGGCGGCGACGGCATCGATCGAGCGGGGCGGCGATGGGGACGGGGGCGCCGACGGCAATGCCGCGCAACGAGGGCGGCGACGGCGGCGAACGATGGAGAAACAGAGGAAGAAACATAGGGAGGATGATTTTTTTTCAACTGTAGAACTAGTGCCGGTGTCGGAGCAGGTGCCGGTGTCGATGCCCGATCCTCCGGTAGATCAGACTGATCCGCTGACGCGGTCGGTGCCCAATGCATAGCTGGATTAGACTGAGTTGCTGCCACTGTCAGTGTTAGAGCAACTGTCGGTGCTCGATTTTTGTGAGACAGCGGCGATCGTGTCTGGTCTGCTATGATCAACTTTCTAACTTGACTAGGATCCGTGACCGTGATCCAGTATTTTTCTTCATTTCTTTTAAATGCAAGAAGGAAAAATTGTGGCGTTTTTGTTAAACCAAACTGCAGTTCATCATAGGGATTCAGCTTGTACTCAGACAACAGACTGATCCAATTTTTTCCAGTAATATAAGTGATGGACGGTGCCTTCGTTACTGACACGACATAAGAAGTGAAACCTGCAAAAATAGCCATCATACAACAAACCAAATGGTTTATTCTATGATGAATGTCACATGGCAAAACCTGCATAGTAAAATTACAGGAAAAGAAAGAAAACATGACATTAAATCAATAAGATTTAGACAGTAAATCAATAAGATTTACTTGATGTGACACGAGTGAATCCTTACCAAGAAATCACTATGTTGAAGTACTAAACCGAAGATTGATCGTCCAACTACGTGTGGCATGAAGGGGCCCCGCCTACTCCCACAAGCAGGACAGTCCAATGGTCGTGACAAATCGTATGGACCGAACATCCATGGGGCTGGAAATCCTGGTGGGTGCGATAAACCCTGCAATGCATAGAGATATTGGAGTGTAACCATAATTGATAGACCGTCCTCACAAAAAATATGATATGGATACTTCAAAATATACAGACTGAATTGAGTGGACAAACATTAACATAGACCGTTCTCAGGACTGACTACACACCAAAAGCGGCAGTACTAATAAACAATACAGGGTTCACAAACACAAATCAAGTACTAAACAATAGTACTTACTACAGACAAGCAAAGTTGCACTAACTAAACTCTGCAGACTATTTTTTGCCACCGACCTACGGGATGAACCCCACATAACTGACTAGGCCATGGACTTCGTGTGAGATGTCTACATGCACCATCACCATCTTGTCAACCTTGGAGAACCTAACAGAGTGGTATTTCCACTCATAAACATGATGATGAAGACAGGCTACATCGGATTTGTTGGGAAGCTTTACAAGAACCACGCCTTTCGTAATCGAAGGCACAACCAGGAAATTGTTGTGGTCAAGTACAGCCCTGAGAACACACATGACAACAATGCTACAGGAAAACACTAGTTCAGGACACGTGGCGACAAGGACACAGCAACTGGATAGTTCAGCAGTAGAACTCATCATCGGTCTTCCAGCTCACACAGCATGACTTTGAGAACTTCTTCTCCAACGCGGACCTGGTTCTAATTCAAACAGAAACCATATTTTATTACTACCTCCGTTCAGAAATATAAGATGATTTTCGATATTATAATCCATATATGACTACATATACGCACAGAAATGAGTGAACAAAGACACTAGAACCTGTCTTCAAAGGCATGAGAGCAGAGGGATTACATGCAATATCCATAACACAAGTTACTGAGGCAAATATACCCTCTTAAAAGGTAGCATTGATGTTCATAAAGTACTCCCTACGTCCCAAAATTCTTGTCTTAGATTTGTCTAGATACGGATGTATCAAGTCACATTTTAGTATTAGATACATCCGTATCTAGACAAATCCAAGACAAGAAATTTGGGACAGAGGGAGTAGTTGAAAGTAAACTATAAGAAATCAGTGTCAACCTCTCGCATGTTTTGGTCAAAAGAGGAATTTAGAACCGTCATTTGGCACACAAAAATCACATGCAAGATCACCCAGAAAGTTGTACTAGTACTGCGTGTTAGATGAAAAAACACGATCAAGATCAAGAAAAAGATCGTCAAGAAGAGATATTACCTGGACTTGCTTAATGAGGGATCCCGGAGAGGGGGGCTTGGACAGGACGATGTCTTTGAGCTTGTTTGCGGTAGTCTCGGCGGGGTGCTTGCGCTTCTTCGTATCATGAGCCTCGACGGTTTTGGCCGGAGCCATAGACATCACTTCGGCCAGTGCTCCAACGTCCATCAAGAAACTGACAAATAGAAATAAAAGAGAAGAAACCATAATCACAAACCCAAAAGAAGAAAAGAGAGGGAGTTATAGGATCAGTCTCAGGGTTGCAAGACCGGGCCATGGCCAGAATCAACACCATTGATGCGCTCACCTTTCCTTCTTTGGGAGAGAAGAACAATGGCAGAAGCAGGTCGGGGTTTTCTTGAAGAAATGAGGAACAAGATGAGGCAAAAGCGAGGGTTGGGTAGAGAGGAAGCTGAGAGAGAAGAGTGAAATGATGGTTGCTTCGTCCATCCAACTTACTGCTGGAAATGAGGGGGTTTTGTGATTTGACGGCTCATTGGGCATTACTGCGGCGCTTTGATCGGGGTAGTCTACCGTCACTCTACTACGGAGTAATTTAGTGCATGGCTGGTGGACCCCGATGCTGGTTGTCCCACATGCCGGCGAAAGTGAGTAATTTAGTGCATGGCTGGAGGAGGATCCGCACGGTAGAGCGTGTCCACTGTTTTTCAGAAGAAGAAAAATGATTACAGCAAGCGTTTCCACTCTTACGATAGAGGAGTGCAAAACACGGCAGCCACTTGAACATACACGGTGCTCCTACTACTAGGCATGTGCAGTGGTTCATACGTCAGTACTACACAATCTTGTTGCTAGTGTAGTAAGATATGACGATAACAAATGATGTTGTGCGCATGTCAACTACTCCTATATGTAACATAGTACCACTTTTTCGACTGTTCGGTCAAGAATGAACGGTGAGATCAATGTTAACAGAACTAGGTCCACAGCGCACGGAGAGTACGGTGCTATAGTACTCCACGAATCATGAACCATATGAAGCACGAATAGTGTTAGGCAGGGTGTATGAAGGGTGCACGGGATGGGAGCAAAAGTTCCCTTCTCGACCCACTTTTGGGTGTTTGGCAGAGTGCATGAAGGGTGCATGAGTCCACACTAGTAGGTTGAGAAAAATACACGAAGAGGAAACAACTATATTGAGATGAGAATGCAACCAAACACACCCACACGCTTTGTGCTACAGTGACTGATCTGCACCGTCTGAGTTTGATCCAACGGTCATGTTGCGCCGAGACATGGGCATGCCCATGCAGAGGGCGCCTAAACACCACCGAAGTCCCTCTGCTTCTCGAGGCACACGACGTTGGTGATGCAGGGTGCAACCGCCCGCAGAGCCCGCTCCCGGTCGACGGGAGCCAGCTCGTCAAAGACGGCGTCCAATGGCACGAATGGATTCCGGTGACGGAGCCCTGAAAGGATTCTCCCGGCAACGGCGACGGCAGCCCACAACCCCTCCTTGTCCAGCTCAGCCCCCACCATCGCGCGGAGACGGCTCAGCTCCTCGGAGATATAGGTGAAGAAGGAGACCAGGTCAGGAAGCCGCAGCTCGTTGAAGTCGACCGGGTGGTCGAACGGGTTTAGTCCGATGGCCGGCATCGTCGCACTGGCAAGACGGTAGGCATCGCGCAGCCGCAACACGTGCGTGGCAACTTGGTTCACCAAGTGGCTAAGGCGATCCTGGACCTCGTCACGATCGGCCCGCTCACGCTCCAGCCGACTCCCCTGGCGGCCTATCGTATCTCTCGGTTTCTGCAGCAACGCCGCCGATGCCTCGAGCATCTTTGTGGTGGACGCCTGCCGCTTTTGAAGCTCCGTGAACTCCCGCACATAACCGAGGAGCATGGCACTCCTCTCCTCCTTGAGCTCACAGAGCTCCACGTCCTTGGCCCTAAGCTCCGCATCCTTGGCATGGAGCTCCTGTGTCAGGAGCCTCACCTCGGACTCCATGATCTGCTGCGCTGCCATGGCACTAGGTAGAAGCAATGGGGAGAGGAAGCAAAGGGGGCGAAATGGCTGAAAGGCAATGCAATCTATGGGAAGGCGGAGGGAGCGGTTGGGGGGCTAGATAGGCAATGCATGTATTTAGCGCGAGAGGGTGAGAGGGAGAGGGGGGAGAGAGAGAGAGAGCTCGGCATGGGTTGCAATGGCGGGTGTGTGAGGTAAATACATTTGGTAATAGAGTGGAAAAAGGGGTTGTGTAGTTGAGAGACTTAGAGATCGAAACATGGAGAGAAAGATTGAACGTGTGTTGGAAACCGATAGCTTCCTAAGGTGGTTAGGAGAGGAAGATTGACCGATACAGGAAGTATGTAGTGTTTGTGCGCGCGGGGGGGGGGGGGGCGAGGGGGGGCTAAAAACAACATTTCAATGTACAGAGTACGAGACTTAATATCGATGTTTCAATTCAGTGTACATTGTAAGATTTGAACCGAGGACGAGGCATACGGGTAATTATTTCGAATTCGTGCCATACTAAGTTTCGAAAAGTTGACATTGACTCAGTTTGTTGTGCTATTTTGTAGGTCATCTGTTTGAATCCATCCAAAAGTTTTCTCACTACCATGGTGTTCATCATATACATATGAATTTGTATTAAAAAAAGTAGCGTGGATACAGTGAAATGTGAAATCCATGTTAGAATTGGAGATCGCTACGTGACACACACTCTAATTCAAATAACTAATTACATGACACACACTCCAATTCAAATAACTAATTATGTGACACACACTCTAATCCACGTTAGCGTGGGTACCATTTCGATTTTTTTTCAAATAACTCCTCATTAATTAATTTATAGTACTCCCCTGTTCACTTTTATAAGACCTTGAAGACATTTCAGACAATGTGCAAAACAGTTCATTTTAAGTTGTCTGAAATGACTTACAAAAGTGAACGGATGGAGTATCTCGTTTCGAATGACTAATTATTGCAAGGAAAACACGGGCATGGTAATACATACAGATTCGTTTGCAAATGAAGGAAGATTCGTTTGCATTCTCAAATATAGGCGCACCAGGCAAACCAGGGTCGTGTCGGGGTGGACGCTGCTTCGGTGCCTTAAAGGCAACTGCCTTTGGGTCACTGACATGTGGGCCAGCCACCTGTTGGGCCCATATGTCATGGACACAAAGGCAGGTGCCTTAAGGCACCGAAGCATAGTCCTGTCGGGGTGGTCGCGTGTGTCGGACGGACGCGTAGCACCCAGCCACCCACCCCCCTCCCCCCCAAAAAAAGAACGACGAATATATAAGTTCGTGCTTCCACGTTTCGGATTGAAATATCTGGCGGCCCCAATTCCAGCCCTGCAAAATCTCTCCTCTCCACCGTCCCCTTCCACGCCCAGATTGCTCTTTCCCCACCGTTCCCCACCTCTGTGCCGGACGACGACGACGAAGACGACGGTCGCGCTTCACCACCGCACCGGAGCTACCTGATGACTCACAAATATAGGGGATCTATCGTAGTCCTTTTGATAAGTAAGAGTGTCGAACCCAACGAGGAGCAGAAGGAAATGATAAGCGGTTTTCAGCAAGGTATTCTCTGCAAGTACTGAAATAAGTGGTAACAGATAGTTTTGTGATAAGATAAACTGTAACGAGCAACAAGTAACAAAAGTAAATAAAGTGCAGCAAGGAGGCCCAATCCTTTTTGTACCAAAGGACAAGCTGGAACAAACTCTTATAATAGGAAAAGCGCTCCCGAGGACACATGGGAATATCGTCAAGCTAGTTTTCATCACGTTCATATGATTCGCGTTCGATACTTTGATAATTTGATATGTGGGTGGACCGGCGCTTGGGTGCTGTTCTCACTTGAACAAGCATCCCACTTATGATTAACCTCTATTGCAAGCATCCGCAACTACAACAAAAGTATTAAGGTAAACCTAACCATAGCATGAAACATGTGGATCCAAATCAGCCCCTTACGAATCAGCGCATAAACTAGGGTTTAAGCTTCTGTCACTCTAGCAACCCATCATCTACTTATTACTTCACAATGCCTTCCTCTAGGACCAAATAATGGTGAAGTGTTATGTAGTCGACGTTCACATAACACCACTAGAGGCTAGACAACATACATCTTATCAAAATATCAAACGAATACCAAATTCACATGACTACTAATAGCAAGACTTCTCCCTTGTCCTCAGGAACAAACGTAATTACTCACAAAGCATATTCATGTTCATAATCAGAGGGGTAATAATATGCATATAGGATCTGAACATATGATCTTCCACCAAATAAACCAACTAGCATCAGCTACAAGGAGTAATCAACACTACTAGCAACCTACTAGCACCAATGCCCGACTTTGAGACAGGAATTGGATACAAGAGATGAACTAGGGTTTGGAGATGAGATGGTGCTGGTGAAGATGTTGATGGAGATTTCCCTCTCCGGATGAGTGGGGCGTTGGTGATGACGATGGTGATGATTTCCCCCTCCCAGAGGGAAGTATCCCCGGCAGAACAGCTCTGCCGGAGCTCTAGATTGGTTCCACCAAGGTTCTGCCTCGTGGCGGCGGAGTCTCGTCCCGAAAAGTTCTTTCTGATTTTTTTTCTCGTCGAAAGACTTCATATAGGAGAAGATGGAAGTCGGAGAGCCACCAGGGGCCCACGAGGAAGGGGCCGCGCCCCCCACCCTCGTGAGCAGGGTGTGGGCCCCCTGGCCTGCATCTTTAGCGAGGATTTTTCTTTATTTATTTTAAGATGTTCCGTGGAGTTTCAGGACTTTTGGAGTTGCATAGAATAGGTCTCTAATATTTGCTCCTTTTCCAGCCCAGAATTCCAGCTGCCGGCATTTTCCCTCCTTATGTAAACCTTGTAAAATAAGAGAGAATAGCCATAAGTATTGTGATATAAAGTGAAATAACAGTCCATAATGCAATAAATATCGATATAAAAGCATGATGCAAAATGGACGTATCAACTCCCCCAAGCTTAGACCTCGCTTGTCCTCAAGCGAAAAGCCGATAAAAATAAATATGTCCTCATGTTTAGAGGTAGAGGCGTCAATAAAAAATAAAATACGGACATGAAGGCATCATGATTATTCTCATAACAGCAACATATATAGCTTTTGTCATATGATTACTTATGTTCAAGTGATGATCTATTCACAATGCAAAAGTATAAATCATAAACCTTATTAGGCTCCGACAAACTATAATCTCAGTCATTGAAGCAATTGCAATTTATCATAACATCGGAAAGAGTCTATGTCAGAGCTAAAAAGCAAGTACACATACTCAACTATCATTTAGTCCTCCATAATTCCTAACACTCACGCAATACTTGTGGTTACGGAGTTTTAATCGGACACAGAGAAAGATAGGGGCTTATAGTTTTGCCCCACAACCTTTTACCTCAAGGGTAATGTCAACAATAATGGTTCATGCTCCCCTACATCCAATTAGATATATATATATATATATATATATATATATATCATGTTCTTTCCAACATGCTGAGCTTGCCAAAGGATAAAATGAAAAAGAAAAGGTGAAGATCACCGTGACTCTTGCATAAGGTAGAAGATAATAATAAAGGATAGGCCCTTCGCAGAGGGAATCAGAGGTTGCCATGCGCTTTTATGGTTGGATGCATAAAATCTGAATGCGAAAGAACGTCACTTTATATTGCCCCTTGTGATATGAACCTTTATTATGCAGTCCGTCGCTTTTATTACTTCCACATCACAAGATCGTATAAAGCTTATTTCTCCCACACCAATCGATCATACATATTTAGAGCAATTTTTATTGATTTGCACCGATGACAACTTACTTGAAGGATCTTACTCAATCCATAGGTAGATATGGTGGACTCTCATGGCAAAACTGGTTTAAGGGTATTTGGAAGCACAAGTAGTATTTCTACTTGGTGCTGAGAATTTGGCTAGCATGAGGGGGAAAGGCAAGCTCAACAAGTTAGAGGATCCATGACAACATACTTTATCACAGATATAAGAAAGACATAACTCATTACGTTGTCTTCCTTGTCCAACATCAACTCTTTAGCATGTCATATTTTAATGAGTGCTCCCAATCATAAAAGATGTCAATGATAATATATCTATATGTGAAAACCTCTCTTTCCTTATTACTTCCTATTAATTGCAACAATGACCAAAGCTATGTCTACCAACTCCCAACAATTTTTAATCATCATACTCTTTCTATGTGAAGTCATTACTCTCAATAAGATCAATATGAACTCTTTGTTTCTTTTTATTCTTTTTCTCTTTTCTTTTATTCACCCAAGATCATGGCAAAATAATCAAGCCCTTGACTCAACACTAATGTTTATTATATATAGCTCACAGACTCAATTACAAAGAGATCTCATAAAGCAAAACCCCAAACTAGATCATGCCATAAACTTTATTCTACTAGATCAAGATACTACTATTAGGATCGAACTAAGAAAAACGGTAAAGATAGGAGTTGTGATTGTGATACGATATCGGGGCACCTCCCCCAAGCTTGGCAGTTGCCAAGGGGAGTGCCCATACCCATGTGATTATATCTCCTTCTTTGTTGGTGAGGAAGGTGGAGGTGACGGATAATCGCACATCGAGCGTAAGAGGTCCTATAGCTTGTGAATAATGCCCTTGAGTGCGACAATATGCTCCTTCAACAAAATATTTTCTTGTGTGAGATACTTATTTTGTATACGAGCTAACTCAATCATCTTGAAAGCTTCGATCTCAGTTGGGGTAAGAAGGTTATGATCAAGTTGAAGGATGTATTTTGCTGCCAAAGCTTGATCCTTCATGGCCTTCCTGATCCTTTCATCCTTGTTGACCCTCGTGGGTTCTTCCCTCTTCAGATCCATCTTCATTAGCCAAGCATCGTTGTCACCATTGTTGGAGGAGGGACACGACATGATGCCTAGCCTGGAAGACCCTGACAGAAAACAGCTCGAAACAAGAACAGAGAAGGTTTGCATGATACAGGAGTCAAAACCTTCGGGAGGTTATACAATGATTTTTTACTGACCAAAATACGTATCGTGCAAGAAAACGGAGTCCGGAAGGCACACGAGGTGCTCACGAGGTAGGGGGGCGCGCCCAGAGGGGTAGGGCACGCCCACCACCCTCGTGTCCTTCCCGGACTGCTACTTATTTTTCTATTTTTCTAAATATTCCAAAACAGAGAGATATTGCCTTAAAAATTGTTTTGGAGTCGGTTTTCTTACCGTACCACATACCTATTCCTTTTCTGAGTCTGAAACGTTCCGGAAAGTGGCCCTTATGTATTCCTCTGGGTTACGGTTTCAATAATATTGGTTTCAATATTTATGGGATTACCTGAGGTATAATGTTTAATTCTTTGACCGTTTACCACCTTCGGATTTGTGCCTTCAAAGTTGTTGATCTTTATGGCACCGGAACGATTGACCTCTTCGATAACATAGGGTCCTTCCCATTTAGAGAGAAGTTTTCCTGCAAAAAAATCTTAAACGGGAGTTGTATAGCAATACATAATCACCTACATTAAACTCACGCTTTTGTATCCTTTTGTCATGCCATCTTTTAACTTTTTCTTTAAACAACTTGGCATTTTCATAGGCATGGGTTTTCCATTCATCAAGTGAGCTAATATCAAATAACCTCTTTTCACCGGCAAGTTTGAAATCATAGTTGAGCTCTTTAATAGCCCAATATGCCTTATGTTCTAGTTCGAGAGGTAAGTGACATGCTTTTCCATAAACCATTTTATATGGAGACATACCCATAGGATTTTTGTATGCAGTTCTATAAGCCCATAATGCATCATCAAGTTTCTTGGACCAATTCTTTCTAGACCTATTAACAGTCTTTTGCAAAATTAATTTGAGCTGGCTATTGCTCAATTCTACTTGACCACTAGACTGAGGGTGATAAGGAGATGCAATTCTATGATTAACATCATACTTAGCAAGCATTTTACGGAAGGCACCATGAATAAAGTGTGAACCACCATCGGTCATTAAATATCTAGGGACTCCAAACCTCGGAAAAATAACTTCTTTAAGCATTTTAATAGAAGTGTTGTGATCAGCACTACTAGTTGGAATAGCTTCTACCCACTTAGTAACGTAATCAACAGCAACTAGAATATGTGTGTATCCATTAGAGGCAGGAAAAGGTCCCATATAATCAAAGCCCCAAACATCAAACGGTTCAATAACAAGAGAATAATTCATGGGCATTTCTTGACGTCTACTAATATTACCAATTCTTTGACATTCATCACAAGACAAGACAAACTTATGGGCATCCTTGAAGAGAGTAGGCCAATAAAAACCAGATTGCAATACCTTATGTGCAGTTCTATCTCCAGCATGGTGTCCTCCATAAGCCTCGGAATGACACTTGCGTAGGATCTGTTCATGTTCATGCTCAGGTACACAACGTCTAATAAAACCATCTACTCCTTCTTTATAAAGATGTGGGTCATCCCAAAAGTAATGTCTTAAATCATAGAAAAACTTTTTCTTTTTCTGGTATGTGAAGCTAGGTGGTATAAACTTAGCAATAATATAATTAGCATAATCAGCATACCATGGAGTACTACGAGAAGTACTTATAACATTTAATTGTTCATCAGGAAAGCTATCATTAATAGGTAGTGGGTCATCAAGAACATTCTCTAACCTAGACAAGTTGTCTGCAACGGGGTTCTCAACTCCCTTTCTATCAACAATATGCAAATCAAATTCTTGTAGCAAGAGAACCCATCTAATAAGTCTAGGTTTAGCATCTTTCTTTTCCATTAGATATTTAATAGCAGCATGATCAGTGTGAATAGTTACTTTAGAATCAACAATATAAGATCTGAACTTATCACAAGCAAATACAACTGCTAAAAGCTCTTTTTCAGTAGTAGCATAATTTCTTTGAGCATTGTCTAGAGTCTTACTAGCATAATGAATAACATTTAATTTCTTATCAATTCTTTGCCCTAGAACAGCACCTACAGCATAACCACTAGCATTACACATAGTTTCAAAGGGTAAATTCCAATCAGGTGGCTGAACAAGAGATGCAGAGACTAATGCTTTCTTAAGTATTTCAAATGCTTCTACACAATCATCATCAAAGACAAATGGTATATCTTTTTGCAATAAATTAGTCAGAGGCCGAGAAATTTTTGAGAAGTCCTTAATGAACCTCCTATAAAATCTGGCGTGACCAAGGAAACTTCTTATACCTTTGATGTCCTCGGGACATGGCATCTTTTCAATAGCATCGACCTTGGCTTTATCAACTTCAATACCTCTTTCAGAAACTTTATGCCCCAAGACAATACCTTCATTAACCATAAAGTGGCACTTTTCCCAATTCAAGACAAGATTACTTTCTTCACATCTCTGCAAAACTCGATCAAGATTGCTCAAGCAATCATCAAAAGAGGAACCATAGACGGAAAAATCGTCCATGAAAACCTCACAAATCTTTTCACAAAAGTTAGAGAATATAGCCATCATGCATCTTTGAAAGGTAGCAGGTGCATTACATAAACCAAAAGGCATACGTCTATAAGCAAAAGTACCAAAAGGGCACGTAAAAGTAGTATTTGATTGATCTCTAGCCGACACAGGTATTTGAGAGAAACCAGAATAACCATCTAGGAAGCAATAGTGTGTATGTTTGCATAATATTTCTAGCATTTGATCAATAAAAGGTAAGGGGTAATGATCTTTCTTAGTATCTTTATTTAATTTGCGGAAATAAATTACCATCCTATAACCTATGATAATTCTTTGTGGAATCAATTCATCTTTATCATTAGGAACAACAGTAATACCTCCCTTCTTAGGGACACAATGGACAGGACTTACCCACTCACTATTAGCAACGGGATAGATTATACCTACCTCCAGAAGCTTTAGTATTTCTTTTCTTACCACTTCTTTCATTTTAGGATTCAGACGTCGTTGAGGATCACGAACTGGTTTGGCATCTGCTTCCAAATTTATTTTATGTTGACATAGAGTGGGACTAATGCCCTTAAGATCATCAAGAGTATATCCAATAGCAGCACGATGCTTCTTCAGAGTTTTCAATAATCTTTCTTCTTCATGCTCTGAAAGGTTAGCACTAATAATAACAGGATATATCTTCTTTTTCATCAAGATAAGCATATTTAAGATTATCAGGCAACGGTTTAAGCTCAAACACGGGATCACCCTTGGGTGGAGGAGGATCCCCTAAAAATTCAACAGGCAAATTATGTTGCAGAATAGGTTCCTGTTTAAAGAATACTTCATCTATTTCCCTTCTTACATTCATGAACATAACATTTTCATGGTCTAGCAAATAGTGTTCTAAAGGATCACTAGGAGGTACGGCAATAGAAGCAAGACCAATAATTTCATCCTTACTAGGTAATTCTTCCTCACGATGTTGTTTACTAAATTTAGAGAAATTAAACTCATGAACCATATCATCCAAGCCAATAGTAACAACGTTCTTTTTGCAATCTATCCTAGCATTAACAGTGTTCAAGAAGGGTCTACCAAATATAATGGGACAAAAGCTATCTTGCGGAGAACTAAGAACAAGAAAATCAGCAGGATATTTAGTTTTCCCACACAAGACTTCAACATCTCTAACAATTCCCATCGCTGAAATAGTATCTCTATTGGCAAGTTTAATTGTGACATCAATATCTTCTAACTCGGCAGGTGCAATTTCATGCTTGATTTCTTTATACAAGTCATAAGGTATAACACTAGCACTAGCACCCATATCACATAAGCCATGATAACAATGATCTCTGATTTTAACAAAAATAACAGGCACGCCTACCACAGGTCTATGTTTATCTTTATCACAAGTCTTAGTAATTCTAGCAGTTTCACCTTCAAACTGAATAACATGCCCATCAATATTATCAGACAAGAGATCTTTAACAATAGCAATATTATGTTCTACTTTAACTTGCTCAGGAGGTGTATAAGTTCTAATATTGCTTTTACGAACAACAGTTGAAGCTTTAGCATGATCCTTGATTCTAACAGGGAAAGGTGGTTTCTCAACATAAGAAGTAGGAACAATAGGATCATTATAATTGGCAGTCTTTTCTTCAACCTTAATAGGTGCAGCTACTTTTACTTCTATGGGAGGATAATATTTAAACCACTTCTCCTTAGGGAGATCAACATAAGTAGCAAAAGATCCACAGAAAGAAGCTACTATATCAGAGTCAAGTCCATATTTAGTGCTAAACTTACAGAAAATATCGGTGTCCATAAAATATTTAACACAATCAAACTTAGGTGTCATACCTGACTCCTTACCTTCGTCGAGGTCCCAATCTTCAGAGTTGCGTTTAATTCTATCCAATAAATTCCATCTGAATTCAATAGTCTTCATCATAAAAGAGCCAGCACAAGAAGTATCGAGCATGGTGCGATTGTTTTCAGAAAGCCGAGCATAAAAACTTTGCATAATTATTTCTCTCGAGAGCTCATGGTTGGGGCATGAATATAACATTGATTTAAGCCTCCCCCAAGCTTGAGCGATGCTTTCTCCTTCGCGAGGCCAGAAATTATATATATAATTGCGATCACGATGAACAAGATGCATAGGGTAATACTTTTGATGAAATTCCAATTTCAATCTTTTATAGTTCCATGATTTCATATCATCACATAGCCTATACCATATCAATGCGTCTCCCTTCAAAGATAAAGGGAAGACCTTCTTCTTAGCAACATCATCGGGTATACCTGCAAGCTTCAATAATCCACAAACTTCATCCACATATATTAAGTGCTCATTAGGATGCTTTGTTCCATCTCCTGTAAAAGGGTTAGCTAGCAGTTTTTCCATCATACCTGAAGGAAATTAAAAAGGAGTTTCATTTTCAATAGGTTCAGTAGGTTGAGGAGCAACTCTTTGCTCTACTGGACGGGGTGAAGATACCCCGAACAAGCCCCTTAGAGAATTACTTTCCATAGTAGCAAGTGACAGTAAATTTCAGCACACTATATAAATTTTTCCTTACCAAATTCCACCTACCAAAGGCGCTACACTCCCCGGCAACGGCGCCAGAAAAGAGTCTTGATGACCCACAAGTATAGGGGATCTATCTTAGTCCTTTTGATAAGTAAGAGTGTCGAACCCAACGAGGAGCAGAAGGAAATGATAAGTGGTTTTTAGCAAGGTATTCTCTGCAAGTACTGAAATAAGTGGTAACAGATAGTTTTGTGATAAGATAAATTGTAACGAGAAACAAGTAACAAAAGTAAATAAAGTGCAGCAAGGTGGCCCAATCCTTTTTGTAGCAAAGGACAAGCCGGAACAAACTCTTATAATAGGAAAAGCGCTCCCAAGGACACATGGGAATATCGTCAAGCTAGTTTTCATCACGTTCATATGAAGCGCGTTCGATACTTTGATAATTTGATATGTGGGTGGACCGGTGCTTGGGTGTTGTTCTTACTTGAACAAGCATCCCACTTATGATTAACCTCTATTGCAAGCATCCGCAACTACAACAAAAGTATTAAGGTAAACCTAACCATAGCATGAAACATGTGGATCCAAATCAGCCCCTTACGAAGCAACGCATAAACTAGGGTTTAAGCTTCTGTCACTCTAGCAACCCATCATCTACTTATTACTTCCCAATGCCTTCCTCTAGGCCCAAATAATGGTGAAGTGTTATGTAGTCGACGTTCACATAACACCACTAGAGGTTAGACAACATACATATTATCAAAAATATCAAACGAATACCAAATTCACATGACTACTAATAGCAAGACTTCTCCCTTGTCCTCAGGAACAAACGTAATTACTCACAAAGCATATTCATGTTCATAATCAGAGGGGTAATAATATGCATATAGGATCTGAACATATGATGTTCCACCAAATAAACCAACTAGCATCAACTACAAGGAGTAATCAACACTACTAGCAACCTACTAGCACCAATCCTGGACTTTGAGACAGGAATTGGATACAAGAGATGAACTAGGGTTTGGAGATGAGATGGTGCTGGTGAAGATGTTGATGGAGATTGCCCTCTCCCGATGAGAGGGGCGTTGGTGATGACGATGGTGATGATTTCCCCTCCCGGAGGGAAGTATCCCCGGCAGAACAGCTCTGCCAGAGCTCTAGATTGGTTCCGCCAAGGTTCCACCTCGTGGCGGCGGAGTCTCGTCCCGAAAAGTTCCTTCTGATTTTTTTTCTCATCGAAAGACTTCATATAGGAGAAGATGGACGTCGGAGAGCCACCAGGGGGCCCACGAGGTAGGGGGCGCGCCCTGGGGGGGGCCCCCACCCTCGTGAGCAGGGTGTGGGCCCCCTGGCCTTCATCTTTGGCAAGGATTTTTCTTTATTTATTTTAAGATGTTCCATGGAGTTTCAGGACTTTTGGAGTTGCGCAGAATAGGTCTCTAATATTTGCTCCTTTTCCAGCCCAGAATTCCAGCTATCGGCATTCTTCCTCCTTATGTAAACCTTGTAAAATAAGAGAGAATAGCCATAAGTATTGTGACATAAAGTGAAATAACAGTCCATAATGCAATAAATATTTATATAAAATCATGATGCAAAATGGACGTATCACTACCTCATCTACGCCCTCATCCACCGCACTGGGTGGCCCACCGACAATGTCGGCCGCCGCAACCGACGTGCCTCACAGACACCGAGTTCCACCGCATCAGGTGCGCTTCACCGACGCCGTCTCCCAGCTCACCGGCGCTACTTCACCGAGCACATCGTCGCACCTCCGCCCCCCCGAGGCAGTTGGGGCTTCACCAACGGTCTCGTCCACCGCATCGTAGCGCTCCGCTGCCACTCAAGATCTGCATCCGTGCGCGGCCAGCCAACGCCAGCGCATCACCCTCAACGGCTCTGAAGTGACCCGCACTCTAGCTAGGCGAGCATGCCCAAACGCCGGCCCGAACTAGGTATCCACACATCACTCCCTTGTGCACTATTCCGACGATGTTTGGATATCCTTTCACTGCTCTCTTAGCTTACACGCCTATGCAACTCTGACCTTAACTCTTATTTCTTCTGGAGATATCATCTGAAACAAGCAAATCCATATTTTAGTGAAGCATGACGGCGCTACGGGATCTGGTACACATCCTGCACACCCGTATAACCTTGTAAGTATCTGTCCTCCGGTACAACATCAAGGTCGATTCCTCTTATTTGATCAACCATTCGTCGTGTCAAAAATGCAGAGGGGGATGCAAGGAGCACAAGGCCTGCACATCCAAGAAAGTGGTAACATGGACTTGTACATGGAACATCCCAAGCGCAAGCAGAGCTGCAGTGAGCCTGTACAACGAGCTAGCGTAAGTCCCTGCATTTCATTTAATTCGTGCTGGCATTCGTGTATGATTTGTGTGCAGTGGCTGATCCATGAATTCAAGTTACCAGGGGTGAACATTTAACTTAAAAAATACGAAGGCACTTGCACTCCGGAAATCAACATAACTTGAGAAATGTGAAGCTACATGCGCTTTGAAAACCAGCTAATGATCCAAAGTAGTTCAGATTATAAACACTAAATGATGCAAGCACCAAAAAACACAAAATGCAACATGGTGTACAAGGACTACAAACATGGTCTGTACCTGCTTGAATTATTTGTTCTCTGGCTGAAAATATCGAAGTGCAATTGCACGTATAACCAGTGCGCAAACTGCATATCAATATATCTATCCTGCACAAGTATGCCAATAGTTTCAAACAACAGATTAGAAAAATATTTATGCTATGTTGTCATGATACGGTGACTTTCTGGTAGATGGCCTCGACGTTTCCTCAAGCTATGAAAATGCACTATAATTTGCTTGTCATCAATGCCTGCAAATCTCTATCTCTCTCAACATAGTAGATCATTATTAGACACTAAATCCTTCAATGAGCTTGCAAAATGCTTGCATTAGATCCCTCATTAGACACTATATGTTCATCACCAGGAGCATGTAAAACGTTTGCATCAAATCCTTCATTAGCAGTCTGTTCATTAGACACTTCAGGCTCAAGAACAACATGAGCTTGTATGTTTGCACCGGAAACTTGATTAGATACATCAGATTCAGTCAGTTCATTATTGATTGGGGGAGTTATAAAATAAGTAGAAATTGGTTTCATTGTTTCATAGATTCCCTACATACAAGCAGTTTTACAACACCGTCAGGTTTAACTATTGGCCAAAAATTGAAGAGTTGAATTAGATATAATCAGGGATGTGATGTACCTCCTCGTTGCGCATGCTACTCTTGCAAGCTGCAACTGTCCGTTTCCGCAAGCTCGATGCCATGCCCGTGCTACCGCCGCTGCCTCCCACGCAGGCTACACCCAGGGTTGGATCTTCATCTTCTTGTCCTTCTGTTCGCTTGAAGCCCGGCGACCGCCCTCCAACAAGGGCGCGACGAAGTGCTGTGTCGGTCTGTCCAGCGGTGGCTAGGTTAGGAGCGAACTAGACTGGAGGCTGGAGCGAATGAATTGGGATTTTTCCTGCTGTCGATCAATATGGGAGGCGCTCGTTTGGGCTGCGAGCCTGCTATAGGGCCTGCCTTGCACTTATGTTATTGGCCCATCCAAATTGAAACATTTTTCTTCATTTTTTTACATTGCCTGCTCATGCGTTGGGACGAACAGAACTAGCGTGGGCCAACCTGGACGACTCAAACTAGGTGCACACTTTCCAGCCACCTGAGGCGGCCGCCCATACCAGCCCCTATGGTGGCGTCACCCCTTTTTGCGTTTATGATTGGATAGTGAAAAATATTCCAGTGGCACTTTTGATTTACCCACAGAATGGTTGAATTGCTTGTTTCTATGAACTAAGTTCGCCAATAATGTGAAGGATGCCAGTCTTTTCATCCTATTGTAGATTTCTTAGATCTCGATATGCCAAAAGTAATCGCATGAAATATACAGTAGAAGCCAGTGTGATGTGTTTGGCTACAACTAGTCTGACTACACGTCCTCATATAACATATCAAGGACGCACCATCTTACCAGATTAACCATTTGACTTACCCATGCAGTGTGGGAAGAAAGAAGTATTGGGACTGCGTATCCAAGCAATTGATGCCATGGACTCCTTCGTACAACCTTGTAAGCGAAAAAGAAGTTGCAGTGTGCCTGTACAAAGAACTAGCGTATGTTCAGTTACCTGCTTCTCGGAATTTTAGTTAGCCACTTATTGCAAAATTGTTCAATTACATTGCTTGGCTTAATTTAGTTTCCTACTGATTACATAATGGCACAACCTGTTAATCATATTGTAGACTGCGCCTATCTATGTGTTTGATACTTACTGTTAAGAATTACCTGTTTGCCTTAACTTAAATATCTACTTGTTTGTTTAACTGCTTTGCTACTGCAACAGCGGGTTACAATGATGTTAATAACTACTTTTCAGCATCCAATTGAAACTCTTTAATTCCTTGTTTGTTTAACTGGTTTGATGTTATAACTCCCAGTTGAGATGTTTTGCTAACTTCAACTTTTCTGAATCCAATCGGAACTTTAATGGCAAAATAGGTTAGCCCAAGATCAAAGAGCAAGGTCCCCATGGACATTGCATCATCCCACAACAGTGGCACCGGCCCAATCGTGCATTATGAATTGCCAGCTGCTGATGCTCTAGAGGCTAAACTAGTGGTAGAAAGAGATTCTGCTTCTGCACTTAGAGATGAAGTTGACATGTTGAGGAAGCAAACAGCACAATCACAAGCAGTACTCAAGACAACCATTAAATATTTGGTGGATTTCAAAATGAAGCAAGCTGAGACTGACCAGATTGTTACGGTCCTGAAGGAAAAAAGGAAATTAAATTCCTACTTGGTAAATCATAGGTGAAATGTTCTTTCCATAGTTGAATAACCTTTGTGTTGTCTGTTCATGTAATCAATCAAACCATTTGTTTTAGAGATCATGTAATATTTTTTGTTTATAGTTTTATTTGAGCACAAATCTGTATTAATTGATAAGACTCGGAGACATTTCATTTGGATTGCTGTGCCAGACCTACAAATATGCCAATCGGGCTAAATGTGCATTCAGCAATAGTAGTATAGATGGACCATAAGTGGCACGCATCGGAAAGGGCCAAGATGCTGGCAAAAAAAAGGATGATGTTGTAGCCAAAAAAAGTACAACGGCCTGGCTTATGTATGTTAGTTGATATTATTGATCCATATACTCTATAAGTGCTTATATGTTTGTTAGTTCCGTACATTCTTGGTTGATTGACTCGGTATTTGAATCTTGATACATCGCTTGTGTACATATCTAAGTGGGAGTACATATTATGCTGCGTGTGACATTTGAGTTGGACATGAAGTGTTCCAAATATTTGAATTCACCTTAAACTGGATTCTAGTTTCTGAATTTGAGTATCGGCATTTGTAAACCATATTCATGTATGACAGTGGAATACATCTTTGTCGTCCTTTTGAAGATATATAAAAACACATAGAATGATTTATAAAGATTCATATAGGAATACAAAATGGATTCGAATTTAGTTGCCAGGGTAAACGTGGATGCTTATTGTCCCAAAATTCGAAAGAAATAGCAAAATGTCCACTCCCACATCGGCTGCCTGAAGCCAAGTGTTTGGGAGATGGAAATTTCTGTCTACCCATTACACGGACAATCCATCGGCCCGATTTCCACTACTCTAAATAGGGGTAGGTTAGTAACTTCAAATAGACGTGACACGACCGCCTCTGAGCCCATTCCGACACGGTGGGCGTCAAACATGGGCGGAAAAACTCATTTGATTCAAGCTCGTCCGAAAGACCTCTGTTTCTCCCTCCATTCCCCATTCATACACGGTGGGCGGCAAAACACCCTCTCCTCGTCCAAAATAGATGTAGGCTAATATTTTAAATAGGGGCAGATGTGTAACTTCCATCAGACGTGACACAACTGCCCTACCTATCAGCCCCGTTCATACACCGTGGGCGCCAACCGTGGGCGGCAAAACACCCTCTCCTCGCCCGAAATCGATGTAGGCTAATATTTTAAATAGGGGTAGATGTGTAACTTCCATCAGACGTGACACAACCACCCTACCTATCAGCCCCGTTCATACACCATGGGCGCCAACCGTGTGCGGCAAAACACCCTCTCCTCTCCCAAAATAGTTACCGGCAAATATTTGGGAGATGCGAGATTACCGTCCTATCCCCAACTGACGAGACGTCCAAATTTTAAACGGGGGATAAGTTCGTAACTTTCCCATATTTCAGACAGGCGTGTCCCAAAAACATGGTTCCCCGTACCTCTCCCTCCATTTTCCCATTCATACACCGTCCGCGCTAGAACACCCCATTCCCACACCAGCCTCCGTCCGCCACCCCATCCATCGCCGCCGTCCTCCACCACATCCATCGCTACCGTCCTCCACCACATCCATCGCTACCGTCCTCCACCATGCCGGAGCGCCTACCAAGACCGCGTCGTCCACTGCTAGAGATGGATGTTTCTCATCCACGGCGACGGACCAATAGCCTTGCATCGCGTCCTCTCGCTTCATCGGCGCCTTCGCCCTCTTTGTCGGGGCTGCTCACACGACCTTCTCTTCCACCGCAACGGGACTTATCCCCCGATGCACTCGTCTACCGTCGCAGATCTGCTTCAACGCCACCGACAGCCATCGCACCCCCGATGCCTACACGGCGCCGCAAGAGAGGTGGTACTTCATATCTCCTCAACTTTTTGATCTCAACCAGAAAATAGATCTTAACTTGGTTACTCTACTTGCTTTTCAGCTCTTAGAATTTAATTCTTAGTTCAAAGCAAACAATGGGTGCTAAATATCATTTCTCTGGTTTGCAGCTTCAAATCTGCCATGGCACAGCCATAATACGGTTTAATTGATCATGCTTAGGGTTTAATTGATCATGTTGGTTCCGTGGTGGTTTCTTTAATAGAAATCAGAGGGGAAACCCTCTTTTGCTAAAAGAATATGCTTAGAGTTTCCCCTTTTATGATCACTATACGATCAGAATACATGCTTCGTGTCATAATAACATTGCTCCACCCATCAAGCTAAACAAGCTTAGTTGTTCAAATACGAATCTGAATTATTAAAACAGATTTGTTTAATTGGTCAGCTAAATGTTCCTAAATTAGTTTTGAAAATGCATGTTCGCCGCTCGGGTGTGTATCTCTGTGTGTGGTCTGGTCAGCACGGTTGGGGAGGTGAACTTTGCATATGCAGGGGTTTATAGGGAGACACTCTCCGAGTTGAAACTGCAATACATTCCATAGATAATCTGACTACTTTTTATGTTTTCATGAATCTCGGATTCTGAACAGCATCATAATGATTATGAGCTTGCGCGCATGAAAAGAATAAAGCAGAACAATGCCATGGCTGTCAAACTTGGCATTAAGGGACTGAAATCAAGTCTGGATGCAATGCAATGCAAACACTCTCCACTACAGATTCATGCTCAGAATATGATCCTAAAAGTGATTCTGAGCTAGAGGGAGACCTAAGTCAATGTAGCTCCCTAGTGGAGGAGTCAGAGGAAGATGCCCTATCTTATTCACCCATCAAGGTACTTGCTCTAACTTTCCAAGGTTACATTGCTCGCACATATCTTGCAACTGATGCTTTCCATTGCTTCTACTTTGTTGAACTGCCATTAGCTTAGTTTACACATCGTGTATGTGAATACGCACTGCCTATTCATTTTCAGTACATATTCCATCTGTCATCATACCATATTTATCCATTCAAATGTTGTTCTTGTGTATCAGACGTTCAAAAGGAAGAGGGCGATTGCTATCGTGGAGGAGCACAATCAAAGTATTTGGAAAAGGTAGTGGCACCTGATAAATCAAATAGCCCATTAGGTGTAGTTGCAATATCACCTGACCCACAAAATACCCCAACTCTAGCAGACTCTAGCCCTACTACACTGGCCATTTCTGATGCCCCAACTCAGCAGACCCCAACTGCAGCAAATAGTATGATTATGCCAGTTGACATAGCACCAGCTGTACGACGCAAAACCCCCATTCCAGCAAAGAGTACACCAAATCCAGTTGCCAAATCCCTTTTCGAACCAGAGAGAGCCCCAATTGCAGCAAATAGGACCCCTGTTCCATTTCTTCCTAGTTTAGAAGACGAAGCTTATGTTGTTGTAGGAACTTTGTGTGCATCTTTCCTTCATGAAAAGAATATACCGCAGACATAGAACAATTTCCAGTATTCCTCCGCAACTTACGCGTAAGTAATGTACTAATGTTATTCATGGTCATTACTGCATATGTTTCTGCTGACAGAAGACACAAGATTTCATTCTTTTAAATAGGCGAGGCGCAAACTGGATTGTGATGACGAGCAAGGGTTGGTTGCGCTTTTCAAGCACTCGTTGATGAAGTATCGTTCCTACTTGAGGCAAGCGCACTTCGATGGCAAGCCTCTGAACAAAATTTCTGTAAAGTCTCCGGTGCTACATTTATCCGACGGTGACTGGAATAATCTTGTTACACATTGGTCTCGGCTACAGCGTAATCGTCCATTTGGTGGACATTATAAGATCCGTATGGACTCTTACATAAATTTAGAATCAACCCAATGCTTTTGAAGAGGTTTAGCTCTGCAGTCCTCTTGTAAGGACTGAACATGGTCTATCACTGTACTTACATTAACAGCTACTCCCTCCGTCCCATAATATAAGAACGTTTTGTATAGTACACTAGTGTTCAAAACACTCTTGTATTATTGGAAGAGGGATTGGTTCATTTTGTAGCATTCTGCATCTTATCCCCCTCGCCCACCATTTACTAAAAAAGATCAGATCTATATTTAATCTTACCAACAAGTAGAATACACAAACAATGCCAGTGCAGAAGTGTAGCCCATTGCTCTTGTCAGTACATTTTGTCCTATAACGCTTGTACTTCTAGGGATTGGTAGTTGATTATGTAGCATCAATCTGCATCTTATCTTCATTATCCTCTATCCCTTCCAGTATTATCATATCTATAATTACTCTCTACAAAATGTAGAGTACAGGCAATGCTTATGAAGAAGATTCTATGCTGAAATTCTTGAGTTATCCTTCCCTTGCCATGGAGAAGGGCATTATAAAGCCGGTGTTAATTGTTAATGTAAGTCAGTCCTTCTAAAGCCTTTATCCTGAACTGTTGTTTAATTTGCTCATACTCCCTATCGTTTACTGCTGTTTAGTTTGTTGTTTCTACCAAAATGCATGTTCGTAAGAGCCGTAAGTTCTAAGTTTTACTTGTAAAACCAAATTCCTTATTCATACCATGCACATTACTTAATACTCCCTATATGTATGCTTGTTTTTGTGGATCTATAATCCAATGTGTGGTGAAGCAGCCCACGTTCGCACCTTGTCATCTCCTGTTTTATCTTACTGATGTGGCTGATGATATGAACAACATGCCATGCACATTATCCAAAATAGATACAATGATTTTCTTTGCCCTTCATCTATGCTTGTTATGTTGACATGGTAATCCAGTAGTGTGGTGAAGCTCCTCGCATTATGAATAATGCCAAATTATGCTATTGATATTTTGAACATACTCTTTATTTTCTAATTTGAAATTGGATAGAATTGACAAAACAGTTATCATCTTTGTTTATACACGTGCAAAACATGTCATCTCTCTGCTTTGTTTCAGGGTGATATGCCTGATGGCATGCACAAGTATGATGAAGGCTGTGAGACAAACCCAAAATATATTTCAGCAAAGAAGGCAAAACATCTTGAAGATAGCGAGACAACCCCAAAGTCTTGTCTTGATGTAGTGTTCAAGTTACTTGAGACTAACAGTCAGACAAGCTCATAGAATTCTTTGTCCGAATCAGTTCAACTTCTTCAGTCCCAAGTTCTGGCAGAAAGGCTTTCTGCAACTCAACTTCTACTTGAAGTCCTATCTCTAATAAAGATTGCGGAGAACACCAATGAGAACCTCATCGCTAAACAGCTACACCTGGAAGCTATGACCGACGTGCTAGGCCAGTCTCACAGCCTTGCTCAGCAGCTTGCGCAGCAGTTCCCCCGCAAGGCTAACCTTTCTTGAACTGTCTTGGAAGTGGTCTCGGTTCAGTATTATTTTGTTACGCTGCAATGGTGTCCAGTTTTTGTAATATGCTTCTTCGTTGCGCTTTATGATCACTGGTGGCAAACTTTGATGCCCAGTGGATTTAATATACCTTAAATCCTTTATTTTGTAGTGTAGGTTTATTCTTAGTTACTATGCCGTAATTTCTTTATTGTATAGAGTAGGTTTGTTCTTAATTCCTACTAGTTACGCAGCAGCCCGAAATGAACCCCGGCCCATGATTGTGCGACTCAAATCACGGGCTTTTAACAGGCCAAAATTGTCTGGGTCCTTGTTTGGCCCAATCAGATATCGGCTGCGAGCAGGCCGGATGCAAACTGGGTCGTAGTTAGGCCCAACTATATGACGGGCTTTTAACAGGCCGAAATTAATATAGGGCCAAAATGTTAAATGGGCCCTTAACAGGCCAAAACTAATATCAGGCCGAATTACTAAGTGGGCCTTTAGCAAATGGGCCCAAAAGCACAGTGTCCAGTTGACGGGCCGAATCTGATATGGGCCATAATTGAGCCCAAAGCCTCTTAAAGGGCCGGACCTGATCTGGGTCGTAATTTGGCCCAGAACGTGGTAGCCTTTAACGGGCCGGATCCCATATGGGCCACTATTAGGCCCGGAGCGTGGTAGGCCATTAATGGACCGGATCAAATATGGGCCGGCATTTGGCCCAAAACATGGAAGCCAGTTAATGTGCCGGCCTACTAGGGTCCTCAAAACCTTGTGGGCCTACAGCTGTGCCGGCCCATTAATGTCAGTGAAATCTCGTGGGCCTTTAGCTGGGCCGGCCCATTATGACCCGCAAGAATCTTGTGGGCCTTTACCTGGGCCGGCCCATTATGGCACACAAAAGTCTTGTGGTCCTTTACCTGGGTCGGCCCATTATGGCCCGCAATATCTTGTGGGTCTTTAGCTGGGCAAGCCCATTATGGTCCGCAAAACCTCATGGGCCTTTAGCTGGGCCGACCCATTATGGTCTGCAAAATCTTGAGGCCTTTAGTTGGGCCGGCCCATTTAAGCTTGTTGGGCCGTGCCACGTGTCGATGTATCATAGGCGCCTTCTGTCCAGTGAGTGGATGACATCTGTCCCGACGATGAGCCAACACGTGTTTCCTCTAGCCAATGATGATTTTACTCGTGGAAAATCCTCATTGGTCGGGGCTGTTAACGGGTTATCAGATCCAAAACCCGACTCGATAGCTTAACGGCGTTCCGTTACGATGGATGCCACGTGTCGGTCACCCTTGACGAAAGCACTTCTGTGACGCACGATTTATCTTCATGGAAGTGGACACTTCCATGATGATAATTTTGGTAATGTCATGGAACACTTCCACGACAGCACAGGTATGATTATCTTGATTCTGTCATAAATTTGTCATGGATGTACATGCATGACAAAATAGCGACCTACTGTGACAAACACGTATCATCACGGAAGTGTATTTTTTTGTAGTGCCCATGTAAATAGTTTTATTTCTTTTCTTTTCTTTGGGGGTCGATAGGAGAAGACCATGATTAAATTGTTGAAGTGGCTCTTATATGCATTATTGTTGATCTGACAAAAGAGCCCATACTGCCTTGTCTTCTCCTGTTTATTGAATGCTTGCAGATTCCAGCTTAGTCCAATGCACATGCACTATTATTATCCACATTGTTCGGTCGTGCAAGTGAGGAGTGCCCTGACGCTGTGCCGGACTTAAAGCAGGAGGAGTGGTCTGACGCGGTGTCAGACTTGAAGTAGGAGGAGTGCCCAGACGCTGTGCCGGATTTGAAGCAGGAGGAGTGCCCTGACGATGTGCCAGACTTGGAGGAGGAGGAGTGGCCTGACACGCGTTGGTGGATGATGACCCCCAAGTATAGGGGATCTATCGTAGTCCTTTCAATAAGTAAGAGTGTCGAACCCAACGAGGAGCAGTAGGAAATGATAAGCGGTTTACAGCAAGGTATTCTCTACAAGTACTGAAATAAGTGGTAACAGATAGTTTTGTGATAACATAATTTGTAACAAGCAACAAGTAACAAAAGTAAATGAAGTGCAGCAAGGTGTCCCAATCCTTTTTGTAGCAAAGGACAAGCCTGGACAAACTCTTATATAAGGAAAAGCGCTCCCGAGGACACATGGGAATATCGTCAAGCTAGTTTTCATCACGCTCATATGATTCGCGTTCGGTGCTTTGATAATTTGACATGTGGGTGGACCGGTGCTTGGGTGCTGTTCTTACTTGAACAAGCATCCCACTTATGATTAACCTCTATTGCAAGCATCCACAACTACAACAAAAGTATTAAGGTAAACCTAAACATAGCATGAAACATATGGATCCAAATCAGCCCCTTACGAAGCAACGCATAAACTAGGGTTTAAGCTTCTGTCCCTCTAGCAACCCATCATCTACTTATTACTTCCCAATGCCTTCCTCTAGGCCCAAATAATGGTGAAGTGTTATGTACTCGACGTTCACATAACACCACTAGAGGCTAGACAACATACATATCATCAAAATATCGAACGAATACCAAATTCACATGACTACTAATAGCAAGACTTCTCCCTTGTCCTCAGGAACAAACGTAACTACTCACAAAGCATATTCATGTTCATAATTAGAGGGGTAATAATATGCATAAAGGATCTGAACATATGATCTTCCACCAATTAAACCAACTAGCATCAACTACAAGGAGTGATTAACACTACTAGCAACCTACTAGCACCAATCCCGGACTTGGAGACAAGAATTGGATACAAGAGATGAACTAGGGTTTTGAGATGAGATGGTGCTGATGAAGATGTTGATGGAGATTGCCCTCTCCCGATGAGAGGAGCGTTGGTGATGACGATGGCGATGGTTTCCCCCTCCGGGAGGGAAGTTTCCCCGGCAGAATAGCTCTGCCGGAGCCCTAGATTGGTTCCGCCTCATGGCGGCGGAGTTTCGTCCCGAAAGGTTGCTTCTGGTTTTTTTCTCGATGAAAGACTTCATATAGCATAAGATGGTCATCGGAGAGCCACCAGGGGGCCCACAAGGTAGGGGGCGCGCCCTAGGGGGGCGCCCCCCAGCCTCGTGGACAGGGTGCGGGCCCCTTGGTCTTCATCTTTGGCGAGGATTTTTCATTAGTTATTATAAGGTATTTCGTGGAGTTTCAGGACTTTTGGAGTTGTGCAGAATAGGTCTCTAATATTTGCTCCTTTTCCAGCCCAGAATTCCAGCTACCAGCATTCTCCCTCCTTATGTAAACCTCATAAAATAAGAGAGAATAGCCATAAGTATTGTGACATAATGTGAAATTTCAGCCCATAATGCAACAAATATCGATATAAAAGCATGATGCAAAATGGACGTATCAGTGGACTTGGAGGAGCGGGAGTCTGCTGACACTGTGGCGGACTTCGAGGAGGAGTCAGCTGACGCGGTGTCGGTGACCTTGGAAAGATGATGCAATCCTTTATCCATAGGATGATACGATGTTTGGCCTCTCCCAGTGTGTGCTCCTCGTCACCTCCAGAAATGTCAAGCTCTAGCCCCGAATATTGGTCCACCACTTCATCAACCTGGACACGAGCATAGCCAGCTAGAATCAGGTTGCAATGGAGGGTTGCTTCGGGGGAATTTGTATAAGCAATGGCGTCCGCCACCTTCATGGACATGTTCTTCATTTTGAAGTGTAGCTCATA
Organism: Triticum urartu; assembly: GCF_056163025.1. NCBI lineage: Eukaryota > Viridiplantae > Streptophyta > Magnoliopsida > Poales > Poaceae > Triticum > Triticum urartu. The sequence goes on from NC_141875.1 coordinate 85,198,865, forward strand.
GTTACTGTTCTCCATGATGTCATCCACACGGTATCTATCCAGCAGTGCGTCGCCTGGGGCGGAACTCACGCTGCTTCTCGACATGGATGGGACGGTGCTATCCAATGCTGGATCATCCGCTAGCTGCTGCCACTGCTGAGACCCCCTTTCCTGGCTAAGAGAGTCGATCTGCAGCTGCTGCCTCTGGAATTTGTGTGCCAAGTCCGCGTGCGCTGATTCTAGGCCTTGAAGGCGTTCTGCTTCCTGCTTCCTCTACTCCTCCTCCAGCTTCCTCTTCTTCTCCTCCTCCATCTTCCTTCTTGCACGGGTTCTGTAGTCAACGTTCCATTCCGAAAAGCCCTCATTCCACGGAACAACGCCCTTGCCTCGTGTTCTTCCTGGGTGTTCAGGATTTCCCAGGGCGCGCGTAAGCTCGTCGTTCTCTCTGTTGGGCGTGAACATCCCCTTTCGAGCATCTTCTATTGCTTGAAGTAACTTATCTTCGGCTCCTTTAAGACTTTCCTTCTTCGAAGCCTGGCCTGTCTTCGAGTCCAACGCCCCCCAAGCGCATAGAACCAAGTTCTGCACCTGGGGGGCTAGCTCTTAGTAACTGGAGTGACCTCTGCATCCAGCATCTCTTGCTCAGACTTATCCCACTTAGGTATTGCCACCGCGTAGCCACCTGGCTCCAGCCTATGGAACTGCTCCTTTCTTGTGGCATTGGCCTTGTTTTTTCTCGATCTTTCCTTAGATAATTCTGATTCCTTGAATTTCATGAAATCGGGCCAGTGTTCTCTTTGCTTCTCCAGTGTTCCCTCGCATTATGGAGTCTTCTTTCCTCCTTCGACATACTTGGTCCATATTATTTTCTTGTGGGTGTTGAATGCAATTGCCATCTTCCTAAGGGTGGCGTCCTTGACTTTCTCCACATCTGCATCAGTGAAATGATCTGGTAGGGTGAAATGTTCCATGAGTTTTTCCCAAAGCGTTGATTTTGCTCTATCATCGACCCAAGTAAGATATGGACGTTTCTTTGTTGGCTCTTTCCATTCTTGAATGGAGATCAGGAGTTGGTCCCTCCCAAGAACTCCGCAATGTTCTTAGGCGCGGTAGGTCCGCCACTAGCTTTGATGGAATCGATGTTGTACTTTACGCCCTGCTTCAACTTTTTTGCCCGGGCCTCTCACTGTCCTGCTGCCTGTAGAAGATTTGCTCGATCCAGAGGGCTAAAAGAAGAAAGATTGATTGGTTAATATATCTTCAAATCATTAAAAACATGTGATGATCATCATATGCCTGCTTATATAAATATACATAGCCGGTCTCTATTATTTC